>NC_047664.1:15712974-16054224 GCF_011762505.2 Arvicanthis niloticus
AATTTAAAAAAAGAAATTGAAAATGTTTTTCAGAATCGAATGAAGATGAAAACACAATATAACAAAAGAGGCATTAATTGCTTGCATTTAAAATAAAAGAGGGTGTAGGAAGAGATTTCATGCTAGTAACGTAACAGCAAACACGAAGCTCTAGGACAAAAATAAGAATTCACATCTGAAGGAAGTGATGGAAAAAATAATAAAACGATGCTGAAAGCAATAATATAGAAACAAACAAATAAATAAACAAAAACAAACCAATAAAACAAAGAGTCATGGCTGGGGGGAAGAACAATCAATGAAATTAACAAATTTTGTCACTGTTAACTAAAAGGCAAAGAGAGAATATCCAAAGTAACAAAATTAGAAATGAAAAGGGGGACATAACAACAGACACCAAGGAAATCCAGAAAATTATGGGGACATTCTTTCAAAATCTATATCCACCAAATTAGAAAATCTAAAGCTTTTAGATGATTTTTTTCAATATATATCAAAAGTTAAATCAAAATAAGTAATTGAAACAAACCTAGAACCTCTAGCAAAATAGAAGCAGTAATTAAAAATTTACCAAACCCAAATTCCCAGGCCAGATGATTTGTCCCTAGAATTCTGCAAAATTTTCAAAGAAGAGCCAATGCAAATATTTCTCAAATTATTCTATACATTCAAAAGGGAGGGACTTTGCCCAATTCACAAGGCCACTTTATAACCTGATATCCAAACAACAGAAAGACCCCAAAAGAAAAAAAAATATAAATTTCCCTTATGAATATAGATGCAGAAATTCTCAATAAAATACTTATGATCCAAATCCAGAAACAAATAAAAAAGATTAACTATCATGATCCAGTTGATATAATTCAAGTGATTCAGGGATTTTTTTAATGTATAAAGGTCAATAAATACAATATACTATATATACAAATTGACTAACAAAACAAAAATTAATATCTCTTTAGACAAAAAAATCCAAGACCTTCAACAAATTCCACACGTAATCATTGCAAATGTCTTGGAGAAGCGAACTGCCGGTGGCTCAGCCCTTAAGGCGCCTGCCCACAGAGGGCGCACGTCTCTTGGTGCACGCGTTCGAATCCCGTGCTCCCGCTCCCGCTTCTTGTGGGAGAAAAAAAAAAAAAAAAAAAAAAAAAAAAAAAAAAAAAAAAAAAAAAAAAAAAAGCAAATGTCTTGGAGATACTGAGGGTGTCAGGAACATATCTCAACCAGATAAACACAGTTCATCTCAAATAAGCCTCAATAAAATGGAGAGAAATTCAGAGCATTTTCTATAACAACAGGAACAAGTCAAGTTTGTCCACTAACTCTATATTTGATGGTTTACCAAACCAATAAGAAACTGAAGATCAGAAAAGATCTGAGTGTATGGTCATCAGCTGACATTCATCCTAAAGCCAAGGAAAAAGCCAGGTTCAGAACTAAGTGTTTTAGTTAGGATAGATGACAGAGGTGCTGGTTAGTCAACAGAATGATGGACTGGGTATTAGGACTATCTTGTACCTCACTGGTACAATTAGGAATAACTATGCTCTAATTGTATTTTGAGAGAAAAGTTTCCTTTTAACAGGAAGGGTGATGTGTAGGAGGAGCTAAGGTGGGAGGAGTACTGAGAGGAAGAAAAGGAGTAAGAAGAGGAGAAGAAGAAGGAGAGGAGAAGCTAGGTGATGAAAGAGAGATAGAGGGGGGAGACAGGGAAGCAGATGTTCATGTATCTCCACCAGTCAAAGATAGTTGATATATCTAGGTTGGGTAGTGGGTTACACCTCTGATTGAACAATACCAAACTTATAAAGCCTATGATTAACATTTCTTAAAAAAATGTATAAATGCAAAATGAAAAGGGGGCATGGGATAGGGGTTTTCTAAGGGGGGGGAATGGGGAAACAGGATGGTATCTGAAGTGTAAATGAAAGATCTAATAAAAAAAAAAAAGAAAACTTATGGAACTAACAATCATCAGCTTACGCTTTTCAGGTTTTTTGTGAGAAAAATGGAACACATGATTAATAAATCATTTGTGCTCTGCTAAAAAAAAAAAAAAAAAAAAAAGAAACTGAAGATCACAGGAATATAAACAGAAAGAGACAAAGTCAAAGTATGGTTTTTTTTTTTTTGCACATGATATGATAGTGTGCATAAATGGCAGTAAAAATTCCATGAGGAAAATCCTACTGCTAATAACTCTTTTAGAAAGGTAGAAATATACAAAAACTACATACAAAAATCAGTAGCTTTAATACATATAAATAGCAAATGGACTGAGAAAAATCATGTAAGCAGTAGCTTCCACAAAAGCTTCATGAAACATGTTTCATGAAACCAAGCAAGTGAAAAGCTTGCATGATAAAAAGTGTAAGACCCTAGAAAAAGAAATTGAAGAAGATATGAGAAAATAGAAAAAAAAGTCTCCCACATTCACAGATCATTAGGATGAATATAGTAAGAATGGCTATCATATCAAAAGCAACCTACAGATTTAATGCAATCCCCATCAAAATTTTAATGCAATTCTTCACTTGAAAGAACTTGAAATCACAATCTTCAGCTTTATATAAAAACAAACAAACAAACAAACAAACAAAAAATACCAACTAACTAGGATAGCTAAAACATTCATGAGTAATAAGATAACTACTTGAGTTACTATAATATCTGGCCTTTAATTATACTACAGAGCTCTAATAATAAAAGCAGAATGACAGTGTCACAAAAATTTTTTTTGACATTGATAAATGAGATAAAATTGAAGACCCAAAAATAAGTCCACACACATTTGTTATTTGATTTTTATAACAAAATAACACACACACACACACACACACACACACTGAACTACAAACAGAAAATTCAAAAAATGATGGTAGTCAAACTGGACAGCTACATATAGAAGAATGGATTTATAGTCATATATATCACCTTCTATAAAACTAAACTACATGGATCAAAGATATCAGCTTAAGGCCAGATGCACTCAGTCTGATAGAATAGAACATTGGAGATAGTATTGAACTAATTGGCACAGAAAATATTTTCAAAACAGAACATCTAGTACAAGATACTGAGATCAACAATTATCAAATGGGACCTCACAATACTGAAAAGGCTTTTGTAAAGCAAAGGATTGCATTGTTCATCCAAAGTGGTTAGTTACAGAGTAGGAAAATTTTTTAACAACAATATATCCGGTGAAGAACTAATATTTCATATTTATAAAGAACTAAAAAGGAAAGTAAAACAATAATTTACCAAAAACTGGACATCAAGTAAACAAATAACCAATTAAATTTGGATATACATCTTAATAGTGAATTCTTAAAATAGGAAATTTACATAGTCAAGAAGCACATAAGTAATGTTCAACATCCTTAGTGATCAGGGAAATACAAAAGTGACAAGTCATATTGGCAAGGATATATATTTGGGGTAGACTCTTTCACTCCTGAAGAAGGTACAACATTTTATAACCAGTATGGAAATCAATGTGGCCTTTCAGAAAGCTGGGACTCAATCTGCTTCAAGATCCAGCAATACCACTCTTGGACACATACCCAAAGGACACTTGTTACATATATACTTGCTCATCCATGTTCATTGCTGTTTTATTCATAATAGCCAGAAACTTGAAACAACCTAGTTGTTTGTCAAGGGATGAATAGATGAAGGAAATGTAGTACATTTATATAGTACAATATTAACTAGCCATTAAATTATAAAATATTCATGTAATTAGAACTAGAAAAAAAAAACATCTAAAGCGAGATAATCTAGACCACAAAAGACAAGTATGATATGTATTTACATATATGTGGATGTTAACCATTGAGTCAATTGTACACAATTTTAAATCCATGTAACCCAAGAGGTTAGATTTACAGTAAGGAACTGGGGTATCTCCCAAAGAAAGGTAAATAAAATAAATAGTTGCAAAGGAATAGTAGGTGGGTGCTAGAAGAGTAGAATCATACGGAAGATTGTCAAGGGAAAGGATACTAAGAGGGAAATCTAAAACTAAGGGCCATTTGAGTGCTCATATGGAAATCTAGTAGAAGCTTTAAAAATACATACATATATGAAGTCGATTCAAACGAAATCACCAAACAATAGGAGAGACCGAGCCCCAACTAGATATCTCTCATCACCAAAGAAGTTTCCAGTTGATATACATGTGCGCGTGGTTTAGAACAGACCATGCCAGACCAAATGGTTTCAAGTGGGGTTTATTCGGGAGATAGGGCAAAGGTGGGGTATGGAAAGAAGAGGAAGGAGAGAAAAGGGGAGAGGTCAGGGGATTCTGCCTATTTTACATGGGTGGTGATGTAATGTCTTGCAGGTAAGTGTGTGAGGTAGCCAGGTGGATTCTGGGAATGTATGGCGGTTGCCTTGGCAATGATGTGGGGGTCACCTAGATGTGATGTCACTGGATTTAGAGCCTGATACCAACATACCTCCCTTTTTCTTATTGTAAAGAGAAGAAAAAAGGAGAGGGGAAGCCGATGGTGAAAGGGGAGTTGGGGCACCATGTCTCTTAAACTAATTCCTGCTGTGTCAGAGCATAGTCCATTTTGGGCTGTAGCTGACTTTCACCATCAAGGTCCACTTGGTAGATGTGTGCATTAGGTTCCTCTGTAGACAGTGGCTGGTAATCCTATAACAGGAACTAATTAATAGTTTGGTTAGAAATAGTAACACCAGGAGGATGACTAGAAAGTGTGTTACAAAAGAGAGTATCTACTTTTATATGGGGTTTTAAAAAATCTCAGAACTGGAGGTCTCACATTCCCTAAAAACAGCATTCTTCTTGGAGAAACCAGCAAAGACCATCTTCTTTAGGTGTCAGGACATCTAGCCCCTGTCAGTCCTGAAGCACCACAGATGGAATCCCATGGGTCTTGTATGTAGAAAAGAGTGTCTTGTGGTATTGATAAAGCTCAGTTCTAATTTGAGATTATCTCAATTTTTTTACCTTTAATTTACAGATTTACACAAATGTAATTTTTGAAGAAAAAAAAAACTAAATCAGCAGCAAATAGCAGCTTACTATAACCTGTGTCTCCTGAAGCTAATGAACTACCTGATACAGCAGGGCAAATAAAGAAATGGAGAAATCAAACTCATGGTTAAAATTTAGTACAGCTAACAAGAATATATTTGAGGACATTTTATGGATTACAAAATAAGAAGCAATCAAATCGTGGCTGACATTTCTTGGCATTGGTTATAGCTTACAGAGTATTTGGGGCATTTTAACGAGTATAAAATTATAAAAAATACATATTTCTAGCTTTAACAACCTACATGAAGTGGTGCAAGAGCCTGGCTTGACCTGTAGGAATTATGTGTCGGCTAATACCTCAGAGACAAACTGAAAGCAAATCCTGCCTCATGCAATCTAGTGATGTCACTTGAATCTGTAGAAGGAATTCTGGCAAAAGTGAGAAAAATATGTCAGGAAAGAAAAGCAAGCATGCTCAAATAACTTGCAGACCTGGAGAAAAAGACAAGGAGAACACTAAAAGGAATTTTCCCAAACATGCACCCAATTAGTATTAGCAGGGAAGCTTTGAAATGTAGCTGTGTCCTGCACAGGACTAAATAAATTATGGTTTCTGGGGTGTCCTTGGAATTCTATATGTTCTATATAAAATCCTATATGGAATTCTATATGCAATTCTAAATGGCTACATAATACAACCAAAGCTATAATTCCCTTTAGACTACTTACCAAGTTTCATATAACAATATTTTACAGAACAAGATGTGTGCCCACCTATGTTGTCAGTGAACAACACCTCTTCTTATTCAAGTTAATTTAGTTTTATTTGCTATCTTGTTTCATATTATTATTATTATTATTATTATTATTATTATAAGTAACATATTATCTTTTTATGGTTTTTGGTTTGTTTGTTGTTTGGACAGGTGGATAAACAACTGCTATATTTGACTTTTGCAAAGCAATCATCATATAATTTGTTGCTGTATACTTTCTAATTTCTAATCAAAGTGAAACAGTTTGATTATATGTTCAAGTTATATATAATTGAATTATTCTCTAAAATCTTATTGTCATAGTTCATAAAATCAGAAATACAATATATATTATTGTGTGTGTATATTGTAGAATGTTAAGCAATAAGCAATTCGTCATAAGACTATTCAATATCACCTAAGTTGTCTTTCTCCTTTCCTACCATTATTCAATTTGTTCATTCACTTTACATGCCAATCGCAGTCCCCCCAACTCCACTAAGTACCCCTGTCACAGGGCTCTTCCTTCTATCATGGCCATCTATTAACCTCAGAAAAGGAGAGGTCCCCATTGGGTATCAACCCACACTGGTACCTCCAGTCACTAAAAGACTAGACACAACCTCTCCCACTGAGGTCAGATAAGGCTAGCCATTTAGGGGAACCAAATCTACAGGCAGGCAATCTACAGGCATATTTTATGTCATTTGTGACTATTGTGAACAGGATTTGTTTCCCTGATTCTTTCTCAGTCTATTTATCATTTGTATAGAAGAGGGCTACTGATTTTTTTTAATAGTTAAATTTATATCCAGCCACTTTGCTGCAGATATTTATCAGTTTTAGGAGACCTCTGGTTGAATTTTCTTATTACTTATTTATACTAATACACATCTACAAATAGTACTACTTTAACTTCTTCTTTTTGGATTTATATTCCCTTGATCTTCTTTAGTTTTTTTTATTCATCTGGCTAGACCTTCAAGTGCTATATTGAAGAGACATGAAAAGAGATAATAGCCTTCTCTTGTCCCTGATTTTAGTAAAATTGTTTATTTCCATTTAATTTAATGTTGGCTATTTTATTAGTGTATATTGTCTTTATTGTGTTTAGCTATGTGCCTTATTGAAGTGGGTTTGGCCTAATACAGCTTGTATTATAATTTTAATTTTGGTCCCCAAAATTGCTTATGTGAGTGTCTGCATGAAAGTCACTGAGGGATCCAGCCCCCAGTTGATTCTGATTGGTAAATAAAGATGACAGCAGCCAATGGTTGTATAGGGCAGACAAAGGAGGGACTTTTAGGATTCTCAGGCTTGAGAGAAAGAAGGGAGGAAGAAGCAGAATTGCCATGAGAAGGGCTTAGGACAGACTAGCCATGTAAGAATTCTGATAAATGGCCCTAGTGACCACTTTCCAGATTGGGTGGGGTAGTAGAGATGAAGTATAGATTTTAAAGGATGTTAACTATGGAATACTGGAGTTGAGTGTTTGCTAGCCTTGGGAAGGATTAGAAGTGCCCAGTATTTGAGCTAGCAAAGACATCAAAATTAAGTGACATACGTGTGCCCTTTATTTGTGAATCCAGAGAGCTCTTGGAATGGTGTGTGTGTGCAACCCATCAGGAGCACAGAGCAGGTAGTATTCACACTACACCTTGAATCCCTGATGTCTCCAAGCCTTTTAACAGGAAAGATGTTGAGTTTGTCAAAGGCCATTTTAGCATCTGACAATATGATAATGTGTTTTCTTTCTTTCAATTTGTTTATATAGTATATTATGTTGCTGAATTTTTATATATTGAATTACCCCTGTGTCCCTCAGATAAAGCCTACCTGATCATATTCAATGGTGTTTTTGACATGCTGTTGGATTCAGTTTGAGAGTATTTTATTGGGGGTTTTGTTTATTTGTTTGTTTTTGCATCAATGTTCATAAGAGAAATTGGTCTGAAATCCTCCTTCTTTGCTGAGTGTTTGTGTATGTATCTTGATGACTTTGGCTCGTAGAATGAGTTTGTCAACATTGCTTCTTTTTCTATTTTGTGGAATATTTTGAAGAGTGTTGGTATTAGCTCTTCTTTGAAAGTCTTGTACAATTCTGTGCAAAAACTATCTGGTGCTGGATTTTTTTTTTTTTTTTTTTTTTTTTTTTTTTTTTTTTTTTTTTTTTTTTTTTTTTTTTTTGGGTTGGGAGACCTTTAATGCCTAATTCAAGGACTATTTAAATTGTTTATCTGATCTTGACCTAACATTGGTAAGTGGAATCAATCCAGAAAATCACCTATTTCATTTAGAATTTTTAAATTTGTGAAGTAATGGCTTTTGAAGTAAGACCTAATGATTCCTTGATTTTCCTCAGTGTCTGTTGTTATGATTCCCTTTTCATTTCTGATTTTGTTAATGTGAATATTGTCTCTCTGACTTTTAATTAGTTTTGCTATGGGTTTATCGATCTTTGGTTTTCTCAAAGTTGTTAGTTTTGTTGATTCTTTGTAATTTTTTTGTTGTTGTTTTTAACTGTTTAATTTCAGTCCTGCTTTTGATTATTTCTTGTCATCTAAACATCTCGGGTCTCTTTGTTGTTGTTGTTCTACAGATTTCAGGTGTGTTGTTAAGTTGCTAGTTTATTTTCAGTTTCTTTATGAAGGCACTTTGCACTATAAACTTTCTTCTTCATACTGCTTTTATTATGTTTCATAATTTGAGTATGTTTTGCCTTCATTTTCACTGAATTCTAGAAAGTCTTTAATTTCTTTCTTAGATTGAAATTGATGAGAAATAATTCTTGACATCAGAAACAGCTTAGGATAGACTAGAATTAATTGTTAATTCTTGGAAGACTTTCATCACAGGTTTGTATGTAAAAAAATGACATCACTTTAAGTACTTAAACCAATTCTAATCTGTTCAGCTTAACTGTTATGTATTGCCCATAAAGGGAACAGAACATGGAATATTCAAACCTTGACTTTGTTATTGAACAAATAACTATAAATTCAGTGATACATGCTATCTGATAGATAAAACATATTAAAATAAATTTAAAATGAATAATAAAGCTTACTGTTGCATTCTAAAGACTTTTATTTGCATCTTGTTTCTCTAAGAAATTGGCCTATTAGTGAGTACACAGTCCAAGATTTCCTGAATTATATCAATTATGGCTGTACTAATAGCTACCAGTCATTTTGTCTCCACAAAAAACCTTGTGTAGCAAAGAGAATATAAGGTGATTATTTTGTTCTGTTTGGTAAAAGAAGTAAAAGATAAGATTGGTCTATAAACAGCATTATAAAAAAATTGGATTGGAAGTTGAAAATATGAAATGTGAACATTTTGCATTACTGAAAGCTTTCATATTTGCTTTGATTGTGTGGACTATATTTTCCTCCTTAGTGATTATAAATCTAACAAATTTTAAATATATGTACAGTGCAGCCAGTGGTCTTTCTCTTCAGATAGCTAGTGAATACAACTGTACTTTCAGCAAAGGAAGTTTTCACTCAGTAAACTGTAACTGCATACCACTTACTTCATAGCTTTACAGCTGATTCCATCGGTTGCTTTTCAGTTGAAAAAATTCTGAGTTCTTTATTCATTAGTTGTTCAGTTAAAAAATGCTCTTTTACTGTAAAATATATTATTCACTCATCAAAAAATTTGTCTAATGTGTTAGAAATATCAATCTTATTTATTTAAAAATACTTTACCTAAGTTTAAAAATTTCTACAGCAATTCTAATGATTTATAAAATTTATTTTGAGAGTGAAGAAGGATTTAAAAATTATCTGTGTATTTAAAACAATTTACAGAATTTTTTCTGAATAATTGATGCCAAAGTATGTAGGGCTAAAATTTTGAAAATGGCATGGTCCAGCTTGTTCCCAGGCAGCCACCATGTTCCCGCTGCTCCTCGGCTCTGACCAGGGCTCTGGCTAGCTACTAGATGCACAGACCCTGGCACCCATGAGATGCCAGCGTGGAGGATGGCTCTACCAACCACCACGCTGCATCCACAAAGCTCAGCTGAATCCCAGACAATATCTGCCATCCTCGCACTACCCGGTAGAAATGAGACTCTTAAAGCTTAATGATTGCGGGGGGGGGGGGGGGGATGGGGAAAGGGGATGGCATCTGAAGTGTAAATAAAATATCTAATAAAAAAATAAAGATAGAAGTTGCTACCCAGGACAGCTTTCGACCCATCTGTGGTTCTCCATGACTGATAGCCTCCTTCTTCCTCTGCCCTTCCTCTCTTTTTACCCTGCCCTTCCTCTTTTTCTCCCCTCCCCTTCCTCTCTTTCTCTCCCAGCTCCACCTATTCTTTTATTGCCTAATCATTGAGTGACACTGTGAATACTATGTAGCAGAATAAGTATCCTGCTACATAAGTAAAATATTAACATTAGTGACACAAATCAGAGATGGAAAATTTTTTTAACAGTGCCAATCACCCCATCAAATGATTATGTGGTATATGAACTCCTAAACGTTACTTTATCACAAGATATTGTCTGTCCTAAGCATTGGGGGCTAAACCCTCTTTCTTAACTACCTTTCATAAAAGTAACAATTGAGCACCTTAATATGATCCAACTTCATGAGTAAAATGGACTCAAACCATCACAATCAAAAAATGAAAAGAAAATTCTGTAATGACTTAAATATGTTTAGCAGGTGTACTTTTGAAACATGATTCTAATTTGGCTATATTACCTAATTTAGTAGCATATTTTCAAATCTTATAAACGCCTCATACTGATATATTACTCTCCCATGTCCATGGAGGCATCTTACTGAACACTAAGTCTTGGCATGCAGACCTTTGAGGTCATTTGTTCAAACTTTAGCAGAGTTGAATCATTACTACTACTGCTGCTGCTGTTGCTGCTGCTGCCACTGCTGCTGCTACTGCTACTGCTACTACCACTACTACTACTAACTACTAAATACTGTTGGCATACCTTCTACACCCAACAGTTACCTAG
Organism: Arvicanthis niloticus; assembly: GCF_011762505.2. Classification (NCBI taxonomy): domain Eukaryota; kingdom Metazoa; phylum Chordata; class Mammalia; order Rodentia; family Muridae; genus Arvicanthis; species Arvicanthis niloticus. The sequence goes on from NC_047664.1 coordinate 15,723,735, forward strand.
CAACAACCAGGTAGACCTGGCTTTTTATAATAGAACTGTTTGGATTCTCTGACTCTATGATGCCTCCTTCACTCTCCCTAACCCCTTTCTCCCTCTCTTTCCTTTTTCTTCCTTCCTCTGCATCCATGTGTTTCTGGTCAGCCTCTTCTTTTTATTTCTCTCTGCCCATTTCTGTTCCCTCTCTTTCTCTGCCTCTACTCCTTTCTCAACTCCCATTCCCACGCCACTAAATAAACTCTGTTCTACACTATACTCAACATATGACTGGTATCACCGGGGGAGGAATGCCTCAGCATGGGCTGCCTGAGGTACCTCCTCCCACCATATCATACTGCACTCTACAAAACATATTCTTGGCTTTATAAAACACATCAATTACAACTAGTAGTAGTTGTTAGTAAATAGAAATAATGTAGCCTGGTGTTCTGCCTCTCCACTAACAGTGTCTGAACACCATCAGTATGTCTGCTCAGGGATGGCTTGGCAAAGTACTGGAGAGAGAATCACAAGTCTATGTCTCCCTTCAAGGAATAAGATACTGCTGTTTTCCAGGCAAGAAGGGAAAAGATGAGTCCAGGACAGGTAGGATTTCAATCTAGTTGGAAGAAATTTGGAATGCTGGAGAGATAAAAGAAAAAAGGTCTTCCTTCTTCAAGAGTCTTTGTCAAGGGCTAGCCCCAGTAATTCTTCTTTCTCCTTGAAGTAATGGAGTGGGAAAAACATTGGCTGAGGCAAGACATGGTCTTGCAAGATATTTAGGGTTAGTATTTAATAATAAAACATTTACCTAACTTAAGGCTAAGTCCCTTTGCTATAGTAGCTGACCTTCCTGTCTTTGAGTTCCTGAGGCCAAAAAACTGCAATCTCTGGTATTTAGCACCTCATAGTAAAATAGTGAGGGATAAAGTAAAGTAGCCTCTGTTCCTTCAGGAACTGTTGACTTGAATTTCCAGCCTGTTAGTTGAAGTTTCAAGAAATAGAACACTTAAAAAAGTGATTTTAATCTTTATTTCCTAGTTCTCTGTAAAATGTTTTCTATGAAAATTCTCTGAAAGTTCTGCTGAAAGATTCTTCTCTCTCAAAAGTTCTTCAGTTCTGTATAAAAAGTTCTTCCTCTCTCTTTGTCCTCAGCACTTATACATTTTTTAGAATACCTCATCTCATGGTAAAAAGTTCAATACAAGTTTACACATAAATTCTAGTCATAAATTGATTTTGAAATGTGCAACAGAGAAAATTTACAAGCATATCCATTAAGTGTAATTATCTGACTAAACATTCATTATCTGACACAAGCTCAAAAGATTCATTGATACTTTAAAACCACATTTTTTGTGATTAAGTTTATTAGTAAAGTTTTGTATTGAAAAACCCAGTCAATATTTTATCTTGTGTTCTTGTACCTATAGTAAATCCTTAGGTGACTTTTTATGACCTTTGGTTAACTGTTTTACAACCTCTTGTAATGTGTTCTAAGTTGTAGATGCCTTCTTGCTGTCTCAGAAGCAATTTTCTCATGATACTAGAAGACTGTCAGAGTTCTCATTTCAGTTTTGATGTAAGAAAGGACTTAATAGCAGTCCTGTTATAAAAGATCTTAATATTTACTAATGTAATTTTAGGAATTCTTATAAAATCATCATTAATAATTAAAAAATCATCTATTTATCAATACAGCATCACTACAAGACAGTAGTAAATCTTCATTGTTCTGTAGAGATCTGCTCAAAAGGGTGGGCTAATAACTAGTGATGGTTATATATATTTAGTATTAACAGGAAAAGCATATTAATAGCTGTAATCTTTTCTAAAATGTAATTTTCTCAGCCTTGCCTAGATAAGCAAATTTATCAGTAACTTTAACAGTGCATATGGAACCATCACAAGAATATGACCTGCTAATTTTTAGTTTCTCCTTGATGGCTCCTGGCAAGTATTAGTGTCAGGGTTCATTAGGCAATGGCCTTACTCATGGTGATCTTTTATTAAACAGCTCTCTTAGAGTATCCTAGCTTGTTTATATGTCTTTATTGGGGTTAGATATAGACACATATGCTTTACTTGAGGTCAACCAGGGGTTATATAATTGTGGGGGAGGTCATGAGGATATAAAGAAAGGGAAGGTCATTGGAGGAATGCTAAGGCTATTGAGATGATGAGGCCAGGTGGTGTGTTATGTGACTGACTGATTGTGGTTACCTCAGTTGAGTGTTGTGGTTACATCCTCAAGAGTAGTCACAGAGTTAGGGAGGGAGAAGACCCACCCATGAAATCTCAAATCTCAGAGATTCCCAGGGTCCTCTTCAACTCAGGAGTGCTTAGGCCTGACGGTGGCACATTCCACATGTCCTACATAGTAATACTACTAGCACTGCTGCTGCTGCTGCTGCTGCTGCTGCTGCTGCTGCTGCTGCTGCTACTGCTACTACTACTACTACATCTCTTATAGTCTGTTGATGATGCAAGGGCTGAGCCTTTGGTTGATAGGCTTGCTGGTGTTTGTGAACTCACAAGGATTGAGGCAGGTGGGGAGGGGTACCTCATTTATGTGTATCAGGTCAGAGCCTGACTCTTGGGAGGCAAGCAGCAGTGTGGACTTGGGCACCATTTGTGCTGATACGCAAACACTGCTGGTGCATAGCTTTTATATTTAACACTTTTTTGAGCAAGGTAACCATTCTCCCCCATCTCTTCTATAGTGCCTGGAATTCTCTATGCCCTCTTCAGTATTATCGTGAAGATAGTCTCCCAGGTTGCTTTACAAGTTTTTAAATTAGCCTTGGTTTAGACTTTTGTTACTGATGCTATTTCTACTTTCAGGTCTTAAACTGTTTTGTTTATTTTTTCCTAGTTCTGTTTTTGTTTTCATGGATTTATTTAAGGGATTCATTCATGCCCTTTCCATGGACACCTATAATATTCTTAACACCTATTTTAAAGTCCTTGTCTTGTGCTTTAGCTATGTTGTATTTTTAGTACCTACTCTAGTAGTGTTGCTTTGGCTCTAGTGGCTGTTACTGGTTGTGTTTTTCTCCTAGCATCTAGGCATTTGTGTTTGACATGAATGTAATTCTTATTGTAGATATCTGATCTTATTTTATTAGTTGAATTTTTCCCCTTAGCTTTCGTCACCCTTCTTTGTTCATAGAAGAGGTGTCATAGCTGTGGGTTGCCTTTGAGGTGATTCTGCTATGTGTGGGCACTAGGAGTTGTGAGTAGAATGTGTTTCTAGGTATTTTGAGTTGACACTGAAGAATAGGAATAGACTAGACTCTAGAATATGGTGGTAAAGTGTTCTCCAGGAGGAAGAAAAGCAGGGTGTTCTGCCAAGATCTGCTTAATGTCTTAGGAATGAGTGTTGAAAGGGGACAGAGGATGTAACAGGTAGTCTGATGCATATCTGGTGTATAACTTAGGGTGCACCCTTCCCCCAGCCTTGAGCAGGTCTGAAAGACCTTGTTTACCACAATAGACCAAATAATATGACCTAGATGGAGTTACCCACATTGGCTTTATGTACAGCCTGCTACAGGAACTTAGAAGAATAGACAGCCTGCTGAGCTTGCCTTGAGATTCTGAGCTTGCTGAGATATCTCCAGCAGTGACAAAGGATGAGTTCCCCCACCTATCTTTGACAGAAACAAGAAAGGGTCTCAGTGGGGCTTTCCCTTTAAATTGAGAGCTGAACATTAAACTTTGAGCCTTGATCAGAATACTTGTCTTGGCTTTATTTTTTCTCACCCTTTGTTCTCAGCCCCCTTTTAGGTGAACCCAGTTGATCCATGGCCACAGGTGGCTACATTGGGGAATTGGATTTGGAGGTTAAGAAGAAACTGAAGGTAGCCTACTTGCTTCTGGACTACTTGTTTCCCTGGCTGGTTTGGCTTGTACATTCCCAGGGGATGCCTGATGGAGTTAGTGTTAACTCTTTTGCATGAGAAGACCACTACCTCAATTTTTGAAGCAAATATGAAGTATTATTAAACACTTGCCAGGATTATGGATACTTGCCAGGTCCATACCTAAGACCCATGCTCAGAATATGGAGTCAAATTACATTAGTCATGGAAATATAAAGACAAAACTCACGAGGCTATGTAGTTACCACTTTCATCCAATCAGAAGTATGCGTCACACACACATCATGTGCAATTGGGTAACTTTGTTTTTAGAAGTGAAAATGTGTTTTGTTATCTTACATGAATAACAGCCTGCAGCATTTTAGGAAATTATCTATCTGTGAGCAAATGAAGTTTACAGATTACAGGCATTTTTGTTTTCTACATCTCCTAAGCAGAGTAACATTAATTTAAAACACAATGTTAGCCATCACATCTTCTCCTTCAGTGGTATCCTGAGTCAAATCCTTAGCTATATGGTGGAAACCTTTTCATATTGAGTAATTATAACCATCAGCTTAATGGCACCCAGACAGGACTTTATGTATCTAGTTAAGGCACTAATCATGCAAAGACAAATAGTAATTAGCAGAAACTGAAGAGCCAAAGATCCTACAATGGCTAAAATCAGAGTTACTATCCAGGAGGAGACAAAGAATGTGTATTGGTGTAGAATGAAAAGTTATAAAAATCATTTTATAAAATGTATATAAGCTTTTCTTTAGGCCTCACTTTAAAGGGCATGGAAAATATTCTCTGAAGCAAGCTAAAAATGTAGACTGGTTGGTTTCAGGAACCAGCTAACCACAAAGGGAAGAGAAGAATGCAAGTCATCTAGGTGGTGCTGAGAAACTAGTGATCACGATGACAGGGCAGGGCTGTGTCCAGAGCAACTGAGAAATAGTTGAGCAAGTGACAGGGCAAGGCCACAATAACATAGCAAGACCACATTTTTGAGAAGAATGAGTATACAGAGTGTTTTCCACATGACCCTGACTCACTTAGGTTGGGCTCCTCTGGAATTTTCCACTATTTTTATGTTATGTTTCCTTAGCAACCCCTCACCCCTCCTGACTCCCCTGGTTTGTGGTTTTCCGCTCTTAAAAAGTCCCTCAGCCAGCCAGTCTTTGTCAATTCAGCTCCCACATTGGCAAACAAATTGACTATTAGCTGGCTAACTCTCCCAAATTAAGCCTCTGCTGTTTGCATCCAGATTTGGTATCTTGTGAATTTTTGGGTGGCTGTGACTTCCCAAGACTTGAGTGAGGGTTTCCCCTGAGAGGGGGTCTTCATGGGTACTCATCTGGGATTTTGAGACCACCCTAATCTCCAAAAACCCGACTGGGAGGTAAGGGCACACCCACGGTTCTCTTTCTGTCTTGTGTGTCTGTCCGTCTGAACTGTTTTGGTTTCTGAAAAGTGCACTTGTTGTTTGATTTGGCAGTTGTTTCTGTCTTGTAAAAGACAGTAAACCGTTTCTGTCTCGGGAGGAGACAAACAGGTGACTGGCAGATGTGCTGTGGGATCACCAGCTCCTGTGCCCTGAGAGATGTCTCAGGAGGACAGGTACCCCCAGAGATGTCTGGGAGATTCCCATCTGGGTGCCAGGGAGGATAACAGTGGTCCTCTTGTTAGAGGGGACACACTCCCGGCTGTCTGCTTTTTCTGGAGTGATGTTGGCATTCATGGTTGAGACTGATCTTTGTTAGTCTCTTTGTGTGTCCATTCTGCTTATGTTTTGTGTTAATTGTTACAATGAGACAATCTTTCTATGACCCCTCCCTGCTGCTGCCATGGAGGAGTGAGAAAGCGGAGCCTGGCACACTGCTGCTGCTGTCCCACCACAGTTGCAAAGGTGCAGAGGGAGAGACACGCCCGTGGCCTCCTGCCCAGGATCATCGATTGTGAGCGGTACAAGCAAGCAGTGGAGGGACAAGCGGTGAGGCGTGGGCAGTGAGCCCAGGCAGCGCTGGCCATCTCAGGTCATGAGTGAGTGATTGATCGGGTGGATGCGCAGGAAGCCACTGGCCATTAGACTATATTCAACATGGCGCCAGCCTGAGAAGTATGTTTCCCAGCAGACTGTGCGGCTCTGATGACTACATTCAAAATGGTGGCCGTCCTCGCAGCCTTCACGTGACATAGCAGTGATTGTTGTATTGTTACAGTGTGTCTAGGCAGGGGGTTTTCTGACAGTCTTTCTATGTCCTGACTGTGTAATTTAATCTCTGTGCCACCTGTGGCAGGGGTGAGCTGTCTGTGTTGTTTGTTCTATATGTTCTGGGACTCTGACTGACTTTTTTTGTTTTTGTTTGGACTGAAACTACTGTGTAAAACATCCTGAGTTAAAAAGAGATAACATGACCACTGGTAGAGAAAGAGATAAAGTCACCAGTACAAAAGTGCTGCTACAGAGCAGAGAGGCAGGTGGATCCTTTGATGAGGGACACCGTGGTTCTGGTGACCCGCCCATGACAACTCGGTGGCTTCCCACCAGCCGCCTGTGAAGATAGGTAGGGCCCAGGTGATTAAAAACCGGGCAGAGGAGAAAGACATCTTCCCTGAGCCATGGCAGCTGGACAAAACAGCCCAGCAAGATTATTCACCTGAGAGTTATAATTATATAATTTTTATTTAAAAAATAATGAGTAAGTAGTGCTGAGACAAGTCATGTGACATGACTCCAGCTTAGAAACTCTGAACCAACAAAGCTGCTTGCAGGCAGGTTGGACAGGTTGCCTACTCCAAAAAGTCACAGGCTGTCCCGACTCAGAGAGCAAAAAATATATAGGCTTCCGTTTTGATAGACTTTCTAGTCACTGCTGTCTAAGACAATTTTTCATTGTTTATATGAGACTTTCATCAAGGTTTGGTTCAAAGATGAGAGTTCAGACAGGATGAAATTGAGGAAGTAATAAAGAGCTTGTGCTCTTATGTTAGATATAAAAATGTTTACTTTCTTGTTCTTGTTGTGTATCACTTCTAAAATAGTATTCTAATTAGAAATAACCCTTTAAAAGGCTTTTATAGAACTATGCCAAAAGTTGAATAAAAATCAATTGTCTATAAGTGTGTCCCTAATAGATAAATTCAAATAAGTGCCAAATATAACTCAAGTTGCCTTTTAAAAAAATGTTAATACTGTGTGAGCCTTCAACATCTTAGTAGTCCTTGCTATGAAATGCTTTAAATAAGACTATTCATTATGATTTGGTTTCTTTCTTAAAGCTTTAGAGGTGAGCTCACATTACACCGGTAGACAAGGTACTGTTTGCAGACTGAACTAGGCTGTGGTCTCTAATGTGATGTGAACAGCAGTCATGCAGCCTCACAAATACATCAGTCTGTATAGAGTTCTAGAAGACTATTTACTGCTTTTACAGGTGACCAAAGCAATAGATAGGATAAAAGCCTTTCTTCCCCAAGACCCTTGGTTCTGGTTGCCAGGAGTGTTTTTCAGGATGAAAGAATGGGAGAAGATACTGGAAAAGGAATGTTCCCTCAGACATAATGACCCCATCAATTAATCAGGTCATGGTCAACAGTGGGTTACTTCTGACCAGATGCAACTGAGACCTTCATGTGACAGAAGGTAAGAGACACCTGAAGGCCCACACCAGATCCCATTGGCAGATCATGAGAGAGCTACATGAGACCCCACTAATTTTGATCAAGGCATATAGGGTTAGGCAGGGATCAGATGAGTTGCCCACAGCCTTTCTAGACTAGCTCACAGAGACATTCTGTCAGTATAGACAAGGCTTCAGAGGCTAGAGAGACTATAAGATAAGTCATTAAAAGATTTAGCGTAAGTTGCTGAGGAAGTATACTATATCAGGGGAAAGGAAAAGAGTGGAGAAAGGAAAAGATAGAAGATAAAAGGTCTAGTGTAAGTTGCTAAGAAAGTCTATAAAGAAAGGTGACAGGAAAGGAATTTACAGAAAAGCTTGGCTATATTAGTTAAGAAAAAGCAGTGAAGAGAGACTCCAATCAAAGGGAGATAAACTCCTTTAAAAAGACCAGTGTGCACATTACAAGTAAAGGAGCCAGCTGTGGGGTCCAAGAGGGCCCTAACAAATAGAAGCCAGGGTCAGGAAATCCCAGGCCTTGAGAAAAACACCCCAAATAGCAAAGGTATTAGCTCTGTGTGAAGACATCGATTGAGATAGATGGGGCTTGGAGCCACCCAACTCTTGATAGACACAGGGTCCTCCTCCAAGCAGACCCAAAAATGGTGGACCAAGAGATGGGCTGGGTATCCCATTCATTTATGGTCATCCTAGACTGTCCCTACCCTCTGTTAGGTTGAGAGTGACTCCCCAGGATGGGGGCCCAGATACACTTCCTACCTGACGGGCTGCAACTAACTGGCAAGAACTCACGGATAGAGGAAAGGCTTCTCCTACTGACCCTAGCCAGGAGCAGAGGCGACCTGCTTTACAGATGGAAGCAGTTTTCTCCATGCTGGTCAGAGACAAGCCGGCGCTACTGTGGTGGATGACACAAATGCCATTTGGGCTGACTCCTCAACCCTGGGCTCATCAGTGCAGAGAACAATCTTGGATCTTGGGGCTGACAAGAAAATCAACATTTGCATGGACAGCAGGTATGTCTTTGCCAAAGCCCATGTCTACAGGGCTATTTACCAAGAGAGAGGACTGCTCACATTAGAAGCTCAGATCTCTTGGAAACCCTCATGAAGCCAGCAACTGTGAGCATCCATTGCCCAGGACAACAAAAGGGAGGAGACTCAGTGGCCTGAGGCAATAATCAAAGTGATCAAGTGGCTTGATACAGGAGCCTGTCCCAGTTATGGGCCTAAGAGATGGCCTCACTTAAAACACAGAGTAAAAGAAGGAACTCAGATTGCTAACCATCCTGCTAACTACTATCTAGAAGAAAAGAGGTAATGGTGCACACAAGAAGGGAGAACTATACTCCCCAGAAAACAAAAGACTTACTAGGCTAAATGCACAGATGGACTCTTGAGATATGAGTGCAACTAAGCAGTCAAGAGATTTAAAGCATATAATGGACCTCAGGTTTTTGGCCAGAGAATTAATAAGACAGTATAAGGTATGCCAGAAAACAAAGGCTTATGAGACTTAGAGTAAATAAGAAAATACCTAGGAGAAAACAGCCTAGAGTAAAGATCGCCCAGAGATTTCAAGTATCTGAGGTAATTAGATCAGATAGCAGTCTTGTTTTTGTTTCTAAGGTAAGTCAGGAACTATCAGAGGTATTAGAGACTAATTAGAAGCTCCATTGTTCATACTGTCTCCAGAGCTCAGGACAGGTAGAGAGAATAAACAGAACCCTAAAAGAGACCATAACTAAATTGCCCTCTGGAACTGGCACTGGCTGGGAGGTGTCTCTTGTCCCTGTTCCACACCCAGAATGTCCCTCTTGTGTAAGAAATGATTTTTCAGGCTACTAAGAGACTGTTCCTGGTGCTGTTGACCATCCGACCTCCGTTGAAGTTCACTAGTTCACTAACACTTGTGCCTGATGCCCACTGGAGACTAGTCAGACACTTAAACAACCCCCTCAAGCTCAAAGTCACCTGCTGTTCTACAAGGCCGAAGAGCAGCAGGCCTTGACTCCTGAGATATCCCCACCCTAGAGGCACAAGGATAATGCAGCCTTAGAGGGTGGGGCTTAGGGTGTGTACACTCAAAATTAAATGACAGCTTGTGATTCCAAGATTGAAATCACCCATAAGAAGATAAGAACTAAATGTAAATCTAGAGTTATATAGATTTATTCCTTTTGCAATTTCTCTTTATTATGTATGTGATTATATGTTTATGTAGACAACTGCATGCCACAAGATGTATGTAAAAGTCAGAGGGCAACTTTAAAAGTGTGTTTGAAGGAAATAGAAACTTTTTGAGACCCCTAGCCAATAAAATAGAGCCCAAGGACCCCTACTTAGTGCCTGAGATTGATAAATGGTGCGATTGCAGCTCAGGATTTTTCCACAGAGAGCCCATCTCCTTGACCTTGGTTGTTATACTGAGACTAGGAGTGGCTGCAGATATGAGAACAGGCACCGAGGCACTAGTACAGACCCCTCATTATTTCCATGAATTAAGAGTGGCCATAGACATTGGCCTATTTACTGTTTTTTAAAGGAGGTGGTTTATACACTGCTCTTGGAGAAAGTGTTGTTTTTATATAGACCATTCAGTAGTGATTAGAGACTCTGTGAACAAACTCAGAGAGAGATTAGACCAAAGACAGAGAAACAAAACAAATCTGGTTTAAAAGTTGGTTTAATAGATCTCCGTTGATAACTACCCTGCTATACTCTCTCGCTGGACCCCATATAATTTTGCTTTTACTTTTAACCATATGTCCTTGTATTTTAAATAGATTAGTGACTTTTGTTAGAGAAAGAATAAGTGCTGTTCAGATTTTAATGCTACACCAACAATATCGAACATTAGGTCAAGAAAATAAAAGTTACGATGAAGTTTTCTAATTAAAGCTTACATTAGAAGAAGTGGGGCAGGGTTTGTAAAATCTAAGTTTTGATGGTTAAAAATTGTCATTAGAAGAAGTATAGGATGTAGAGTGAAAAATTATAAAAATCATTTTAGAAAATGTATATAGGCTATTTTTTAGGCCTCACTTTAAAGGGCATGGAAAATTTTCTCTGAAGCAAGCTAAAAATGTAGACTGGCTGGTTTTAGGAACCTGCTAACCACAAAGGGACGAGAAGAATGCCAGTCATCTAGGTGGTGCCGAGAAACTAGTGACCATGATGACAGGGCAGGGCCGTGTCCAGAGCAACTGAGAAATAGTTGAGCAAGTGACAGGGCAAGGCCACAATAACATGGCAAGACCACATTTTTGAGAAGAATGAGTATACAGAGTGTTTTCCACATGACCCTGACTCACTTAGGTTGGGCTCCTCTGGAATTTTCCACTATTTTTATGTTATGTTTCCTTAGCAACCCCTCACCCTCTCCTCACTCCCCTGGTTTGTGGTTTTCCCCTTTTAAAAAGTCCCTCAGACAGCCAGTCTTTGTCAATTCAGATCCTGCTTTGGCAAATGAGTTGACTTTTAGCTGGCTAACTCTCCTGAATAAAGCCTCTGCTGTTTGCATTCAGATTCAGTATCTTGTGAGTTTTTGGGTGGCCGTGACTTCCAAGACTTGAGTGAGGGTCTCCCCTGAGAGGGGGTCTTCATTGGAACTAGTCATTTATTTTATCTTGTATACTTTTTTATACAATTACTATTATTGTCTTGCCCAGCCAAATTATCTCTAATGATTCCCAATTAGTTTGCATAGAAACTTTTTTTTTTTAAAGTCACAAAGTAACCTCCTTGTCATACATAGAGCAGGTCAAGTACTTTATTATACTGTAGAATTAAATTAACTAATTGTCCTAGTTAGGGTTTTTATTTCTGTGAAGAGACCCTATGACCATGGAAACTCTTATAAAGAAAAACATTTAATTGGGGTTGCCTTACAGTTTTAGAGTTTAGTCAATTATTAAGGAAGAAACATGGTGGCAAGCAAGGCGACATGGTGCTGTCAAAGCAACTGAAAGTTCACCTTTTATCCACAGGGATCAGAAGATTCTGAGTCATATTGGGCTTAGCTTATCCATTTATGAGACCACAAAACTTATCACCACAATGACATATTCTGCAATTAGGCCATACCTACTAATAGTGACACTCCCTATGGGCCAAGCATTCACACACATGAATCTATGGAGGCCATTCCTGTACAAACCACTCTGTTACTCTTCCTAGTCTCCATAAGCTTGTAGCCATACATAATGGAGAAATGCATTTAGTCTCACTTCAAATGTATTTGTAGTGCATAACAATCTCAATCCTGTTTAAAATTCATAGTTCAAAGCCTCTTCTAAGATTCATAAAATCACTTAATTATAATCACCTGAAAAAACAAAATCAAAAGGCAGATAACAAAGTTCTAACATATGGCAGAGTATATACATTACCTTAGCAAAAGGTAGAAAAAGGAACATAGTAAGAAAATACTGGACCAACAAAAGACTGAAAACCAGCTGAGCAAAGTTCAGACTCTGCATCTCCATGTCTAATGTCAAAATACTCTTCATATTTCCACCTCCTTTCAGATTTGTTGATTGCAATACACTTTTTTTCTACTGCTTGTTTCCATTCCCCATGAGCAGCTTTCCTTGGCAGGTATCCCATAGCTCTGGCATCTCTAACATATTGGATTTTCCAAAGCAATCCAGGCTTCACATTTACAGCTTCACACAATGGCCTTTCTGGGCCTCCACTCACTGTTATACATCTAGCCTTAGTGGCCTTTTTTGTTAGAAAAGGAAGACTTCATAACCCCTTTCTTTTAATCTCAACTCTAAACCCAGAACAACATGGCCAAAGATGTTAAATTCTCCTGCTTGCTGGGGCTGGAACATGGCCCTTATATATTTACTAGTTTTCTATTTTTGATGTTTTTTCTTCACTGCTTAAGATTGACTACCTGATTCTGGCTCTGTAGACTGTAAACTCAGAGACTGCTTGTCTCTGTCTTCTGTGTGCTGACATCAGTGACATATACTAATCTATTTACCTGGACTTCCTTTAACATGTTAGAGTAGACAAGTCTGAGGTCTCTGTCAACTCCCTGAAGCTTACATGAGATTTCTAGTCTACAAAAAGAAATAGTAGAGCTTTATCAAGTCTAGATTAATAGCTTATCAGAAATCCATTGATTAATGTTAAAACTCCAAACCTTTGAAATCTTAGTATCATAATAACATACAAGATATAAGAAATTTGAAATATTTCTAACTTGAAATATTTTATAGCTTTATAATTTATATATGCCTAAAACCTTTTTAATTATATTATTTATTACTAGATTCAAGTGGTTGATTACTGAGAGCAACAATTGCAAAACAAGTTTTTTTATATAAAGTAATAGTGAAAAAACATATCGGAAAGCTGATTATCCTTCCATATGAGGCCTGTTGACAAGGGAAAGCTAACTAATTTGCCTTTGTCACAAAGGGACTTACTAGCTCCAGAAAAGTGAGACCTGGATTTTATATATGAAATTTATTCACCAGGCAACTGCTAACAATTTGATAATGCTAGAATTATCTGTCAACACTATCAGAGATCTGAAAAGTATAAGTTATAGCATGAAGTATAAACCAAAAAAAAAAAAAAAACCCATGTATCAATTAACATGACCAAAAATAATGTTTATTACTTAATAATTACCCTAGGCTCTGAAAGTCCCTGTGGTTTCATTGGTGGCATCAGTCAATGGCTTTCAGCTACCATATAAGACAGCATAGACCTTCAGTTGCCAGATACAAAATGCCTAAGAGATTATCCTCTGGAGATGGAATTTGAAAAAATTGATTACATTGGCCAGGCAGAATAGGGCATTCAATACAAGGTGTCCAGAGTTTGGTTAGAACCCTGAAGGCATGTGAGTCATGGGTAGTTTTTTTCCCAGGGGTTAGCAACATTGCAAGCCAGATCTATACCACATAATATCCTGTAGAGACCTTAGGGTGTCCTCTAGAAGCTTGAATTTCTGTCTATTACAAGAAGCTTGTTCTAGTAAACAATTAAATTCAGCAAATCATTGAAAAGTTTTAAAAGTTATCTGTAGTCTGTACCTGATTTTAAGTAAACTTTACTTGCTTTTAGTTATTTGCTTTAGGCTTAAACTGAATATATATATATATATATATTAAATAAAGATTATTTTTGTAAATAAATTACATTCATACGTAGCATGTCTTACACTTTTAAAGATATTAGAGCATTTAAGGTGACTATTAACCTATATGTCTTAATTGTCCTACATTTTACAATAAGTTAGTAGTAAGGTTAGGATTTGATATTTTATCCCTGTTAGGTGTAGCTTTTAAAATGACAATTTTGGTATTAATATTCTTTTAGTATAAAAATAAACCTTTAAATCATACAGTGCATAGAGACTGACAAGTTTATGTTTTCTGGCATTATTCTTTTTTCTTGTATTACTCAGTTTATCAAAGTAACTAAAGTTTAATGAAGTTAGCAAAGATAGGTAGTCTAAACATACATGATTAAATCAGTTTCCCTTAGCCTGAATAGACCATAGGTAAGGAGAAACATTTTATAGGCTCTTTGCCATACTGCTTGGGTCATCATCTGACTGCATCATGAGATCAGAATATCCTAGTTTCTGGAGTTTGGTGTTTATTTCTCATATCTGTGCTCCTATAAGCCACATTAATATAAAACATTTTATACACTTAAAATATCTAATAGCTTTATAAATTTAAATAATTTAAAGGCTTTGAGATAAAGTCAGGTTTTTACTTAATGTCTGTAAAACTCTAATTTATGGTTTTAGAAAATTTAATCAAAAGGGAGGGAAAATTTTACAACCACAGTTTAGATAAGACACAACCAAACGCCATCAATGTGAACAACCCAATGTTAAATATTTGGGGTTCAGTTGAAATACTTAGGGCTTCGCCAAGGGGCTTGGGTAATCTCTCCAGTTCAGCCTTGTGCAGCATGCACAGCTTATCTTCTTAGTATCCAGAAGGCTTTATGTCTTTGTTGCTGCCATTCCTAGTGACAACCACATGGTACCAGCAACTCTAAAACTGCTGGGACCTCCATTCCAGCTGGGCTTTCTGGAGCTCCAGCCTTGTACACAGTGCCAAGCTTCAGCTTTTCTTCATGACCACTACATTAAACTATTACCACCTGTGGTACTCTTACATTTTAAAGTTTAGCAGCTAACATGAAGTACATTTTTGCATATAAACACATGGTGGTACAGATTTTATGCCTTATGAAACAAGCATTGGTTTTAGATCCAATATTTCATCAACCTTATTTTTATAATTTTGTTTTCAGGATAAGAATAATCATACAAAAATTCATCCTAATTTAAAATATCTACGATACATACTGTTGTCTTTTTTGTTGGTATATACCATGTGGTCACCTTTAAATCAAGATGGTAGTGAAGTTACATGACAGTTATTCTCTCTAACCTTATTAAAGATTAGTGTAAGTTACATGTTTGCCTTCATCCCATGAAATTAAGTTTGTAGCAAGCCACAAGATGCTAACATCCTGATCAGCCAAGATGGTCTCATGCAACATGGTTCTTTTAAGATTACCTATGTATAGATTTTTATCTATCAATACCCTGTGTTATGAGATTTTAAGTTATTATCTTATTACAAATTTGGAAACAACATCCAACAAACTTAAAATTCTTGAGGTATAAAAAGTTTTCATGGGTTCCTTCCTGTCTGGGCCCAAGCACTAAGCAGATCCTGGTCTGCAGCTCTGCCCCCAATCTCACAGAACCCAGAGGAATCTGGCCTCACAGGAGCTCTAACCCAGTTAGTATCTCAGGTAAGGAGAAAGCAACACCTGCCCAAAACAGTGAGTAGCTGGGACCCACTAGGACCCAGGAAGTCAATCCTGGCCTGGAACACTGGTTCCTTCTAGTCTTGGCCCGAGCACTGAGCAGATCTTGGGCACAAGCTCTAACCACATTAGCAACACCCACCCCACACAGTTCTGATACAACCAAAATAATAGGATAGACAGGCTCCAGTCAGATACAGGGCAGGTAGCACTGAGGATTTCCAGATGGGGAAAGGCAAGCACAAGAATATAAGCATCAGCAACCCAGGGTACTTGGCATCATTACAACCTAGTTCTCCCACACAAGAAAGTCCTGAATTCCCCATATCACTAGGAAAGCAAGATTCAGATTTAAAATCACTTCTGATGATGATGATGATAGAGGACTTTAAGAAGGACATAAATAACACTCTCAAAGCATTTGAGAAGAACACAGGTAAACAGGTAGAAGCCCTTAAAGAGGAAACACAAAAATCCCTTAAAGAATTACAAGAGAACACAACCAAACAGGTAAAGAAATTGAACAAAACCATCCAGGACATAAAAATGGAAGTAGAAACAATAAGGAAACCACAAAGGGAGATTACCCTGGAGATAGAAAACATAGGAAAGAAATCAGGAGTCATAGATGCAAGTATCACCAACAGAATACAAGAGATAGAAGAGAGAACCTCAGGTGCAGAAGATACTGTAGAAAATATTGACACAACTGTCAAAGAAAATGCAAAATACAAAAAGTTCTTAACACAAAACATCCAGGAAATCCAGGGCACAATGAGAAGACTAAGCCTAAGGAAAATAGGTATAGATGAGAGTGAAGATTCCTAAATTAAAGGGCAATAAATATCTTCAAAAAACTATAGAAGAAAACTTCCCTAATCTAAAGAAAGAGATGCCCATAAACATACAAGAAGCCTATAGAATACGGAATAGACTAGACCAAAAAAAAAAAAAAAATACCTCCCATCACATAATAATCAAAACACCAAGTGCACAAAACAAAGAAAGAATATTAATTGCAGTAAGGGAAAAAGGCCAAGTAACATATAAAGGCAGACCTATCAGAATTACACCAGACTTCTCACCAGATACTATAAAAGCTAGAAGATGCAGAACAGATGTCATACAAACCCTAAAAGATTACAAATGCCAGCCCAGGCTACTATACCCAGCAAAACTCTCAATTACCATAGATGGAGAAACTAAGATATTCCACGATAAAACTAAATTTACACAATATCTTTCCACAAACCCTGCATTACAAAGGATAATAGTGAGAAAGCTCCAATACAAGGAGGAAAAGTATACTCTAGAAAGAGCAAGAACGTAATTCTCTTCCAACAAATCCAAAAGAAGATAACCACACAAAGATAATTCCACCTCCAATAACAAAAATAACAGGAAGCAACAATCACTGTTCCTTAATATCTCTTAACATTAATGGACTCAATTCCTCAATTAAAAGACATAGGCTAATTGACTGGATACGTAAACAGGACCTAACATTTTACTGCATACAGGAAACCCACCTCAGTGACAAAGACAGACTTTACCTTAGAGTAAAAGGCTAGAAAACAAATTTTCAAGCAAATGGTCCTAAGAAACAAGCTGGAGTAGCCATTCTAAAATCTCCAGCTCAAGAACACAAAGGGAGGAACTCATGGCTCCACCTTTATAGGTAGTTGAGGGTGGTCTTGACAGACATCAGTGCAAGTGAAGGGCCTTGTTGCCTGAAAGTTTGGATTCCCTAGTGTTGGAGAATATCGAGAGCAGGGAGGCAGGAAAAAGGGAGGATGGTGGGAGCACACCTTCATAGTTATTGGAGGAGGGGGGATTGGGTAAGGGGTTAGGCATCAGTGGAAGTGGATGGCCTTGGTGCCTGAAAGTTTCAATTTCCTAGTTTTGGGGAATTTGAGAGCAGGAGGTGGGAATGGGAGGATGGTGGGAGCACACCCTCGTAGAAACTCCTAGAATTATTTGGATTAGACATGACAGAGGCAGGCCGCCAGAAGACAACATTCTAGAATTCAAACAAAAAATTATCTTGACACTAAAATTTGTTTTGAGAATTGTATGTATATTGCAGAATACAGAGTCTACTCATCAAGCAAGCTGAGCAGACCTGCTTGGACCTTGGATGTCCTGCTATTTCAGCTGGATGCAGTGAAGACACAGCATCAGAGGCTTATCAATTTACTCTTCCCCCTGCACCCTCTTCTAATATCTCAATTCCCATAATCAGCTTGAAGAAGTTAATGAAGAGTCAGTACCCCTATTCCCTGGTCTTGGGGATTGAGGTGGTTAATATTGGGTTGTCTTTCTAGGGAAAAGTTGTTCTTCTGTTAGAACAGGGAGGATTAGCTAGGATTTATTGCATAGCCATAACCTATTGGTAGAAATAAGTATAATTGTTATTAAGATGAAGTTATAATTTCTTTAATAGCACAAAATTTACTTTGATTTCAAATTTAAGGTTTTCATTGGTATGAGCTTTTTATTGATATGAAAGTGAGATGAATATTGTTACTGCCATTAGCATTGTGCCTATATAACACATTTAGGAATACAAGGCTTAGACCCAGTCCTTCTTTAACTTTTCTAACTGATTTGAGATCGTTAGATTGTGAGTGAAGGGCCTATAGCAAATTCATGGCTCTGAGTTTATTGTTAGGGTGTTTTCCATATTTTATTTAGAAATAGCTGAGAGGAGTTAAGAGAAAATAGTCCAGATTGCCTTGCATGGATAGTTGGTTTTCAAAATGTCAGAAGTCCACAGAATTAATATTACAAACATTTCTGTATTAATGTCCATTTTGATTAGAGACCTGTCTGCTCCTGACAGCTTCCTGTCTTTGATTCTAAGAAGAAATTGAGCATCTTTGGAGTTATTCCAGTTCTGGTGAGACAGCCACTAAGCAAGGATTGCCTCTTTCCATCTACAGAAAAGGACACACTTGCAGAATAGTCAACTGATTATATCTGCCTAGACAGAGTAATCAGCCCTTAATAATTCTGCATCACTAAGGTCTGTCAGATGAGGTCTGGGCCAGAAGGCTGAAGATCAGATGCTTCAATGTTTTGTAGTATTGGGACTGTCCAGGTGTTCAGCGGTATC
The DNA here is from genome assembly GCF_011762505.2 of Arvicanthis niloticus. NCBI lineage: Eukaryota > Metazoa > Chordata > Mammalia > Rodentia > Muridae > Arvicanthis > Arvicanthis niloticus. The sequence goes on from NC_047664.1 coordinate 15,742,159, forward strand.
CATAAATTGGCTAAGTTTTAGAAGCTATGCTTAGTGCTACCCATAATTTCAGTTAACTCAGTCATTCTGGATTTCCTATGGGGTTGAAGACTTATAGTCTCATAGCCAATCCTGGCTATTTACTTTGAGAGAAAAGATTTGAGTGGATGGTTTTCAGCTGACATTCATTCTAAAGCCAAGAAAAAAAGCCAGGTTCAGAACTAATTCTTTTAGTTAGGAGGGATGACAGAGGTTCTGATTAGTCAACAAAATGATGGACTGGGTATTGGGTCTATCATGTACCTTACTGACACAAATTGGTATAGTTTTGTTCTAATTGTATTTTAAGAGAAAAGTTTATTTTAACAGCAAGGGTGATATGTAGGAAAAGCTACGGTGGGAAGAGTAAAGAGAGGAAGAGGAAGAGTAAGGAGAGGAAGAGCTAGGTGACAAGAGGGGAATGGGAACAGGGAGGCAGATGTTCACAAGTCTCTGCCAGTCAAAGATAATTGATATATCTAGGTTAGGTATTGGGTTACACTTCTGATTGTATGAGCATCTTGTAATTGAGCATTACTGAACTTACAAAGCCTTAGATTAACATTAAAAAAAAAATTGTATAAAAGCAAAAAGGAGAAGGGAGGATGGGATAGGGTTTTTCTAGGGAGGGGAAATGGGAAAGGGGATGGCATCTGAAATGTAAATAATATATCCAATAAAAAATGTACAAATCACAAAAAAGTTTCCATAATATCCTTATAGATCTTGAAATAAGATTTATTTTTATTAACGTCTTATTTTTGCATATTTTATTTATTTACAGTACAGATGTCATCCCCTTTCCCCATTTCCCCTCTCTAGAACCCCCTATTTGATCCCCCCTCCTTCTTTATGCTCTTATACCACTTTGATTACATGCACGTATTAAGGTTAGTTCTAGGTTGATGGTCTAGCAATACAATAGATACAAATAGTCAAGGAACAAACAATACAATAAACACAAATAGTCAAAAAAAAAAGCAAGGCATTAAACTCAATTACGTGAATACTCCAGTGATCACTGTTTCTAAGGGCTTATCAGGATGACCAAAGTATCTGAGCCTACTTCCCTGTCCTAGCCCAAGGTCATTTTCATGTCTGAAGCCTACTTCCTTGTTCTAGCCTAAAATTTAGATTCCTGTCTGAAATTACTTTTTTGTTCTAGTCTAATATTTAGGTTCCTGCCAGAGATTACTTGTTTGTTCTAGCCTAATATTTAGATTTCTACCTGAAATTGCTTCTTTGTTCTAGCCTAATGTCAGATTCCTACCTAAAGCCTACTTCCTTGTACTTGGCCAATGTCAGATTCCTGCCAAGCAGCCCCCAAAGCTCTCCACATATCTCCTTTTTTATTTCATAAACAAGACTGAGCCTGTCTTAGGTCATTCTGACAAGAGTGCCTTCCTTACACATTGTGGAATATACATTATCAAAAGCAATGCTTTTCTGTCATAGGTTGGTAAGGCTTTGTGCAAAATCTTCCCTGTCCTTGGCTTGCCAGCCTGCTAAATTAATAACTCTTTCTGGGGGTCCATTTTCAGTTTCAAGCCATGTACTTTGGCTGCCAACATGTTGATGCTGTTAAAGACAAGCTTTAACATGATGGGCAGGAATAAGCGTATTCCCAGGACAAAAAGAGCTAGCATGATCAAGCTATATATGCCATTCTTGAAGCTTGACCAAAATGGAAATACTGACCTCAGGCCTTAGATACAGCAGAATTTGCAGCATCAAAGCTCAGTAGAGCAGCACTCTTTAAATCTATAATCTCATTACGCAAAATTAAAACATCCAGAGAGATGTTAGAATTATGTCAAATATCCTGCAAGTATCTTTAAATTTTTCCAATTTTTCTATCTTTGTAAATTTTAGAAGTAACACAAATCCATTGGTATTTGGAATGACACTCAAGATGACTACTTACTCTTAAACTCTGAACCTCCTTCCAATAATTTGAATAGGATAAAAAGCATCAATCCATTGTTCCAAACTATCTAAATCCTCTTGTATACTCAACTCATTGGTAATTTTTTTGCTAAATGATAAACAAAAGTAGCTGACTTAACTTCTTATGCCAAAGCAATCGCAGAAGCAGTGGTGCTAGCAATTTATGTAATTAAAGCTGTTATACCAGCAATAATCAAGCCCACTACCCTCTTGCTTCTGCTTAAAGCCTGACTCACTTCTTCCAGTACTTGCAAGCTTTTTTCAGAATGCCAACGTCTTGTAATACTCAGGGCAATAAAACAAAAGCTGGTTGATAGACCCCCATAACTGACATGCCAGGTTTCAACACACTAACACAATTTGAAAGTGTATAATTAATATAACTTATATTAAAAACTGTAGAAGGAACAAAAGTAATTTAACATGACAAAGAGCCTAAACACATGCACTAACACTTGTTTGATCCTGTCCCGACTTTATCTGTTACTAACATAACATCTTTATGGAGGCACTGAAGGCTACGAGTTTTCTTTTTATCACTGGTTTCATTGTGTCCCATAAGTTTGGATATGTTGTGCTTTCATTTTCATTGAATTTTTAAAAAGTCTTAAATTTCTTTCTTCATTTCTTCCCTGATTAATTTACCATTTAGTAGATCGTTGTTCTGCTTCCATGTGTATATGGGCTTTCTGTTGTTTTTGTTGCTATTGAAGATCAGCCTTAGTCCGTAGTGGATTGATAGAATTCATAGGATTAATTTAATGTTCTTGTATCTGTTGAGGTTTGTGTCCTATTATATGGTCAATTTTTTAGAAGGTTCTGACAAGAAGGTATATTCTTTAATTTTAGGGTGAAATGTTGTGTAGATATTTGTTAAATTCATTTGGTTTATAACTTCTTTTAGTTTCACTATGTCTCTGTTTAGATTCTGTTTCTATGATCTGTCCATTGGTGAGAGTGGGGTGCTGAAATCTACGATTACTGTGTGAGGTGCAACATGTGCTTTGAGCTTCTGTATTTGTATTTTACAAGTGTGGATGCCCTTGCATTTGGGGGACAGATGTTCAGAATTGAGAGTTCATCTTGGAAATTTTTTCTTTGTTGAGTGTACCATTTTTGATAACATTTTGTTGAAACTCTGTTTTATTGGATAATAGAACGGCTACTTCAGCTTGTTTTTTGGGTCTGTTTGTTTGTAAAAATTTTTCCCAGCCTTTTACTTTTGAGGTAATGTTTGTCTTTGTCACTGAGGTGTGTTTCCTGTATACAGCAAAATGTTGGATCCTGTTTACATAACTAGTCTGTTAGCCTACGTCTTTTTATTGGAGAATTGAGTCCATTGATGTTTAGAAATATTAGAGACCAATGATTGTTGGTTCCTGTTATTTTTGTTGTTAGAGGTGGAACTATGTTTGTGTGCTTCTCTTCTTCTGGGTTTGTTGTGAAAAAATTAATTTCTTTCTTTTTCTTAGGTATTGTTTCCCTCCTTGTATAGGACTTTTAAAAATTATCCTCTGTAGGGAGGATAATAGATCAGTGGAAAAATATTTAAATTTGGTTTTGTCTTGGAGTAACTTGGTTTCTCCATCTATGAGAATTGCTAGTTTTGCTGGATGTAGTAGCCTGGGCTGGCATTTTTGTTCTCTTAAGGTCTGTATGACATCTTCCTGGGATCGTGCTTCTAGAGTCTCTGTTGAGAAATGTTACATAATTCTGTTAGGTCTGCCTTCATATGTTACTTGACATTTTCCCTTACTGTTTTCAATATTCTTTCTTTGTTCTCTGCATTTGGTGTTTTAATTATTATGTGATGAGAGGAATTTAATTTCCTGTCTTTTTGGTGTTCTGTAGGCTTCTTTTATGTTTATGGGCATTTCTGTCTATAGGTTAGGGAAGTTTATTTTCTATAATTTTGTTGAAGATGTTTGCTGGCCCTTTGAGTTGGGAATCTTCACTCTTTTCTATACCTATTATTCTCAGGTTCAGTTTTTTTTTTTTTTTTTCATTGTGTCCTGGATCTTCTGAATGTTTTGTGATAGCGGCTTTTTGCTTTTTGTATTTTCCTTGACTATTGTATTTATGTCTTCTATGGTAACTTCTACCACTGAGAATTTCTCTTCTAGTTCTTGTATTCTGTTGGTGATGTTTGCATCTGTGACTCCTGTTCTCTTTTCTAGATTATCCATCTTTACGGTCATCTCCCTTTGTGCTTTCTTTAATGTTTCTATTTCCATTTTTAGATCCTGGAATGTTTTGTTCAATTCATTCACCTATTTGATTTTGTTCTCCTGTATTTCCTTAAGGGATTTATGCATTTCCTCTTTAAGGGCTTCTACTTGTTTACTTGTGGTTCTTCTGTATTTCTTTAAGGGAGTAATTCATCTTCTTCTTAAAGTCTCTATCATCTTCATGAAATGAGAATTTAGATATGAATTTTGCTTTATAGGTGTGTTGGAGTATCTAGGACTTGCTATGGTGGGAGAACTGGTTTCTGATGTTGTCAAGTCAAATTGATTTTTTTTTTTTTTTTGCTTATGTTCTTATGATTTCCTCTCACCATCTGGTTATTTCATGTTATCTAGCCTCCTTGTCTCCAACAGGAGCCTGTCCTTCCTGTGATCCTATGATACTTTTATCCTGTTATCCTGTAATCCTGGATGTGTCAGAATACCTGGAGAGTTGAGTTGCAACTGAGGTTTTGATCTAGAGCCAAGGCTCTACTCCCTGCACAGATGGAAACCAGAAGGCATATGGGTCTTTGTCTGAGTAGGAAATCTGTGTTCCATGGTGAAGGGGGTTCTGCTATGCCAGGTATTTGGACAGGTTTTGGGGTCTCACATATCATTCTGGGTGTGTCAGAATACCTGCAGAGTTGAGGTGCAACTGGGTTGTTAGCTTTGTGAGTTTGGATTCAGAGCCGAGGCTGAGTAGTCTTTAAGATGAGCTTAGGGAATACAGAAACCTTTCATTGAACAGAAGGAGCAAGAAGCTCCTTTTCTTTTTGTCTAGGAGACCAAATTATATTAATTTAGAATTATGAGAAAATTTTTAAGTTTGTACTTAAAAGACAATCAAATAAACTTAAAACATTTGACAACCTTGTGAATATGGTATTTGATCATAGAGTTTAGCATGAGAAGTACCTGAAGTCTATATGTAGAAGACAACCAAAGGGAACTTAAATTTGTAACTATTATAGCTGATAGTGTGGATTTAGCATGAGAAACTCTTTAAGTCTATAGTTACAAGATAACCAAAGGAAACTTAAAATTTGAATTTATGACTATAAAAGTTGGATCATATAGTAGAATGCTTTATTAAAGCTAGGCTAATTTATAAGAACTCCATTGATAAAATTTAGGATTTTAAACTCTTGAAGTTTCAATATAACAAGAGGAAGAAATATGAAGCATTTATTCACTGGAAACTGAGTTTAGATAAGGAAGTAACATAAAGTTACATCTGTGGAAGGTTACTTTTAAACCTGTGTATCTTTTATTATAAAGCCTGATAAGAGCCTCTAGCTAATGAATTGACTAATGAGCCAATATGATGGTGGACTATTTTGGAGTAAAGAGCTGGTTGTCTGTTTGCTAGCTGTCAAGCTGCAGTTAACTTAGCTCTGAACTTATTTAGAAATTTGGTAAGGATAAATTATGATGTGGATGTCACATATTAATTAAAATAAAAGAGATTAGTCTACAGTCCACTACCTAAACAGTGTTCCCCGGACCCTGGGTCTTGACTGCAACTTGGACAGAGGTGCTCAGGGCATCAAGCCCAGAAGATGAGAAAATTTTTCCTGTGGAGGAGGAATCTGAAAGAAATGACTTGTCATGACTTAAGCAATATGAGAGAATAAATTCTCCAGGTATCCTCTGTTTGTCTACAGCTTAGGCTAAGCCCTGGAAGCAGGCAAAGCAATAAAGGGGTCTTTCTTAGTGGTTATCATACCACAATCTATGTAGAGTCTCTCTTTACTGTACCCATATCTTTACAGAGGCCTTGGGGTTGGAGTGGAGGGTCACTGTTATGATTTGTGAGTCTTTGACGGTCATAGTAAGCTGAATCTTTTAACATTATATTTAGCAGATTTCTGACAAGATTGGCAGCTAGTATCAATTAAGCATATGTGAATTAGACAATCTGTGTTTTTAAAAATTATTTGTTCTAGAATATATCAGGCAAACAAATAGAGTGCATTATAACTTAATCACAATAGCAAAAACAAGGCTAAATATATATTTTTAAAATTTTATTTAAAAATTTTTTTATACTCTAGATTTTATTCCCCTCCTGGTCCACCACTGACTCTTTCCCATCTCATACTTTCTCCCTGTCCCCTGTCTCCATGGGATGTCTCCACTCTTTGACCGCCCCCCCCCCGCCCCCAGCAGATCTCTAAACTCCCTGGGGCCTCCAATCTCTTGAAGGTTAGGTGCATCTTCTCTGAGTGAACCCATTCCTGGGATATATATATATATGTACAATCTCCTCATATCAGCTGGTAGCTGGTGTATGCTGTCTGGTTGGTGGTTCAGTGGTCTAACAGATCTCAGGGGTCCAGGTTAATTGAAATTGCTGGTCCTCCTGCAGGGTCACCTTCCTCCTTACCTTCTTCCAGCTTTTCCCTAATTCAACCACAAGGATCAACAGCTTCTATCCATTTGTTGGGTTCAAATATCTGCATCTGACTCTTTCAGCTGCTTGTTGGGTCTTTTGGAGGGCACTCATGATAGGTCCCTTTTTGTGAGTACTCCATAGCCTCAATAGTAATAGTGTCAGGCCTTGGGGCCTCCCCATGAGCTGGATCCTACTTTGGGCCTGTTGCTGGACCTCCTTCTCCTCAGGGTCCTCTCCATTTCCATCCTTACAGTTCTTTCAGACAGGAAGAATTATGGGTCAGAGTTTTGACTGTGGGATGGCAATCCATCCCTCACTTGATGCCCTGTCTTTCTGTTCGAGGTGGGCTCTATAAGTTCCCTCTCTCCACTGTAGGGCATTTTATCCAAGGTCCCTCCCTTTGAGTCCTAAGAGTCTCTCACCTTTCAGGTATCTGGTACATTCTGGAGGGTACCCTCAACCTCTTGCCTCCCAAGGTTGCCTGTTTCCATTTTTTCTGCTGTCCCTCAGTGCTTAAGTCCTTTTCCCCTACCCAATACCAGATTATGTTCCTCTCTTACCCCCCTTCCCCCACATCCACTTTCTTTTCCAGGTCTGTCCCTCTGCCCCCTCTTATGTTTTCTTTTTTCTCCCTCCCAAGTGGAATTGCAATGTCCTCACTTGGGCCTTCAGCTTTTTGACCTTTTTGAGCTCTGTGGACTGTATTTTGGGTATTCTGTACTTTTTTATAGTCACTTTTTAGTGAGTATATACTATGCATGTCCTTTTGGGTCTGAGTTAATTCACTTAGGATGATATTTTCTAGTTTCATCCATTTGCCTGCAGAACTTAGGATGTCTCCATTCTTAAAAGCTGAGTAATATTCCACTATGTAAATAATCACATTTTCTGTATGCACTTTTCTGTTATGGGACACCAGGGTTGTTTCCAGCTTCTAGCTATCACAAACAAGGCCATTATGAACACAGTGGAACATGTGCCCCTGTGGCATGGTGAGGCATCTTTTGGGTATATTCCCAAGAGTGGTATTGCTGGGTCTTCAGGTAGATCTATTTTCAATTTTCTGAGGAAGCTCCAGATTGATTTCCAGAGTTGTTGTACCAGTTTTCAATCTCACCAACAATGGAGGAGTGTTCCTCTTTTTCCACATCCTTGCCAACATGTGCTATTGCCTAAGGTTTTGATCTTAGCCATTGTGATTGTTGTAAGGTGGAATCTCGGGGTTATTTGGATTTGCATTTCTCTGATCACTAAGGACATTGTACATTTCTTTAGGTGCTTCTCAGTCATTTGAGGAGATTCCTCCATTGTGAATTCTAGTTTTAGTTCTATAACCCATTTTTTGGTTGGGTTGTTTGGGGTCTTTGGTAGGTAGCTTCTTGAGCTCTTTATATATTTTGATTAGCCCTCTACTGGATGTGGGGTTAGTGAAGATTTTTTTCCAATCTGTAGGTTGCTGATTTGTTTTATTGACTATGTTCTTTGCCTTATAGAAACTTTCCAGTTTCATGAGGTTTCTCTTACCAATTCTTCATCATAGATCATAAGCCATTGGAATCATTTTTAGGAATTTTCTCCCTGTGCCAATGAGTCCAAGGCTATTTCCCCCTTTCTCTTATATTAGATTCAGTGTATCTTGTTTTGTGTTGAGGTCCTTAATCCACTTGGACTTGAGCTTTGTGCAAGGTGGCAAATATGCGTCTGCTTTCATTTTTCTACATATTGACAGCCAGTTAGACCAGCACCATTTATTGAAGATGGTTTCTTTTTTCCATTGTATATTTTTGGCTTCTTTGTCAAAGATCAAGTGTACTTGTTTGGTTTCATTTCTGGTTCTTCAACTAATCAGCATTTCTGTTTCTGAACCAATACCATGCATTTTTTATCACTATTAATCTGTAGTATAGCTTGACTTCAGGGATGGTGATTCCCCCAGCCATTTCATTTTTCTGTTTGTTTGTTTGTTTTGTTTTGTTTTGTTTTTTGCCTTTCCAGGTGATTTTGAGAATTGCACTTTCCATGTCTTTGAAGAATTCTGTTGGGATTTTGATGGGGGTTGCATTGAATCTGGAGATTGCCTTTGGTAGAATGGCCAGTTTTACTATGTTAATTCTGCCAATTATTCTGTTCAATTCCATGAACATAGGAGCTCTCTCCATTTCCCAAGATCTTCAATTTTGAGGAAATAGTTTTAACTTTTTTATTGTTGTAAATCTTTAAATTAATGTTAAAATTATTATGTACCAAGGCAGGATCGAAATCATATAAAAACCTTATCTGAATTGAAGTGTCTTTGGAGACCTTAAGTCATGCTGTTCTAAAGTAAGAAGGCAGTGAAATGGGAACTGCCCATAAGAAAGATAATGTAAAGTCATGAGACTCTGTTTAACCAAAATGGTGCTGAAACTACAGCCAGCCATGTGATGGGGCTTAGCTAAGATCACACTTAAGTGCAACCTCTGTAGTGTGGGTCATAGAGGTTATGCAGCAGTCTAGGTAGCACATGGCCCACTGGAGAAAGCAGCTGGTGGCTGCGTCAGTAGGCATGGGCTGCTAGAGCAAGGAGGCATGGGCAGGGGCAACATAATGACTTAAATCTGAAACAAGATCTGGAGAATGCTCTTAAGAATCAAAGGGGTGGTGAGCCAGGAGAGGAGAGCAAAGGAATAAAGAGGTTGCGAGCAAAGGTGGGGAAAAGTCTCCTTAGAAAACCCTTTTTTTTTTCAGAACACTGGTGAATGTTGTAAAAAGCTCCCCCCGCCCCCCAAAGCATTGTTAAGTAGCCATTTACAATTATTATCTACTGGGCATTGGGGCCAAATTACCATTTGACTTTTAAAGCCTTTAAGACAAGGAGTCATCCCAGAAAGAAGCCTGGAAGTAGCAGCAAAGAAATTATCTTTGAATGAGAGCAAAATTTATCAAGTATCCTGAGGATAAATTAAAAAATAGGAGTGGCAGCACCAGGCAAGATCACCAGGTCCTCATGAGGCGAACTAGGAGCTGACCTCTAGACCAGCATCCCAGAGGCAGGAGAACAATTTTCCTAGGCCTAGGATTTTTCCAGCAATGAGGGAAAGAAATTGGATTCAGAAGAAAAAAATGTATCACCCAAGGAAAGAGGGACTAAGACAAAGAGTCAGTGAGGAGGGCCAGACATGACTCAATACCTCTGTCCCCAAGAACACCAGAGAATGTATTTGAGCTCAACAGTTCTCCCTTGGGACCAGGGGACATTTATGCTGACCAGTGATGGAATCTTATCAAGTTACTAATGTTTGGATAAGTAGGTCTAGTGATCTGATGGCTGAAAAGTTTGTGTGCTGGCAGAGGGAAATATAAATCTTCGAGTTTGTAAATCTGGGTTTTGTCACCAAATGATGTGTTTTATAAAACCAAGGATATGTGGGACATGGTGTGGTGCAGTGGGCAAGAGTGCCTCAGTGGGCCCATGTTAAAGCATCCCTCCCCCTGAGGTACTAGCTATATGATGGGTCTACTATAGAATAGAGTTTATTTGGGTGCATGGGGAGGGGAGTTGAGAAGAGAGTAGAGGCAGAGAAAAAGAACAGAAAGAGAGAGAGAGAGAGAGAGAGAGAGAGAGAGAGAGAGAGAGAGAGAGAGAGAAAGATTATGGCTATAAGATGCTTTTGTTTAAAAGTAGATATAATAATCCTTCCATATTTGTCAAATTTATATAATATTACCATATTCCTCTTCTTTCTTTTCAATCCCCTTTCTTTTATTTAAGAATGAAAGGATGAAGAAGAGAAAAGAAAAGATAGAAATTCCTGAGTCTAAGCTCTCTGTTTGGTTTCTCCCCTGTCAAAAATTATAATTATTTGTAAATTATCTCTCAAAATGAAAGTTAATGTATAGTTTATAAAATAACCAAAACAATCTACCTCATCTTAAAAGATTGGGTCAATGGTGTTCCTACAATTGCGTCCTGTTGAATTGGGGCAAAGAATTTCTTTTGGGGGATAAAAAGTAAATTGGGAAAATGGTTAAATCAAAATAATTCTACATAGCCTTATGTGTTGTCAAGTCTTTATGTGTAGAGAAAGTTCAGGGCTTAACTGAAGTCCTGACTGGAACTGTCTGAGAAGCTGGATGAACTGAGGTCACTGGGGACTAGCAGCCATTTCTGAAGGTTTTCTAGAAGGAAATCCCTGGAAATAACATCAGTTGATGCAGAATCAGACAGAGCTGGAATAGCAGGTCATTTCTGCATCCCCTAGGATAAATCTTGTCTGAGCTGCACTCTTGGTATTTCATTCTATAATATAAATATATGTTACAACCAATATTCAGTTTTATAAAGACACTTTTATGGAATGAGCAAGGTGTACAGATCTGTTAGTGATGACTTTTTGCTCCTTGTTTGATCAGGTGAAAGACAACTGTCTTTTTTTATGAGTTAGTTTGATAAATAACCAAATTGTAATAAATCTTCATTCATACCATATGAAATAATGGCATGATAAATTTTGAGGATTCTGTAGCCAACTAGATCCATTGGTTATAATTGAAATTCTGGCTAAAGACATTTTTATGTCTCAGTCAGTTTCAAGTCTGTTCCTTCATAAAGAAATCAGCAAATTATGTTACCTGTTTTGTTTGGTCTTTTTGACTTTTTCCATCCCATCTGCAGCCAAGATTTTCTAGAGGTCTTCCTCTATCAAATCTGATTCTTACTGCTTTTGAAGGAGTCCAAAGCCCTTTTTATTTCCTACTAACACAAATACAGAATCTCTCTCCCAAAATAGCAAGTTCTTGGTCCAGCAACCCAAAGTCATCAAAAGTATAGACTGATTTAATTTAGAAGCCTCTTTTTTACTTAGATCTGTTCTACTTTGACCTCTCAAATAAAGGATTTGTTATTCTATTATAACCACTAAACTTATTTTAATAATTCATTTTAATAATTAGAACAATTGAAAACTACTTTATTACTATTGATATAGGATTTCTCTGAGTAGCCAAACCTGTATTTGTTTATAGATTTGGTTGGCTTCAGAATCATAAGAAACCTAACTATCTTAGCCTTTGTCTCTTAAGCACTGAGGTTAATTGATAAAGCCCAGGATTTATCAATTCCTTCTTCTATCTTTAACATTTCTATAGATTTCCAGATATTTATTCTTCCTTTCCTTAAAAACATGTATATCAATTTCCGTTTATTTTTCCTTTCTTTGGACATTAATATCTCTGTGGACAAATATACTTATATTCCCCGTGTCTTTATATAAATGAAATTAATATCATTTTCTATATTTAACTGTATTTCAATTCCCTTTTATTTATTGTATAAGCCTATTCTCAGGCCAACATATATACGTCATGTGCTAGGCCCAACAGTCCCAATATTCTCCTGGACTCCTCCTTGAAAGGAACCAGTTCCTTAGGATAGAATTGACATCTTAATTTACTTTATTCTCTATAATTTTTTCATCGCAGGAAGCATATAGCCTGGCTTTCTATCCTCTGAGCACCAGGACTTTGCCTGCCTCATTTCACAGCAGGGGTTTTGGAATACACATAATTAAGTTGAATCTCTGAGGCAGTGTAAAGCAGCATGTGAGAAGACCCCTGGCTGGACTCCAAGCCTGCAGCTTACTGCATTGTTTAGTTTGATTTGGGGGTCCAGCTGTGTCTTTGCTTACACCATGAACCCCAGAATTATGCATGCCAAATTAGCACATATTTTGCCCTTGTCCTGAACCGGCATGCAGCTTGGGGAAAAACTGTGCAAGTAAGAAATCAATTCTCTACACCTCCCAATCTTAAAGAGACAGCGTATGTTTTCCATTTGGGAATCTGAGATTAGTTTTTAAAAGTGAGTTTTTGCCAGGGGTTGAGGAGCCAATACTTTACCAAAATTTAAATACCGACCGGGAGTTTCTACCCTAACTTTGACCATGTAGTTCCCAGATAAAAGACACACATACAACCTTTATTTTTAAAATAAGCCTTAATCAACACTAGAGCTGCACACATATCTACTCTTTATGCCATTAGACACTACATTCCTATCTATAATCCTGAGTCATTACATACTACACTTCATCTCAGTTGCTCTTAACTCCAATTGGCCAGCGCTTAGGGCCAGCCTTTCTTGACTCCTAACCCATGGCATTTTCTTCCTCCCCCTTCACTTTCTTCTTCTCCTTGTGGTTCTCCTCCGATGCCAAGCCCAGGAAAACGAAACCTCACCTATGTCTCTTCTGCACAGCATATTTGTTTACCGATCAGACATAACTTGGGATCAGTGTCTTGGAACTACATGCAAACTTCAGGTCTTGGGGGCCTGCACTTAGCATTACAATGAATAGCAAGACCAATCCTCAACATCTAAGTATGATTGAAACCAAATAAATGCCTTATGGGGATCAGTCTGGATTTCTGAACTTCATTGCCCATATGTTTAGAGTCATTATTAACTCCTGGTTACCAACAGATTGGTTTTCCAATATTATTCAGTTGACTTCTTGTATATCCTTAGACATTTTGTGTACCAAGATTATTAGTTTTTAATATATATCTTATTTACTACCAATACATGCAAATTCATTCATATTTTCTTCCACATAATGCTTTGGTCATACACATGAAACCCCAAAAGTGTTGTCTTCTTGAGTTGTTGGTCAGAGGTGTTCCACAGATGCCACAAACATTACAGTCTGCTGCCATTGTTCTTGGTTGCCTTCCGAAATTTCATGGTATTAATTTCTTGCTGATGATACTGTACACTTGAGACCAAGTTCTTGTGCAATCAAGGTGGGACTGACCTGGAAGCTTCACCCTATTGGCTAACTTTCGTCTTATTAGAAGGATCTATGTGTGTTACTAGGGGAGAAAATCAATCTAGTTGTGAGCGTTATAAGCTAAATAATGGCTGCTCTGGCAAGCTTCACTGACTGGTTTAATACTGACACAGATACTGTTTAGTGTCAATCACTCTGACTGGATTTAAACCTTATTCCACAAGATGAAACACATGCCTTGTCTTTATTATTAACTGAAACAAAATCCAACTTTTGTATTGTTAGCATGTTCTTAACTTTCCTCTTTCCCCCCCTTAGACTTTATTATTATGCTAAAGGTAACAATTTGTTAACTTTTACCTATAGGCAAAACTAAATTTTATCTATTATGTTCTTTTTACTATTAGTGACATCAGATGAACCTTATCCAACATTATGTCTTCTCCATCTATGTTTCTTCTTTCCACTTTTTTGTACCTCTGACTCTAGTCTAGTAGGACTATAAATGTCAGCTTGTCTCAGTTTCTCAGAATGGATTGATAGATTTTTAAGGAACTTTAAGAGCAAATCAGAGTCAATAAGTAAACATTTTTCTATATTTATCTCTGGCAAATCATGAGGGGGGCGGAGCAAGAGATAGCAAGATTTTTATCTACTTTTTAGATGTAACATGAAAGTGACCAAAGGGGTGCACATGACTAATGTCCCTGAGAAGCCTGTAAACATACTAGGGTTTTATTCTCCCATATTCTTCCTTTAGAAGCACATATGTCACTTGAGAGTGCTTTACTTTCTTGTGAATGCCTTTCTTTTTCTTAACTTTCATGTTCAAGCCTATATTAAAGTAATTTAATAAAATTTCCATCTATGGTTTATTATGGAAGCTAGTCCTAAAATGCTTCTCCACTTTTAAGACATGGATGCCAGTTTTGCCTAACAGTCCTCAAATCTCTAGGGGAGCTTAGAGTAACGTGAGGAGGTAATCTATGTCCGTTCAGTATTGATAGAATAAAAGCTGTCTCAGACATTCCTAGCTTCTGACCGTGTTATATCCTACAGGGTGATTTTTATTAATAAAAATAAAACAAACAGATGACCTCCAGGAATAAAACAATGGCTTGTTTTTGAAAGACAGAAAATGGACCATAAAGAAATCTGATGCTGAGAATACAGCATTCTGTATCAGTATAATATAGCATTTGTAGGTGCTTAGCCAGGAGCCACTCTACGGTTAACACACAGTTTATCCCCCATGTCTCCCTGCCAGTGCTGGGATAGAATCATGGCTCCTTTGCATGTTCACTTTCCAAATGTCTTTTAATTGTCCCCCTTTAGTAAAACGAAGGAAAATCAGGAGAACTAAGGACCCTAATAAATGAGGCCCATTTCCTGCATATGGAGAAAAGCAGAAATGATGGCTGTAGTTTTCAGTCTTACCACTGAAATGTTTGAGGAGGTAAAATCAGATGAGTTCATCACCAATGGCCGCAGTAAATCACTCATACATACATTGTAACACCTTCATTAAACCTGCAGGGACAGAATTTGATGTGTTGAGTAGCTGAATATGTGGAGACATAGTTAGGTTGGAGTGTCCTAAAAGGGTAACTAAGCCCCAAAATCATTTTCATACACTAGTGTGTGTGTGTTTCCTCCATCTATCTGTTCATCTTCATATTTTATTCTTCAAAAAGTAGAATAATCACATATATTTACTTAGATATGTGCATGTATATTTGTGTGTGTTCCCATGCTGTGGTGCACCTGTGGTGATCAGAGCAAGGAGTTAGTTCTTTTCTTCCACCATGTGGGGCCCAGGGGTTAGATTCAGATTGTCAGCTTGGTGGTACGACCCTTTTTCTGCTGGGCCACCTCACAGGTCATTGCATGTTTTTGTTGTTGTTGTTTGTTTGTTTGTTTTTATTTTCTTTTTTCTGACATCTATAATTAATCAGCACATAAAATTGAAGTGCTTTCTTGAGTACCATAAGCTGGTCTAGTAAATTAGTCAGATCTGAGGAAGTTGTGGGAACTCTGGTTTAGACTCACATGGACAGAAGTCCTACTCAAAACAAAGAACTGTCAAACAGGTATTTCCTGTTAGATGTTTAGGAGTGGGGCCTTATCCATTCAATGGGCAGTAGCTTCAATTTGGCAGTGACAGATTCAAGTTAAATTAAAAGACACAGATGTGGTTGTTTTAACTGTGTTAGAGGGGATAAAGTCAGTAGTTTGGATGCTTTTTTCTTTATTTATATATACTATCCAGGCTTTTATATATTTTGCCAGCAAGTGCTATGCCAAGATGTAGATTAGTAAGAGAAACAGAGAAGTGTATACACACACACACACACACACACACACACAAAACAAAGAGAATGAGAGAGAGAGAGAGAGAGAGAGAGAGAGAGAGAGAGAGAAATCATAAGCAAAGTGGGGAAAGAAAGATCTATCAATTCAAGGCAATATGTCTTTAATTTTTACTGTTTTTGTGTACTTCTAAGCTTTTATCAGGTATATAAAACGGTTGTAGTTGTAAAGGTATATATCGTCTTTTACTGACAATTTTACTGACAACAGCTTCAAGAAAAAGTAAATAATAATGCATCTTTTTTATTGATTTTGTTCTTTAAATGTCTTTTTGCTTCCTCTCACTTTAAAATCCAACAGCACTCTTCCCATGTCAGAAGGGGACTCTAAACCTATTTTATTCTTGTGTTATTTATATTCTGGACTTTGGAAATACAGCAGCAAATAAAAAATTCTGCCCTAGAACCCATTTTAAAAATGTAGTAGGAAGAGGAGACACCTGAATACAGAAAATATCTCAACAAAGAGATGTCATATATTTTGGGATACTGAAGAAAAAATGCTAGGGAATTACTGATGTAAAACCCAACTCAAAGGAACTTGAGAGACACTTTGTTCTGACCTCAGTATGAGTGGTGAAGGTACAGGAAGACAGACTCAGATTTCTCCAAATACCATGTTTCACTTTTAGAGGAGTTTTGACCCAGCAGTATGGCTGCTGTAGCAAGGGGTCATATCCAAAGATCTTTTAGGTCTACATGATCTGGCCAGAACACAGACATGCCCTGGATTTCATCATGGTCTGACTGGGGTACAGATGTATCCTTTGTACACACCTTTAATACGATACAGTGTAGGCAAGGTTAATTTGTGTAAGGAAGCAACTGTGTTTGAAAGTGACATCCAACTGAGGGGCAAAGCAAATTAGACAATGATTGGGCAGAATAAGTCAGAGATAGGCTACATCCAACACTCATGAAAACAGACAGGAAAAAGAGACCATTTAAGAGCTGTGCAGCAAAAAAGGGTAGTTGGAAGTCAGACAGTTCTGTTCAGTCAGTTGAGTTCAGTTCAGTCAGTCAGTGCAGAAGTATGTGCAGTAAAGTACAGTTCATTTCTGTTCAATTTCTTTAGCAGAGGTAGTTGAAAGGAGAAGAAGAAAGAGCTAGAAGAAAAAGCCAAATTGAATCAGGCAGTTTAGAGAGGAATTTGAGCCAGAACAGCTGAGTTGAACCAGCCAGCCAGTCTTCAGAAATAGCTAGAAAGGGTAAGTGTATTAATTAGTAAGCCTCCAAGATGACAATTATATCATATGAATAAAAGGTACATTTACATCCAGTATACAAATGGTTTCATGAACTTCATATGGTGAGAAATCACCAACTTGAGCAGTTGACTTATAAAAATGTAGAAAACTTGAGGCAAGAAGAAGCAGTAAATGAGAACATCTGAGTATGAGTATCCTGGTGATAGGATGTTCAGCCTGACTATGTAATAATTAGGTGCACAGCATAACAGGGGTCCTACCAGGAGACTATTGCTTAGTTCAAGTATACGTTGTTGTCATAAAGGCCCATTTCATGTGTTCAGTATGTTTAAAGAAGAGTGAAATTAAAATAGTAACCAGGATAACCCACGACTTTCCCCAAAGATCCTCTGGGTCTGTCTGCATGACTTTCAGACTCAAATGAACAATCCTTCCCAACCCCTGCTTCTTTCGGATGCTGGCTGGGATCTAATTTGTCAATTCAGCCCTGGATGATACACTAGGTTTCCTTACTCTTCCTCTAAAGTATTTCTCCTGCAGCAGTGTGGCTATCCACTTTTCTACTGCTCATTTTTATATAAACTTAATTCAAGCAGTCTAACTTTCTTCCTTCTCTCCATTCCTCTTCTACTCCAGGTAGTTACTAGAATTTCTTGAATTAAATTCTGCTTGTTCTTGGTTTTATTTTGTTTTTTATGCTTACAAAAATTATCTTTAAGCTGAAAAAAAATGTAGTAAAATGGGGTTTTATCAAGCTTTTCTTCTAGGTAGCATTACCTTTTGAAGGCATTGATTTGTTTTTATTCCATCAGGAACATAAACACGTTAGAATTTGGGTTTGTTGTATTATTTTTACTAATCCATAGCATTTTGCCATATACAAGTATATTGAAAATCTGGCAGCTGATCCCCCCACCCCCGACTTCTAAAACCATAGTTCAAATTAGAAGTGCTTCATTATGGAATGGCTTTGTCAGCTGACCTGGAAAGTTTAATGGAGATGGGGGTCCTGTAGGCACAACTAGGTAAGGAAAACTTCCAAAGTAGTAAATAGGAAGAGAAAGAGAAAGTATTATGATAGTGAAGAGAATGCAGATAGCCTGAGGTGAGTACCTATGAAACTACAATACAAAGCTCATCACCACATGTGACGTCAGCCTACCTGAATAATAACCTGGCAAGCAGGAGTGCAATGGCCCAGGTCTCATAGTAAAAAGATTCACCCTCCAGAACAAAAGAAGACCCAGCTCAGTACATGAAGATCAAAAATGATCACAGTGAGGAAAACACACACACACACAAACACACACACAGACTCCTCTCTCTATGCTCACATCTGCTCAGCAGTGAAACTGTCGCAATTCAATCACATCTTCTGGGTACACTGTAAAGAACAAGTATTCAGCACACAAAAATTTCCAGTTCCTCCAGGGAAAGGTAAATAACAAATATTAAAATGGGTCTTGTCATTTTGTTATAGGTTCAAGTTGCAGAAGAAAGCATGTAGGCAGTTACTTCTAAGGAGGTGATTGCAGCTCATGTACTGAATGTCCTGCAGTCCTTTGGACATATATTTGAATGTACAATCAGTTGGGATTGTTAATGTCTGTCTCCTTTGTGTAAAGCAATTTGTTTTCCATATTGAATGAGTTGTATTTGTCTGTGTTTAAGTGCTGGTATAACTACAGGCTAATTAATTATACTATCTTCTACAACAACTTATTTTTCTTCTGTAATATCTTCTAAAATGAATTAACGTGTACTTAGTATGAATATTCTTATGAGGAAAAACTATAGGTTATAGAGGTTACATTTTAGTTCAAAAACTCTACTTGGATAATTAATGAATTTACTATATAGTCTCCTGGACAACCTTTATTATTTATTATTTCACTAAGAATAAGAACAATGTTCACTTTTTCTACTTGTATAATAACTTATTGCAGAGTTATTTTTCATTCAGTGGAACATCTACAAGACAATATGCATATAAGGAAAGGGAAAAATTTAATGTGTTTCTGACTGAAAACGTAATTTAACATCTTTAAGCAGTTTTTAAAATTTCTGATGCACATTTGGTGGTCTTGCTCTTCATATTATAATGTATACATTCATTTTAAATATTTATTTATATTTTTCTTCTGTTTTTGAAGTATAATTGCTAACACCTACTTTTTATTCATTGTGCCAACTCTACTTGCTCCTGTAATGAACCATGCCCATCAGTTTGTACTGAACAATACGCAAAAGATAACAGGATTCAGTAGTCACTTCACTCTGAAGATTCCAGTCATTTCTAAAAGTTTTTGGTCTGTTCCTTGCTCTCATTTCTAACAAAATTATGACAATTTATTATACCCAAATAATGGTCCAGTTGTCACCAATAGTCTGCAAGTGATAAAATACCAAAGACAAAAACTGTAAATTCTGTCAGCAATATATTCTGCTAGTGATTCAAGTTCATATCCTCTGTTCGGAAACACTTCTCCCAGTAGGAAAAGTGTGTCCTCTAAACTACTGAACCCCTTAAATGTTGTGGATTGAAGAATATCCATGTTAAAATGATGGTGTATATTCAGAACTTTCCTTAACCTCTGTGATTTGGCAGAAGTGAGCACCCTCTTCTAGATTCCTAAATATCCACCATCACTCATGATCCTGATATATGAGCTTTCTTTCCATGAGACTGATCTTTTAAAAAGGTCCTGGGGAGTAGTAGCCTAAAAGGCACCAGATACAGTAGAAAACAATGGCAAATTCTTGATGGTGACTTCAAAAAAAAATAAAATAAAACATAAGAAAACCTTTCTTAACTTTGTTTATTTTTTGTTTTTGTTGTTTGGTTTGTTTTTTTTTTTTTTTCCTGTGGAGAGATACCATGACCAAAGCTACTCCTATAAAAGCATTTAATTGTGTTTGGCTTACAGTTTCAGAAGCTCAGTCCATTATCATCATGGTAGGAAGCATGGCAGCAACCAAACAGACTTGGTACTAGAAAAAGAGCTGAGATTTCTACATTTTGATCTTAAGGCAGCAAGAAGGAGAGTCTTTGTCAAGCACCCAGGAAGGAGTTCTCATTCCACACTGGGTGGAACCTGAGTATAGAAAACCTCAAAGCTCGCCACCACCATGACACACTTCCTCCAACAAGGCCACACCTCTTAATATGAGGCCAGACATTCAAGCACATGAGTCTATGGGAGCCAAACCTATTTAAATATTAGCACAATTACAGTTTCTGTGTAGATATCCCATGTCTCACTAGAAAACAGAATGTCTAGACTTAGTGAATATGTAAAATGTGATTACAAATTATTTTCTCAAAAGTATGGGAAACATACTTGTCAAGACTTAATCGATGACATTGTTTCTGTTGTTCAAACAACAGTAAACAAAACAGAGAAGACAAGTTTCTAGATGTTTAATGATAGGTTGCATGTACTCATTTAGTTAATTTATGAATAATTAGCATGAACATTAGTTGAAAGCTGTTTGGGTTGGAACAGTAAGTTTGGTGCTGGTGATTTTTAAAAATATACATAAAGAAATATTGGACAGTATTTATTAAAGCAGAAATGATGTGGCTGCGCAAAAAATTCTTTGACTAAAAGTGCAGGGATTATTCAGTGCTAAGAGAGGTTTCCACAAAGAAGTGGCTGACACTGAAGCTGCTGAGTGCTAGATGTATAGGAAGAAATCAACCTTCTGATCTAAGAAAGTAACTAATATCCCTTCCAAGATATGCTACCTAAATAAAACTACAAGATACCATCAAAGGGATAAATATATACACAAGAGGTTGAGATATGCACTGAAATCAATATCTCTCTTTCACTCTTTCTTTCTGGACCTCTCTCCCTCTTTCTCTCTTTCTGTACAGTTGGGGCTTATGATATGAATTGAACCTACAGTCATAAACATTGTAAATCATTGTATCATGTATCTATATCTTCAGTCTTGTTTTTTTAAGTTTTAATTTAGAACATTCCAGATATGAAAAATTAAGATGTATTGTAATTGCTATGATGAAGGGAAAGAGAACAGAGGCTTTAAAATAAGAAATGAATAACATTCCCAAATCAACAAAATAATGAACATCCAGATCTGTGAATCTTGGAATTTTTACTATATAAACCTTAAAGTGATCTTTAGCAATATACACTAACTGTCAAATTCTCAAATGTCAGAGACCAAGAAAGAGTTTGGAGATATGTGAAAGAAAAGTGCCAGCAAGATGTAGTCACATCTTGAGGTCACAGCACCTGAGAGTAAGAGGCAGGAGAATTGCCTTAAGCTTGTGCTAGCCTGTGTTACAGAATCAGACTGCATCTCACACACATGCCCTTTAAAAGACAAAGGTGAGTCACATGCAAGAGAACACTTGTAATGCTAAGAACATATGTTAAACATTATAGTACACACTAATATATAATATGTTTTATATATTTATGTAAATATATTTAAATAAATCAATGCCAATTTATTGTTTATAACAAATAAAAATCCTTAAAAATATTTTAGAATGCTAAGTAAAATCCCAAAATAAATTCTTTGTGAAATATATCTTCAGAGGCCTATAGTAAAGCATTTAAAAGTATACATTATAAAATATGTATACTCCATATGTATAATAGACTATATATATATATTACATATATCATAGATATATATTATATTTTATTTAACATCATGAAATATTTTTAAGAATTTTTATTTATATGGGATTTATTATAATGGCTTACAGAATGTGTTTCAATTAGTTCAACAATAGCTGTCTACCAACAGAAAGTCCAAGAATCCAATAGTTGAGGAATCCACAAGGCCAAGTGTCTCAGCTGATCTTTAATATTTTCTAGAATCCCTCCAAAATAGGCTTCAATGCCAGTGAGGAAATGGACTTGCTAGCAAGAGCTTAAACAAGCAGGCAAAAAGAAAGATCTTTCTTCTTCCATGTCCTTCCCTTAGGCTGCCAGAAGATGGTGTGATCAGGGTTAAAAGTGAATCTCCTTACCTCAAAGATCTGAATTAGAATGATGTCTTCCCACTTCAAATGATTTCATTAAGAAAAAAAATTCTCACAAATGTGATTAGCCATTTGGGTTTTCGGTAATTCCAAATGCAGTCAAGTTGACAACCAAGAATAGCCATCACAAATTCTCCCCTTGACATTATGACATACAATCATATGTCTTTATTTCATATTTAATTTCCAAATAAAAACTATATCAAGTTTATATTTATATCTAACATGTATAAAAATCATGTGTACAATTTCAAATACATTATAAAACTTAGAATAGATAGCCATGTCCCTTGAAGGGCATTCTTTTTAGTATTTCAAACTTAAGTGTGCTAAGCACTGATATATCATATGATATAGAAGTCAAGGAAAGAAACTACTTCTACAAACACATCATTAACAAAATAGGACAGAAATGCTTTTGTCAATTATAATTCTCATTTGTATTGGTCACAGGGTTTCAGGTGGTATTTACAATAACCTTACTCTACTACCCATTCGGCAGGCATTCCCTCCTCTCCCATCATGCACTTCAATAGGTTTTGGTCCTTTCATGGAGGATTTACCAATCCCCACATTCCTGACTGAGCCCTTTGTCATCCTGCCTAGTTTGGCTGTTGTAGTTTAGCACTGAGTTTAATCACAGGATAGGATAACACACAGGGCACAGCAACAATTCCACCATGCATTTCCCTAAGGGATCTCCTGAGCTTCAGACATAATCTTTCTTATCCCCATTGTAGAGAGGTAATTTAATTTTCCTGTGATTATCTGGATCAACAGCCCCTCTTAACCTTGTTATTCCTTTCTTAGCTTGTTTGCTGAAGGGCATCAGGAGACCAAAGTGGTGAGGGGCAAGTCTGAGCTTCCATTTAAATGGAATGTTTGTTTTGGCTCCTGGGAGGAATGCTTCATACCCAGGAACAAAATTGATATGCCAGCAGAATTTAAGGTTGTGGGAACATAAAGCAAAAACCATCCTAATGTTATGACTAAGGGTGATAATGAGTGGAACTATTCCCTTTTCCACACCTTGATTCCTGGACCCATGAAACAGTATGATATACTGGCCTCTGATTCAAAGCATATACTGCCTTTTGAAGAATCCTGCCCCAGTCCTCAAGGCAATTGCAACCTAATTGACACTATCTGTGTCTTCACGAGGTTGTTTTATTTTTATCAGGTCAGTTTCTTTAGGATAGTGGGGAACATGGCAAGGTTGGAAATAGGTCAGTATTATTTTCTGCTTAACTGAATAAGTAAATTTAAATATTCATGGGTCTGTATAGAATAGGTAGGTCAAAAGTATTAGATGATGAAAAACAGTTCTCTCTGCTCAAGCAAAAATTCTCTTAGTGTCCTTTAATTGGCCTGCTTTCCCCCATCTTCATTCTCATTTTTTATTCTCCACAAGGGAGAATCACTTTTTGATCTCTGCCACTTTAAGACAATGGATTTAAACTTGTGAACCAAGCAGCTTCTTAAAGATGCTATTTAGATTCTATAATTGTTAGTATTCTGTCTAAACTCCACCTCCACAGTTACCTGGCAACAGCCAGGTATGCTCCTTCCCACAGTTACCTGGCAACCGCCAGGTAGGTCTGATCCACTATAAAAGGGGCTACTTGCCCCCTCCTCACTCTCTTACTCTTACTCTCTCAATCTCTTGCTCTCTTACTCTCTCTCTTACCCTCTTGCCTCTCTGTCTCCTTCCCCCGCCCCCACATGGTCATGGCCGGCCTCTACTTCTCTTCTCTCTTATCCTTCCACCTTCTTCTCCCCACCTTTGCCCTATTTCCTGAATAAACCTCCTCCCCCTTGAAACCCTGTGGTCTGGAGTGGTCTGTTCTGAACTGCGGTCGGACTTTTTCTAAGAACTAACAATAATAATGAGTACATGGGAAAAAAAATAACAGGCTAGTAAGCATTTGGGCTCGATAGCACACAGAAGAGGTATGTTTCATTAACATTATTTGTTTATATTTGTGTCCATAAGGATTTTTGTTTTTAGTTTGAATAGATATACACATGTAAACAATACATCATGATGATATTTTTTCTCTTGTTTCTCTGACCTCTTTAGTTATAGGTTTTTGATCAGGTTTATAGGCATGCATTTTTTTTCCCTGCAAGTGGGCCTGAAATCCAAGTTGGAAGGAGTTGTTTAACCTCCAAACAATCATAGCACTATTGAACCAGGGAGCTCATCTTGCTGGGTAGGGCAACTTTGCAGCATGGAAGATCCATAGTTAGATAAGGCAATTAATTTGTCCCCCAACAGTTTGCAACAGCACCATTAAGGCCTATCTAGCACCATGAATATTCCACAGAAGAGAAGATGCTTCCAACTCAACTTCAGCTTGATTTCTTTGCATCTCACATACAAAGTATCTTCATCAGTAGAGTTTAACCATATAGTTTGGCAGGCAACCAAGAGCAATGTCAATATCTTCTATTGGTTGGGGAAGTCCCTGAGTGCTCTCCGACCAAAAATTCACAGGGAAGTAACCCTTATTTCACACTTAAAATGCCATGTAAAACACTGTGGCTCCCAGATCATTGGTAATACTTATCGCATAAATGCCAAGATTTGCAATAGTTTTTAAAATAATAAAACAAAGCAATTGGGGAGAAATAAATACAAATGTATTAAAGATCCGTTTTTTCTGCTTTTTACAAAGTTTGAAAAGCCAAGCAGCCCTGTCAACTGGGTGTTATTTGTTTTGGAATACCAGAAAATAAAACTAAAATGTTAATATTAAACATATATAAAGCATCAAATTACCCAGTGCAAGACTTCAAAAGAAGCTGAAATGCCTGTTGCTTTCAGTGGCTCTTCATGGTATAGAAGATGTGTTTATATTCTACATCTTCTGTATACTGTTCTAGAATCCCCTTTTTTTCTGTTTTTTCCCATTTTTCCCTGGAAGAAAATCTTACAGTCCATCAATGTTTCAACCATTTCTCCCACACTTTGTAAATACTAATTTACACTTGATTCTGCACCCCTCTTCTTATTCCCTCAAAAACCCATTCATTCCTGAGTAAATCTTCCTTCAGCGAACACAGAGGCTATTTTAAGCATTGTGCCTGATGACATCAATGTCAAACTACACATCTTGTCCATTTTCAAAGTGTAGGCTCTGTAAACAATGTGTAAATGAGTGAGCCTGGCTGTGCTTTAGTGAAGCTTTCCTTCCTTAAGCAGATGAGCCATAGATATGCAAGGATTTAGTAATTCTAGGTTTACAGCTCCATTAAAACCACTCAATTAGACACTCATAGAAACCCATATTTAAGTAAGTCCTGTAACCCATCATAATCCTGGCATTACACTTTGAAATTTTTAATTTTGTTAGCTATGAAACACTAGTATGTAGGAACAATGTTACTTTCTTTGCTTTTTCCTCTCACAGTGCATAATTATTGCTTTATATTTGTAAGCTGAAGTTTCTCTGGCTAATTCCAAAGTATGAAAATAGCATACAAAGTCACCAAGCCTTTAAACAACATCTACAATTATACAATGGAAAATTATACAGCCATTTTTTTAGTACTTTGTAGATCTTGTGTCACAAGTGAGTCTGTCAAGTTGAAATTTTGCCAGAATATATAATATCAATACTTTTAATGAACATTTTTTAAAAAGTTGTGACTTTGTACTAACTTTTAAATCTCAAATGTCCACTATAAGTTTGTATTTTCAATATTTGATATTTGCTTGTAGTGTTATTTCAGTGGCAGAGAAGCCTTTTTGGAAAGTTTAGGCTGGCATTCAGAAGAGTGTCAGCAGAGCTGGACTTCGCTGTTGCAAGTTTAACTTGTCCCTAGTTCTGCTAAAGCTCTCTCTGTTTCCTAGGTGGCTGTGGTTTGAAGAATATCTGCTTTCTGCTCCTCCTTGTTGTAAAGGGTGGAGCCACAGGATGTTTCCTGCCTCCCAACACAGTGCACTGAATTCTCTGTGAAATTTTGAGTCTAAGCAAGTCATCCCTCTAGTTTTTTCTTTTGCATTTCATTATCTGAGCTCGAAGGAAACCAACACATCTTGTTCCTAGGAATAGCTTCATTTTATAGATGTTTAGTTTGTTTTGTTGTTGTTGTTATTGGTTTTGTGTGTGTGTGTGTGTGTGTGTGTGTGTGTGTGTGTGAAAAATTATAATACAAAGGGTGAGAGTACTTATAAAATCAGATGTTTTAAAATTTTAAAATTTTCTTTAATTTTTCCTTATGTATAGTGTGTGTGCATGTATGTGTGTTCAGTTTTGGATATGTTCATGTAAATTTTGGTACCCTTGGAAGCCAAAGAAAGGTGTCAAATTTTATGGAGTTTGAGTTATAGATGGTTTTGAGAATGTGTGCTGGATGAGCATCCAGCTACATGTTCCTTCTAAATCAGATAAATCAGATATATTTTTAAAAGTGCTTTATAATTTAATTGAAAGTTTTCATTCAAATATTTTAAAATATCATTTGGAGAATTCCTAGTTTATTCCTAAGTAAAATGCCAAGTATTTAATTTACATTTTCATAAATACAGAAAGAAGTTATAGTTAAATAGAAGAGCTCAGGGGCATGCAATTTTTGCCTAAGGAAAAATAGATTAATATCAGATGGAAGATAATGGCTAAGAGTGGGAGTGTAAGGACTGTTTCTATGGCAATAGAACAAAGGGTGATTCCAGCACAGACATAAAACCCTTACCTCTATGATTATTAAAAAGAGCTTAGAAGCTCACTTGACCTAGCATAAGAAATAATTTTAAATGACATCCCGAGTGGCTTATTCAAGTACTTCAATAATTGTGCAACTGAAAACAGAATGCTTTAACACTGGGTTTTCTGTAAGGACATATAGATCCAGGGCCTGGAGGCCTCTCTACCTTCCTTCCTTTCTTAGCTATCATAAGATAATACTTTGGTGTAGCGTGTAGGTCTTACTACACTACTTTAAGCTCCAGGCAGACAATACTACCAGCCGTGCCCAGGTTCCCTTGGATTTCTGGATGAAACACATACACAGACATTAACTTATTTTCTACTTGCCTTCTTGGTTCAATTGTTGGGCACTACTAATCTCCTAAAACTAGTATGCCCTACCCAATACTCTTAGCTCAGCACCTCTTAATCTGCCCTTGGCTTCAATTGCTCAGTTATCTTTAGTCTCAGTTCAACATCCTAAATTTTTCCTCAGCTTAGTGACATTTCTAACCTCCCACCTGGAGACATGATGTATGGTCATTCTGCCCAAGATCTCACAGGACTTGTCACCTTTTCTCCCTCAGAAGCATGGTAAAATTCTCTGTTCTTCTCTTGCATCTTTTAGCCTGCCTTCAGGAACCTGGAAGCCCTGCCTCTTTCTTTCTCTTCAGCAATTGGGCCCTGTCATCTTTACCAATAGATCAAGAACCTATTGGGTAATAAGACCTTAGCATCAGAACCACCCCCTGCACTTTGCTACTTAGAAAACAAAGTCTTTTTTATCTAGACCATTTCCTCTATATGTTACATTTCTTTTTTCTTCTTTCTTTATAGAAAACCTTTTCTTAACTGTGGTGGCTATTCCTGGTTGTCAACTTGACCACATTGACATCTAGAGTTAACTAAAACCCAAATGACTGGCACATCTGCCTGTAATTTTTTTTAATTAAATTATGTGATATTGGGAGACACACTTTGAATCTGGATCTTAGAGGTGAAAAAAATAAAACTTTAATATAGGCCTTTTGAGGTAGGAAGATCCATCTTTAATCTGGGCTATACTTTTTGCTGGCAGTCTATACAAAGGACATGGAAGAATAAAGATATTTCTTTTTGCCTGCTTGCAGTAGCTTTTGCTATAAAGTCCATGCCTTCTCTGGAAAAATAGTCTACTTCTTTGGGACTTTGGTGTTTACTGAAGACCAGCTAAGATACAAGGTCTATAGCTCTTTGTATTATGAATGCTAATTATGTTCCATAAAAAACTGTTTGCATGAATGTCTGCACACAGCTTCTGAGAACATCCCTCAGTTAGTTCTGATTAGTAAATAAAGATGCCAACATCTAATTGCTGGAGAGTACAGACAGAGGTGGGATTTTAAGACTCCAGGCCTTGAGACTGGAAGGAAGAGAAGAAGATCCACCATGGAGGGAGAATGTGGAGGAGAGGAGAGCCACTATGCGTGAGAAGAGTGCAGGACAGGGAAGCATAGCTGCCATGTGAAGGGGCAGGGAGAGCAGGCTACAGAGGGCTGCCAGACTGTGTCCCAGGAAACCAAGATAGAACATAGAATTAGTAAGTAATAACTTGGGATTGCCCACATGGAGGTTAGGCAGTAGCCCGGCTATTGTGCTGTGTAAGGTATATTAAAATACAAAGGCTGAGTGGTGTCTCTTTCATTTGGGAATGTAAACCATTAAGGCAGTTAACAAACCTGCCAAGAGGATTCTTTATTATTTAATTCTACAACAGCCAACATTTGTGGATTGCACAACTGCTGAATTCTTGAACTTTCTGTTGGTTGAAAGCCATTTTTGGACTAGATGAACAACAGCCTGTAAGTCATTATAATAAGTCTCTTTTCTATAAATTTAGAAATTCTATAAATTCTATAAATTCTGTTATGAGAGAACCCCAAATAATAAACTCACCACATAGTTAACCATCCTCCACACCTTCATCTAACCTTTCCATATTACCATTGAATTTTCTATATCACCAGTGTCAAAGATCTGTAATCCTATATTAAATTGCATGAGAAACTGATTACTGCTTAAATTTCTGAAAGAATTCATACTATAAATATAAGGGTCTTTTACCTCTCTTTTTCTTTCCTTTTTTTCTTTTTATTGTCAGTGACACAATTGATATTAGATAGGGTAAAATATATACTTGCTGAAGAAATAACCTTGAAAATTAGCTCTTTGGGAAAATGAAAACTCTATAATAAAAACTCCCTGTGTTCTCAGTGCTACAATGGGTAAAGCTTTTACTGTGATGATATGAATTAATAACAAACACCAGGAAGCTCAGCAAATATACAGTATATCTACAGTCATTTATTGAATTAAAAGAGACATTTGAAAGATTTAACAGTCTTCCCTCTTTATTTTCTGTTTGAATTTTTATTAGCTACTATCCTTTCTTCCCTCAGATGAAACACATATTTTAATTTTTGTCATTCTGAGGCATGCTTATTTAAAATATTCAAAAATATGCTCATATTTTCTCATTTATTAAAATTGTCTATGAAATTATTTCTGAATACAACAAAAAGTTTGAGTCATTTTGTGACATTTCAGTTTAATATTAAAATGATACATTATTTTTGACATTGTAAGACATTCATTGTAATATACTATGTTCTAGATATTAAACAGTAAAAGAACAAGAACATCATGAACACAAGAGTTGGTGAAATAGCTCATATTTGCTTGTTGGCTCTTAAGCCACTGAGTTAAGATAAAGAAATGGCTCATTTAGTAACTGGGAAATGCTCTGCTCAGCAGCAGAGTGCTAGGAAGTTCAGGTCTCTACAGATCATACTACATGTTACAAAATAACTAAGAAAACCAAAAATTCATCACATTGTTCTTTGTGGGTTTCAATGCTCTCAATATGTTGAAATTAGTCAAGGTAATTTAATGAAGATTACAAACTGCTTCAAGATAATATTATACATCTGTCTATGTAGATTCCATGGTCTATGCTAATTATCCAGCTTAGTTATTGAAAGATACTCTTTTAGGATTGGCTGCTTTGAAGTGTAATGAATGCCTCTAATGTAAGATGTAAATCTGGATTAAAATGAGTAGCACTTATGGTTGCAAGTCATTTTTCTAATGAAAGTGAAAGTGGCCATCATAGTTCATCTTAACATAATAACAACTTATACTTCTGATCCCACTATGCAGAAATGTATGAGCCTAATGAGAGTCAGTGAAATAACATATGAATAATTATTATTAAAAAGAATGATACAATTATCATTCCCAGTCAGTGGTGAGTGTATGTCCATTTTGAAGTGGAATTCTCTAGCTAAGCTTTCTTCCATTCACTTAAAATTTGGATCTTCATATATTAAATTTGGGAAGTTTTGCATAAATATAAACAAATTCTTTCAAATGGCTTAAATACTACTTGAATTTAGCCCTGAACCAGTATTTTTTTTCTTTCCTGTCTTTTTTCTCTAATGTTAAAAGACCTTCAAAAGCTGCAAGGATTCCTTGATTATTTCTAGCTATCTTAGTCCTTGTAGTGATCGTGCAGATTTCTTTGGTCACACACTGAGAAAACCCCATAATTACAAGCATATTTATGATAGCCCACTGCTATTTCAGTGAATTACATTATAGTTTACTCTAAAAATAAAAGGGCAACATATTCTGCATGCTGGTAGCTGCTTTCCCTTGATAGATGCACTGGCTTTTTCTACAGACATAAATTTATCCTTAGCCATCTGTTCTTGAACTACTCCAGAAAACACAATGCTGTACTCTGAATCCCTTGAAAGTGGGTTATTCTTTTTCTCCTTACAGATTTTCTTGTTGGATTCATAGATTTACATGCATAAATAACCAATATTTATGTGACCCAAGTGATTGTATACTTTGTGTTTTTTAAACAAAACTATTTAAAATATTTTCCTTGAGCAATTTTTGAAAGTGTTTTATTATCCTCCCCGTGTATAATTAATCAGCTCACATACTTGCCAAGTGGTAGGAAGAGCATCTCTACCTAAAGCAATATCCCAATTCAAATGGTACTAAAAAGTAAATTGATATTGGACCCTTCAGTTTTACTTGAGAATTTCTTCAAAACATCATGGAATCATCATCTATACTTTTTATATAATAACTTTTACATGCAAAAAGCAATGATAAGATCATCCTTCTTCAAGATGATAAAAGCAGAGGCATTTTAAAGAGAAATTTCTGATGAATGGAAAGTCTAGTTGCTTATATTTGCTCAATACATCTTTGTTGAGTGGATGTGCTAAGATGAAGAGAAAATATTAAAATCAGTGAACTCTACTGTACAATGTTGCCTTGGGCTCTTTCTGACATTTTCATTGTGCCTTTGACCTCTGAGCTTATGTGAAATTCAATTTCTCTGTCATTGCATCCAATATTTTTCACAAGAAAGAAGATGCTTTGCTTGCATTTTATGTTTTGTATAACTTTAATCAGTCTTAAAATATGTTTTCATCCAAAAATAAGCCAGAAGTTTCTATAGATATTTAAACATAAGAAATAGTGTGACTTTTATATCATTCATTGATAAGGGATAAAAAAAGTAAATGTGTTTGCTATTGCTTTGGGGTTGGATGAACCTGATAAAATTTTCCCAATTACACATTTGTAAAATAAAGAGATGACACTTGGGATCTCTAGAGTTACCTTTTCCACTGTGATTTTGACTGCAGCTCCCAAGTACCCAGTAGGCGAAGAACATTCTAGCATTTAGAACTTGGAGAGGCTGATATAATGGTTCTCTACTGTCTTTGAAACCTATGGTAAAAACTGCACCATGTGACTCCAAGTGCTGACTGCACTCCTCTGCAAGGATACTCTGGAGAAGAAATCAGTAATTTTTCCAGGATGTGATATAGGTCAGAAACACTGGCATGTTTGCCAAGCATTTTTCTTCTTTGTTTTTGTTTAGCTAGTTAGTAAGAATGAAACACAGAAGCTTTCACAGTATTATTTTTTAAAGCTCTATCTAGAATGACATAATTTTATGACTTAGAAGAACCTTCACAGCAATCTAGTCTTTCACTAATGGATAAATTCTTCTAAAATGCCCATGGTCGCTTCAGAGGACCAGACACTTCTGCAGCTTTGAGTGCAAGAAACTTTTCTCAGACTGGACTGTTGTTTGAAATCTTATTTCTTGGAACCTCCACTTATTAGTATGAAGTAAGCTCTCATTTACTTAATGGCTCATTTATTTTTAAACCATCTTATATTTTATTACATGGTATATTTTAAATGATGCATCTAATTTCTTTAAAACATTTTCTATTTCACTGACACAAGTATTTAAGAAATGCAATAAATTTGAGAAAATATATTCTAGCTCCCAACATAGTTTTACTATATAATAACAGCAAACAGATCCCTATGGGACATTAAGTCTTTGCAGTTTCAGTATAATGATGCTGGGAATTCTTGAACTAATAGGAGCTAATATAGCAATATCAAAAAAAAATCTCAGGTAATTTGAGCTTCTAAGGGTTTCTTTGTTCACCACCATTCATTGAGAGAGAAGCTTCTCTGATTAATGTTAAGAATAGTATTTTTTTTCCTCTGGGTATAATAAACATAGAGGTTAAGAAGGAAGTTTGATTTAATGTCAATTTTGTTAAATAACAATTGTAAGTCCGCCTCCCCCAAAAGGGCCTATGGCTTCTTGAGTCACGAATTCATTCTGAGAAATTAATCCTTAAAGCTACTTAGAAATCAGCTGGTAGCCCCCATAACATTTATGCTATTAATGCAGCCATGACCACATCCTGCTTGAAGAGTTGGCATTGTAGGACTACTAAAGTCTCTTCCAGAAGCCTGCATTGTACTTTCTGGCATATGCAATGTAGCTGGCATAAAGGATGTTTCTAGCTCATTTCCTGCTTGATTTTTCCATATGTCACAAGCAAGGAGCAAAGAGAATATCTCACAGGAAGAAACAGAAAGTAAGACCTATAAAAAAAAAAAAAAAGAGAGATAAAGGCTATTAAATGGATCTTTTGGGTATGACAAAGCCATTTGCATACATGTAGCTTTACTTACTGTATACAATACTGGATCTTTCAGTAGCTAGTCATGGGTGGGAGGATGGCTCATGAGACCCTATCCTTCCTTTTTGAACTTCTACTGGTAGAGGAAGTAGTTATTATCTTCATATGTATATGCATTTGTGAGCCCATTAAGATGTGAATAGTCCCATCATATGGTCACTTACATACCACTGGCTAAACTTCATGGTAAATTTAATTTTTCAAGCCTTATTTTTAATGGCCATTCTTGAGTGTTTTAGCATTTTTTTTTTTTTTTGTTTACCACCCACTGGGGTAGTGAAAAAGAAAGGATGCAGGGCAGGGTAAGTGGACCTGTTTAGAAATTTTTTTTTTTTTTTTTTTTGGAGTAAATCCCATCTGCATTGTCAGGAAATCTGCAGTTCAGTTTACAGGAGTCAGCAGTGGCAGGTGGATCCACTCACAAACACTTCCACTCAACCAGTTCAGTTCCATAGAATTGCAATAACCAACATAAATCAGCAGTGGTGGCATTGCCTAGCAGAGACAACCAGGTCTCAGCCACTGCATGAGTCAGCAGGAGGGACCAGAGTCAACAAGAACTCCTGGAAATTATCTCTCTCAGTGTAATGAAGATCACCAAAGACTCAAGACCAAAAAACATTACACAGCTAGTTCTATAAGCCAGCTTAGCTCCACCTCTATTCACTGTCCCTTTTTATACTTTATATACTTTTCTATACTGTCTTTTTTATACTCCCTTCAATCATCTTGTATAACTCCACTTAATAAGGTCCTCCTCAGCCCTTGTCTTGCCTCCACACCTGCTTCTATTTCAACTGACATCACTCTGCCAATCAGCCAGAGTCCATGGAAGTGGCACACAACCAGAAGTTTTTTGGTATGTTTCTCTCTATGGAGTCCTGACAGATCTCAACTACACAATGTAAGTCGGACCAATATATTCGTGTTTTTAGTGAAGAATCCTTCATTATGTGTTCTTCAATGTGTTTGCTTTAACAGACCTCCTTTAACCTTTGTCTGCTTCAGCTAAATGTTCCTTCATGAGTCTTTATAAACCTTTTACCTGTGTCCACTTCAGGAAAACACTCCTTTACATGTTTGCCCTAGCAAAGCACCATCCAACACAACTGATTTTCCAAAGAACGCTTAACTTTCCACTTCATTCTATATTTCATAAAATGAAACAAAAGAAATAAAAAATTGGAAAGGAATAAACAGGGAGGAGGGAGGGACTGATGAAAGAGATAAAAAAGAATGTGAAAGGTGAGAGAATTAGAACACATTATTAAATAGAAACAATAATTTTGCCATAGGTTTATGACTTCCTATGTATAAAATTGTCAAGAGCAATTTTAATTAACAAAGAAACAGTACTAGATTATGGCAGATAAAAAATAAAAACCTATAATTATAACAGGGAGGTTAATGACCTAGGAAAAAAACTAATGCTGCAGTTCAATTTAAAGACAAATTAAAATTGCAAAATTTCTTGTTGCTTACAGGAAGTCAGCATTTTACTTTAGTTATTCATGAAGCCATGTATGGGGCAGGACATCCTATATAATAGAAGGCAACCATCTTTACTAAAATTCCACTGAAATGGACGTCAAGCTTAGTAATTCTTTGTAACAGACATACCTAGTAAACTGGACTACTACCTTGGAACTGAAGCCCAGACACAGTTGGAAATTAACCAAAATGTGATTCCCTACTAACTTTATCATATTTCATTGTAACCTTGCACCTTTCCCACAGGACACAGAAAATGTATTAGTACATACTACTGACTTAAGGATGGGCATAGATTAATCAAAGAGTTTATATTGCCTAGTTCTCTTTAGCCTATTAGGTAACCAGAGTAACTAGTACAAGTTTGTATACGTTTTTCTGAATATATGTGTTCTATTGCTAAGAAAGGCAATAGGATCCCCAGTAGCTATTGGTCAGTCCGGGTCTATAGGACCACTTTAACCATAAATAACACAATTCTCTTTCTCTAAGCTCCTGTAATCTACTAAGGAGGGGTCAGGATAAGAAATCTCTATGGATGAGAATAGTAAAACTGTCTCTTCCTTTTACCCTTTAGACTATAATGCTGTATCTAATCTATCTGAAAGAGTTTATACATATTGACTCAATATAAATAAGGACCCTCCTCCTAGCTGCCCATATTGTTTATAACCACGAGATCAAACTTAGGTAAGTTTCTGTTATCTTTTCTTGCTTTTCCTATAGTAGTTGCTTTAGGAATTTTAAAATTGTAAATTAATTCTCGGCTCTCTTAAAATGTGTATAAATTTTTCTCAGCTTATTGTGTTTCAAAGCTTAAAAAATATCTTTCTTTACAATCCAAAAATCATTCCTTTGAAATATATCATCAAAGAACATAGCCCTATCTCCTTGTCTCTGAATAAACAAGAACCATAATTGAATAAGAACAAATTTTCAAACACAGACATCTGAAACACAGAGGAAAACATTTGCAAACTCAACAATAATTTTATGTGCTCATCACATTTGTTTTCTTGGAATGGAGCTCAGTCTATCTCTCCCAATTATAACAATGTGAATAAGTCCTGCAATATCCTTGTAAGTTTGATGTACATTTTACTTCAGTATGTTCAGTCAGAAATTGTCAAGTTCCTACATTGGATTAAAAATGTTAAGAATTTTAGGTGTGAGGGTAAAAAATCACAGATTGAGCACTAGTTTTATGTTGGGTAGCTATTTTGAGCTTTCTTAGTTTTTTAAGAGACATTTGTAGCTATTGTCATTGTAAATGACATTGCATGAGGGGAAAGAAAACCTTTCTCTAGGCTTTCAGGAGCCTTTTAAAAATCATATCATCTTTGACTAAAATTTCTTCTTTGGATGAAACTCTCCTCCTTAGGTCTCAATGAGACACTGAGGTATGATTACAAAGTTTAACTTTCAGAACTAATATGTTTATTAGGTTTAATCAAAAAGCTACTCATGGGACGATATGGGCAGAAGTATCGTTGTAGTGGCTTAAATAAGCTAGGCATAGGGAATGGAACTATTCATAGGTGTGGCCTTGTTTGAAGAAGTGTGTCACTGTGCTAGTGAGCATTGAAACCCTTCTAGCTTCCCATGAGACAGCCTTCTTCTGGCTTTCTTTGAATGAAGAACTCTCACCTCCTCCAGTGCCAATATTTCCTGGATGCCACCATGCTTTCTGCCATGATGACAATGGACAGAGCCTCTGAATATCAACTTCAATTAAATGTTGCCATTTATATGAGTTGTCTTGGCCATGATGTCTCTTTACACCAATGGAAACCCTAACTAAAACAATAGTTGACCTTAAAAAGCATCCACACTGTGCCAGCAGAAATGATGGTTTCTTCCTGGCTATGTAGGTTCAAATTTCTCCCTTTATTCTTCCTCCACTATTTTCTCTAACCCCTCCACAAAGATCATGTGTAATTAAAACATAATGCCATAAAACTTGTTGGGAAGGCTGGATACTCAAGTAAGGATCCATAAAACTTTCCAAATCTCTTTCTATGAAATAAGGTGAGCAGATGTAGCCTAATTCATGAAGGTTCTGTGGTTGAACTCAGAGGTTCCTCTTATCCATCCAAACTATCCCAAGATACCATCTAGAAGACTCTTATTCCAAATGAACTTCATCCATTTAATACATAAAATATTATGATTCTTTATACCAATGGGGTCAGATAAGGAGTTGCAGGTGAAGGAGCAAAAGGGGAAGTGATGTACATGCAGTGTTGCTGTATAAATTTCACACAAAAATATTTTCAAAAGTCTAAAACATGAGCCTGGAGAATTAACTTTGCAGGTCTAGTGGGGCTCACAGAGACTGAAGCAACAATAACAGAGCCTGTATGCATCTTAGCTAGGTCTTCTGTATCTATGTTATGGTTATTTAATATGCTTGGTATTCTTGTAGGAGTCCTAACAGTGTTCCAAGTAATTTTCTCTGACTCTTTTGCTTGCTTTGGGGACACTTTTCTTCCCACTGGGTTGATTCATTCATCCAGCCTTGATATGAGAGTACGTGCATAGTCTTATTGTGATTTGTGATGTCATTTTCAGTTGATATCCCTGCTCTGTCCTGAAGAGGAATGGTGGGAAAGTGGATTTGGAGGAGAGGGAGATGGGGAAGATTGGTAGAAGTTTAGAGAGAAAAAACTTCTTTCAGGATATAATATATGAAATAATAATAATAATAATAATAATAATAATAATAATAATAACAATAATAATAATAATAATAGCAACATTAACGTGCTAATGCTTTTTACATGTCAAGAATGTAAGACCATAATCTAATAAGAAGCATAATCAGAAGCACTCTACCTTGCAGAACTACATCCCTCCCTCAATTCTTCCAAGTTCAATGTTCCAGTCTTATCCACAACTCTGAAGCAGAACACCAGCAACAGCCTCATACATCATCTCTACTGGAACCCACAGGTCTTTGCCAAGCCCCTAACTCTTGCACTGCCAGTGAAGCCTCAAGTCACTGCTTAGGGAAATAGGTGGGAAAAGACAAGCTTTTCACATCTTCCTCAGATCCTCCAAATTGAATCCCCCAGTCTCATCCCTATATCTTCAGCAGAACATCTGAGGAGACCGTTCCTTGCCCTTTGACTCCAGCTCCAGTGGACTGCATAGATCTTACACTTTTAACTATCCTTGCTGTCATGCTTGATTTATTCCATTCCCCAATTCCAGAAGACATTCTGAATTCACAGTCCACTACTGCCAAAGAAGCAAGAAAACTAACTGCAGATCTTCACCTTTCCTTCCATTCCTCCAAATCGAATCTCCCAGTTTCATACTTAGCTCTGCAGCAGAACATCTGCAGTCTCTCGTCCCCTTCTCTACCGTTTCCAGTAGCTCACATAGATCTTTCCCTCCAATATTACTTCTCCAAGTGATTGCTTTTTCCAATCCCTAAACACCAGGATGCACTCCCTATGAACCCAGGAACCAGGGAACTTCCCTAGGAACCAAGGAAGCAATAAGCTATTTCATCTATGTCTAATTCTCCATGCTCAACAACCCCATCCTTCTAACTCTTTAGCAAACCTTCTGCTGTGGCTCCTCCTCTCTCTTTGTCTGAATCTCTAAGAGAGTAACTAAATAGAGCATGGCACAACACTTAACTTCATTCCCTTTTATGAAGGTCTTTCATCATGTCCAGCCCTTCCATATTTCTAAGTCTCAGGTCACAATACACAGAAAGACATTTTGGCTGGAAACTCTTATGTCTACACTTATTAGTAAAGCAGAAGATTTTCCTACAGGCAACAAACAGACATCACATTCTCCCAACAAACACATAGGAAACAGAAAACAATGAACAAAACATTCCCCCAATAAAGATTATATTTACCAGTTAGATTACAGTCTTCCCAGTCCAAAATGCCTAGCATATAAACTCAATCAATAACATCTAGAATATTATGTCTTCACTATAGTCCAGCAACTCAACCACAGTAGGCTCTGGGTAAGCCAACATAGCTGAAGCACAAGTAAAAAATTAAAATATAATTCACTATTATGATAAGGTGCTAAAAAAGAAACAATAAATATCTTCAAGAAATATATGAAAATACAAACAGTAAAAGAAAAGGAATAAAATCATTCAAGGCCTGAAAGTGGAAACAGAATCAATAAAAATACAAACCATGGGATATCTGGAAATAAAAAAGTTTAGGAACTTGAACAGAAAACTCACAAGCAAGCTTCATCATCAGAGTGCAAAAGATAGAAGATAGATTCCCAGACATTGAAGAAAAATATAGAAGAAACACATACTTTTGTCAAAGAAAATGATAAATTTTAAATGAAAGAAAATCTTGGTACAAAACATCCATGAAATCTGGGACACCATGAAAAATATCAAATAGAAGAGTAATAGGAATAGAGTGTAGAGAAGAAATACAGGTCAAAAGCACAGGAAATACCTTCAACAAAATCACAGAAGATGTCCATCAAATTACAAAAAGCATACAGAACATCAAATACACTAGACCAGAAAATAAAATTACCTTGACACATAATCATCAAACACAGAAAGTACAGAACAAAGACAGAAGTAAATCTCAAGGGAAAAATACTAAGTAACATATAAAGGTAGACCTGTTTGAATTAGACCTGACTTCTCAATGGAGAATCTGAAATCCAGACAGGCCTAGAAAGATATATTTCAGAATTTAACAGACCACAAATGCCAGCCTATACTACTGTACCCAACAAAAGTTTTAATTACCATAGAATGAGAAAATAAGGTATTCTATCATAAAACCAAATTTAAGCAATATATATTTACAAATCCAGCCCCTACAGAAGAGACTAGGAGCTGAACTCCAATCCAAAGAGGTTAACTACATCCAAGAAATTTAGGGAAAAAATGAACTTGGACCAGCAAAGCCAAAAGAAGAGAAATACACACACACATCTACACATGCACACATACAGCATATTACCACCATCACCCTACCTATAAGAACAACAACAACAATGACAATGACAACAATTAACAGGAACCAATAATTATTGGTCATTGATATCTATAAATATCAAGTCTCAATTTCCCAATTAAAAAAACCAGACTAACAGAATGGATACAAAAAAGGATCTATTTCTCTGCTTTATACCAGAAACACACCTAAACATCAAGGATAGAACTCCCTACAACTGACAAATTTTAATACCTTTTATGATAAATTCCTAAAGAGATTAATGTTAAAAGACAAATAACTTAGCATAATAAAAAGAGTTCACAAAAAACTCATACTCAATATGAACTTAAATGGAAAGAATCTCAAACAATTTTACTAAAATCAGAAACAATACAAAGTTTTCCAGTCTCACCATACCTATTCAATATAGTACTTGAAATCTTAGCTAAAGCAATAAGACAATTGAAGGTAATAAAGGTTATACAAATTGAAAAGAATGTGTGTGTGTGTGTGTGCATGTATGTGTGTGTATGTAGATAATATAATAGTATACATAAGTGACCCAAAAAAGTTCACCAGGAAATACCTATAGCTGATAATCACTTTTGCCAAAGTAGTTGGATTTAAAATTAGCACACATAAGTCAGGAACTCTTCTATGTACAAAAGGCAAATGGACTAGTAAAGAAAATCAGGATATCAACATCTTTCATATAACATCAAATAATTTGAAATATTTTGGTGTACCTCTAACCAAAAAACAAACAACCCAACCAATCAACCAACCAACCAAACAACCAACCAAACAACCAAAACAACAACAACAACAGCAGCAAGAACAACAACAACAACTTGAATGATTGGGGCTTGAAGTCTTGGAAGAAAGAAATTTAAGATCTCAGAAGATGTACCAATCTCCACACTCATAGATTAACAAAGAATTAACATAGTAAAAATGGCTACCCTAAAAAAAAAAAAAAGCAATCTATAGATTCCATGCGATCCTTTTCAAAATTTCAACACAATCCATCTGAGAGCTTGAGGAGACAATTTTCATCTACATGAACTAAACAGTATAAGCCCAAGATAACTAAAACAATCCAGAAAAAGGAAAAACTGTTTGAAGTACCACCATCCCTGTTTTCAAGTTTTATAGAAGACAGAATTATAGTAATAAAAACAGAATGGTATCTGGACAAAAGAAGACAAATATAAACTGAAGAATACAAGTGAATTAAGTCATTCTAATCCACGATAGAGTTCCCAGTTAGATTGGCTAAAAGCATAGTGCAGATGAGGCATCATACATGAGTAAAAGACCAGTTAAGTCTTTGGTAATCCAAATACTTCAGATCCATTATAGTTGCCCATGGTTAGATTTCTCTGATGGAGCGCTTCACTACCATCCAAGATGTTCCCAAGTTTGACCCTTAGCAATGCAAAACATAGTAATATTCACTATTAGTTATTTCTTAATAATTATGTAGATTTGCTCATTATGGAGATGTTTTCAGTAGTACACAAGGCAGAATACATTTATTTGTAAAAAATGCATATATAAACTCTGAAGAGTGTAATACGACTTCTGAGCCCACTGAGTGGGAAGCAGAGGTATAGGTAATATATCGAGCCTCATATGACTTTTCCAACAAAATGACACCTTTATTAGCAAAATTCTTCAAATTCAGAAGCATTTCCATAGTAATGATAAGGTAACCAAAAAATATAGAATTATTTTGTACTCTATTCTTTTCAAAGAAAGAAATTGTTAGAGAATTTTGGTTCTCACTTAGCCCATGAAGTAAAACTTTTAATAACAACTCCAAATGAGAAAAATCTTACAGGTATCTTCAAAATGGATGAATGTTGTACTTTATTCTGTAGTGTAAATAGATTTAAAAAAAAAACAGAAACATTAATAAATTAATTCTAGATATATGTAACTGTATAAAAACTAAATCAGATTCTCTAACGCTAATGTAGCTATAAAATGTTTCTTGGTATGATAAGGTCTCTCTCTCTCTCTCTCTGCTCCTCTTCCTCTTCCTCCTCTTCCTCCTCCTCCTCCTCATCCTCCTCCTCCTCCTCCTCCTCCTTCTCCTCCTCCTCCTCCTCCTACTACTACTACCCCATTTCTCCTCAGAAAAGGGAAGGCCTCCCATGAACATCTACCAGGTTTGGCATATCAAGCTGCAGTAAGACTAAGTGCATCTTTGTTGATGCAAGACAAGGCGGCCCAGTTAGGGGATGTGATTTAAAGGCAGACAACAGAGTTAGAACTCCTGCTCCCACTTTAGAAGTCCCATATGAAAACCCAGCTGCATAACTGTTACACATGAACAGAAATTATAAAGCTATTTTGAAGTCCATGCCTTTAATCTTAGCACTCTTGAGGCAAAAGCTTGTAGATGTCTTAGTTCAAGGCCAGTCTAGTATACACATCTATATCCAGGACAGTCAAGGATACATTAAGAAACCCTGTATTAAAAAACAAATTTCACATTGAAAATTTTCAGTTGAGTTTTGTTCATAAAGGAGGACAATTCGAACCAATATTGAGCTACATTAAGCAGAGCTTGACCTAGTTAGGCAAATTTAGAGAAGGTCATGATCACAATTAATAATCTGGCCAGGGAGAATATTACAACTTTTAAATAGAGGGTATGTTCTGTTTTAGAGAAAGTTGGTTTGGGTGTGGTACATTCTCAGGACCATAGGCTGCTTTTGTTTAAAGCAATATCTTCTCTGGGCAGACCTCATTGATTTATTTAGAATCTGTGCTGCTCTTCTGTTTGCTGAGCCAGTGAACTTTTCTGACTTCAAGGGTATTCAACCAGACAAAGGCTTGCTTTGAGAGCACTTGTTGTCAGTCAGTAATCTAAAGTGTTTATTTTCTGCAGAGGATTACAAATTTTATCAACTCCATTACCACTTACTTGTGTTATTTTTGTTGGCTTAGTTTGCCATTGGGGTGGTGGCAGGAGTGGAAGAGGACAAAAAGACAGACCTGAATTATGAGGAATTGGTTAGCATGTAGAGGGACAGGAGATACATACATACAGACACAGACAGAGACAGACAGACAGACAGACAGACAGACAGACAGACAGACACACAAAGACACACACACACACACACTATATATATATAGTGTGTGTGTGTGTGTGTGTGTGTGTAGCAGGTTTTTTTATAATGTTTAATCAGTGACAGTTCATTGAGGTAAAGGCTTTCAGTTACTAAAGATAAAAGGAGATCCATTTGTCCATTGTGTAGTCACAGAGCTCTGATCTGGGAAATCTCAAGTCTAAATACAAGGTAGGAAGGAAGCCTCAAAGTGACTGTTTTGAGGATACAGAGGAACCTGTTTGCATGGCTGAAGTCCAACATCTAAGTGTTCCTTCCAATATCTTATGAGTATATGGAATAAGAAACCTACAGGAAAGACTTGCATTGCTATGACACAGCACACCAGCATTTGCTAGAACTTAGATTTTAAAGTAACTAACTACAGAACAGCCTTTAGGAAATTATACTAAAACTTTCTCTCATTTCTCCTGGAATTCTCTATAGCTGTATCTTATTCCTCTGCAAGTGTTAGCTGTTTTGTCAAGACAAGTTTCTTCAAGAACTTATCTTTTCAATTTATATTCCACAAAATAAATGAAACCAGAGGATTCTGTAATGTGTAATATTTAAAATGCAGCGCCTGGTCCAGTGTGATCCCAGGCAGCAGCCAGGTTCCCTCTGGATCTCTGCTGTGACCAGGGCTCTGGCTATCTAGAAAGACCAGTCCTGGTACCCACAAAAAGCCAGCATGGGAGATGGCTTTGCCAATCCCCCATATTGTCTTCACAAAGCTCGGATGAACCCCAAACAATAACTGCCATCCTTGCGGTACCCGGTAGAAATGAGACTCTTAGAGCTTAAATGTTATCCAATTGGTTTATATATCTGGAAATGCTCAATTAACAAGATACCAACACAATTAGAATTGTAAACCCAATTACCTAACCTTGATATTAATAACTACCTTAGATGGCTAGAGATACTCTGACATCGGTCGCCATCTTCTCTCCTCTCACCTCCTTCCTCTCCTCCCCTTTCTCTCCTTCTGACTCCTCATTCCACCTACCTCTCATACAGTTCAATCACTGAGCTTTATTATAAATGTAGTGGAAAAATATCTTGTTACAGAATTCTAGCATGGCTGCTAGTTAAGATCATCTAGGTTCAAACAACTATTAAAGGAGGGACTTCTGTGTGAGTATAGCTTCATAGCCATCAAATTCTAAACATTTCCTCACTAAATCACAAGAAAAACAATTACTTCTGGGATCACAGCAAGATTTCCACATCTCCAAGCATTTATATAGCCAATGTCACTGGGTAGGATGCACATCTGAACACTGTCCTTCTTTTTTTGTTTTTGTTTTTTTTAGTTTTCTTTTTTTTATTGGATATTTTATTTACATTTCAGATGCCATCCCCCTTCCCCATTTCTCCTTCCTAGAAAACCCCTATCCCATGTTCCTTTTTTCTTTTATACATTTTTAAAAATGTTAATCAAAGGTTTTATAAGTTTGGAAATGCTCAATCAGAATTGTAACCCAATACCCAACCTAGAAATATCAACTATCTTTGACTGGTGAAGACACGTGAACATCTGCCTCCATACCCCACCCTCTCTTTCTCTCTCTTTCTCTCTCTCATCACCTAGCTTCTCCTCTCCTTCTTCTTCTCCTCTCCTTACTTCTTCTCTTCCTCTTAGTACTCCTTCCCCCTTAGCTCCTCCTACATATCACCCTTCCTGTTAAATAAAACTTTTCTCTCAAAATACAATTAGAGCATAATTGTGCCTATTTGTACCACTGAGGTACAAGATAGTCCTAATACCCAGTCCATCATTTTGTTGACTAACCAGAACCTCTGTCATCTCTCCTAACTAAAACACTTAGTTTTGAACCTGGCTTTTTTCTTGGCTTTAGAGTGAATGTCAGCTGAAAACATCCACTCAGATCTTTTTCTCTCAAAGTAAATAGCCAGAATTGGGTATGAAACTATAGGTATTCAACCCTGTCAGAAATCCAGAATTACTGAGTTAACTGAAATTATGGGAAGCACTAAGCATAGCTTCTAAAACTTAGCCAATTTATAGAGACCGCTGAACACCTGAAAAGCTCCTATACTACCGAACATTGGAGCATCAAATCTTCAGCCTTCTGGCCCACAATCATCTGAAAAACCTTAGTGCTGCAGAATTATTAAGGGCTGATTACTCTGTCTAGGCAGATATAATCAGTCAACTATTATGTAAGTGTGTCCTTTTCTGGACAGTAATTTGTCTGTAGATGGAAAGAGGCAATTCTTGCCTAGTAGCTGTCTCCCCACAACTGGAGTAACTCCAAGGATTCTCAATTTCTTAGAATCCAACACAGGAAGCTGTCAGGACCAGACCGGTCTCTAATCAAAATGAACATTAATATAGAAATGTTTATAACATCAATTCTGTGGACTTCTGAAGTTTTGAAAACCAACTATCCATGTACGGTAATCTGGACTGTTGTCGGTTAACTCCTCTCAGCTATTTCTAAATAAAATATAGAAAACACCCTAACAATAAACTCAAAGCCATGAATTTGCCATAGTCCCTTAACTCACAGGTTAACCATCTCAAATCAGTTAAAAAAAGTT
This sequence comes from Arvicanthis niloticus, assembly GCF_011762505.2. Classification (NCBI taxonomy): domain Eukaryota; kingdom Metazoa; phylum Chordata; class Mammalia; order Rodentia; family Muridae; genus Arvicanthis; species Arvicanthis niloticus. The sequence continues at coordinate 15,787,015 of NC_047664.1, forward strand.
AAAGAAGGACTGGGTCTAAGCCTTGTAAATATGTTATACAGGCACAGTGCCCATGAGAGTATCAATATTCACCTCACTTTTATAACAATAAGAAGCTCGTACCAATAAAAATCTTAAATTTGAAGTCAAAGTAAATTTTGTACCATTTAAGAAATTATAACTTCATCTTGATAGTAATTATACATATTTCTACCAATAGGTTATGGCTATGCAATAAATCCTAACTAATTCTCCCTGTTCCAACAAAACCACTACTTTTCCCTAGAAAGACAGCCCAATATTAACCACTCTAGTCCCCAAGCCCAGGGAATAGAGGCGCTGACTCTTCATTGACTTCTTCAAGCTGATTACAGGTGTTGAGATATTAGAAGAGCGGTCGGGGGAAGAATAAATTGATGAGCCTCTGACACTGTGTCTTCACTGCATCCAGATGGAATTCCAGGACATCAGAGGTTTGGGCAGGTCTGCTCAGTTTGCTTGATGAGTAGATACACCATTGCTGTGTATTCTTCACTATATAATTCTGATAATAAGTTTTAGTGTCAAGATAATTTTTTTTAGAGGGCTGGCATTTTATTAAAGATATTGGTTGCAACAACTTTTCTTTTTTCCCCCCCATTTTTTAATTGATTATAATATTTAAGTTTCAAATTTAATCCCCTTATCCCATTCCCCCCACCACCCAGGAACCCCTTATCCTCTATAATTTTGTTGAAGATATTTATTGGCCCTTTAAGTTGGGAATCTTCACCTTCATCTATACCTATTATCCTTAGGTTTGATCTTCTCATTGTGTCCTGGATTTCCTGGATGTTTTGTGTTAGGAGCTTTTTGCATTTCACATTTTCTTTGACTGTTGTGTCTATGTTTTCCATGTTATCTTCTGCACATGAGATTCTCTCTTCTGTCTCTTGTATTCTGTTGGTGATGCTTGCATCTATGACTCCTGATCTTTTTCCTAGGTTTTATATCTCCAGGGTAGTCTCCCTTTGAGGTTTCTTTATTGTTTCTACTTCCATTTTTAGATCCTGGACAGTTTTAGATTCCTTCACCTGTTTGGTTGTGTTTTCTTGCATTTCTTTAAGGGCTTCTACCTGTTTACCTGTGTTCTCCTCAAATTCTTTGAGAGTGTTGTTTATGTCCTTTTTAAAGTCCTCTATCATCATCATGAGAAGTGATTTTAATTCTGAGTCCTGCTTTTCTGGTGTGATGTGGTGTTCAGGACTTGCTATAGTGTGGGAACTGAGTTCTGGTGATGCCAAGTAACTTTGGTTTCTGTTGTTTACATTCGTATGCTTGCCTTTTGACATTTGGTTAGCTGTAGTGCTACTTGCACTCACTGGTTCTGAGTGGAGTCTGCCTTTCCAGTTATCTTGGTTGTGTCAGAGCTCCTCGGGGTCTGGGTGTCTCTATGATCCTGAGCTCCAGCTGTTCTGGGTACAGTGGCTTTTCTAGGATATCTCAGGATATGGTGTCTCCACGGTAGTAGACCAGCTAGTTGTTTGCTGCTCTGAGTGTAGTTGCTCCTCTAGGATGCTTCAGGATATGGTGTCCCCTGCTCTGCAGCTCTGCGGTCTGTGACCACTCTAGGATGGCTGCATCTCTGTGTTCCCTGACCTCTCTAGGATGCCTGTAGCTCTGCATTCAGTGACTTCTTTAGGATGACTCCGGACTTGTTTCCAAAGGGGAGCAGATCAGCTGTGTGACTGCTCCAGCCACAGGGATCTGGGTGAGAGGCGGAAGGGAGTGGTTTTCTGCAGGGTTTTTTGGATGCCAGGTGCACTCTAGGGGTTCCCTACTGCCAGTTGTGCTTCTGGGGCCTAGGGCGGTGTGCGGTGCTCCTACCTGCAGCTCTGCATTCTGTGACCTCTCTAGGATGCCTCTGGATGCAGTTTCCACAGGGGATTAGATCAGCTGTGTGAGTGCTCCAGCCACCAGGATCTGGGTGAGAGCAACACTGTCCTTCTTAAAACAGAGAATTTTCTGAAAGAATAACAACTGTTAATATAGAAGAGGAAAACATTTTTGCACAAACTTACATTTTATGGGAAGAAAATATTTAGGGCATTTAAATAACAAAGTTTACTCTTTTTAGTTGTTTCTCTCTGGAGGTGAGATATAAATACAGCCATCTGCATGCTTTTCTTGAAGATGCTTAAATCAGTGTTACATTTCTTCCCTCTTTCAGTTGAAGCTTCTTTTTGCATTTAGATTATTCCATCACATTTTAATCTTGCTATTCTCTTTATTATCCATGGATTTTACCTATATTGCATGGCCTTTGGTTAAGACATCACATCACTGTAGTCCATTTGACCTAAATACACATACCACTTTTATTACTGACTTCCAGACACATTGTTATCTCTCATATCCACTCCTGGACAATTTCCTTAATTCCAAGGTTGTCATTGTTTTGTCTCTTGTTACAAATTAAATTTGTCTATGTAGAAGGAGCTAAGGTGGGAGGAGTAAGGAGAGGAAGAGGAGGAGTAACAAGAAAAAAGTGGTGCACCAAGTTCAGGAATAAATTCACTAGAAATTTAAGTCTATTCACCTGAGAGTAAAAGTTTTATTTTTATTTTATTTTTTTTAAAGAAAGTGAGTGAGTGATGATTAGTGCTGATAGGAGTCACATGACACCAGTGCAGTAACTATGAACAAAGAAACTGCTGGCAGGCAGGTCCTCTCATGAGAGAAATTACAGGCTGCTGCAGTAAGAGCCAAATAAATAAGTCTCCAAAGTTTTGGAGCAGTTACTGATTTAACTGTGAATTTATAAATGAGGATTACTTGCTTTTAGGAAAGATTTATAAACAAATTTGTCTGAATCACATGGGGATTATCGCCCGTGGCTTGGAATTTAGAGAAAATTGTCACTGGCTCTAGAGTAAAGAGAACAGTGAAGAGTGTATAAGCAGAAGCTGCTCTGGAGTACAGAGCCAAACAGATAGTATAAATCAGTGTATATAGTATAAACAGATGGTATACATGAGACCACAAGAAGAGGGAACAGAGGAGAGAGTGCCCATGGAAGAAGAAAGTATGGGAAGGAGAAAGGGAGCTGCCATGGGCTAAGAGCTGGAGAACATGGTCCAGAGGGCTACTCAATTGGGTTAAGAGCAGACAAAATGGAAAGTATCAGTGCAAGTGAAAACTTGCAGTTATCGATAGAAAAAAAAAAGCTTGTAACAGCAGTGAAGATAGGCAGCTACCCTACTATTGTGCTGCTTAAGGCTTATTTAAAAATATAAGGCTATCACTCTCTTTCTCTGTCTCTGTCTCTGTCTCTCTCTTTCTCTCTGTGTGTGTGTGTTTCATCTAGAAACATAAATGGTCTAAGGTGAGGAAGAACCTCCAGGCCAGAATTTTTTAAAAAATATTTTTTACTACAATATTACATTGTGTAAGTTTTACAACTTGATTTACTGATTAAATCTCTATTTAAACCATTCTCAAATTAACTAACATTTCTTTTTCATTGTAATGATCTTTACCTTTCATTTGGGTTTAATTCAAAATTTTCTTTAAGAGTTTCCATTTTTCTACCTTCTTCAATTTTTCTTAGGTTATTTTTTGCATTTATCACATCTAAACATTTTTCATGCCTGATTATTTTCTGTATCTCATTATCTTTAATACCTGCCCTGAAGTTTTCCCTCAATTCTGGTGTTTTAAACTTAAAGCTGTTCATTTTACATCTGCTCTACTTTGTACAGCTAGGATGGTGCACGTGTTGTATGTGATTTATTTGGGTGAGTATTATGTTCTCAAATGTTCTTTCTATATATTTATAGTATTATTTAAAATGTATAGATTTAATGTATGTCTTGTGCTTAAGCAACTTGAACATATTTCTTCTTTAATTTCAATGAAATTATTTTGTTAAATTAACTTGACCAGGAGTAGCCACACATTTCTGCTAGTTCCTTGGTTTACATACCTAGCACTGTATTTTTTATGAGTTTTAAAATTTCTGTTTAGATTAACACCAAAACAAAGATTTTTGTAATTCTGTCTAATTTTCTTTCCACTCTAAAAGGATGGTGACTGTGCCTGGAATTTGTCAGGATCCTCTGTTCTCCATTTTCTACTTAAGTCTCTCCAGAGTGTTGCACACTATTGCATACCTGTGCTATTAATGTTTTATTTTACAAAAATGATTGTTTTATAGCAGTTCTCAGTTTATCTGATTGCTAAAATTTGCATTTTGATTTCTAAATGCTTTAAACTCAAAGTATCAGTGTTGTTTACCAGGCTTGCAGTCATGTTGCAAAATTAAAAATGTGTCCACAATAGATTTTATAAAGAAGTAAAATGAAAACCCAAATCTATTCTCAGTGAATTGGGGTGCCTTGATGCTCTCCTAATTAAACTGGATGAAGGAGATGAATCAAGTAAATAGTAGCAATATAGTGTACTTCAATGTTACCTTTGTTGTCATGATACCAGTAGTAATGTAAGAAAAAGTACACTCAGGGCAGAGTGTGTTTCATGTGCAATTGATTTCTAGCATTGCAGAGTCAAGAGGCTGAATACCATGCTCAGGCCGAACAGCTTTGTGATGGATTGTTTGAAAAACACTCATCAATTTTCCCCATCTCCATGACAACAAATAATTATAATTCTCAGGAACCTTTATCAAATCATAAAATAACTTGAGTCTTGGAAATGATCTGTTCTATTTTATCTCTAGAGATAGAAGCCTCTTATGATTAAGAGATCTAAATCAAAAGTAGAATTTCTGATATAATTGCTTAACCTAAAGACAATTGTTTTTCTAAAGTTGACCATAAAGTATGTGGTTACTTACAAGACTGGCGCTAACCTCATTCTGAAGATGCCTTGTGTTCATTTGTTTGACAGAAACATTTTGGGATAGGCACTTCTCTCTAACTTATTTTCATTATTAACAATAATTTAATTGTGAAAAAGTTATGAATAGAAATCATATAAGGTTTCTGTAAAAACAGACTTTTTAAAAAACAATTTGTATTTGAATGTCAATAGAGAAACATCTGTTACATTTACTCCTAAGAAGCCAACTGTATACTATCAGACCAATATCTAAAAAGTCAATTGAATTGTGCTATGTCCAGCCTCAGATACTTGATTTTGCGTTTACTGGAAAATTATAATAAAATGCCTGGAAATATTAATGATGCTGATCATTTTGAATTTTGAAGAGACTTTCTATGTAGAATGTTTCCAATATTGAGCATCTGGTACAAATTTTAAGAATTAACTTTTCTTCTTACAATGGAAGATGACAGAATTAAAAAACTCTAGTAGAGTCAAATATTAGCAAAATGAAAAGAAGACAACAAAGAGTAAGTGAACATCATCATATATTTTGTTTTGTCTCTGTGGCTATTTGTGCATGAGGTGCATAGCAGTTATAGTTTTTATGTAAATATCTCCTGAAATGGCTCATATATTGAAGGTTTGGCCCTTAATACAAGTAGCATTCAAAGGCTAAGTTTAGGGAAAGAGATTAGAGTCTGTAGGCTCTGACTTCATAATTCGTGGATCCATTGGTAGATTAAATTAGAATAGAATATAAAGGGGTCATAGAATTTGGAAGGTGGATCATGGTTGTAGGAAGATTACCAGAAGCCTGTCTTTTGAGGTTCTCCTATACTGCATTCTTCTTGCAACAGCACTCTGAATCCTGGTTTTCTTGAAGTGAACTTCATTTTACCACATGCTTCTTGACATGCTGACCAGGCTTAGATCACACCCCAAAGAACAGACAATTTAATAGAACAAAAACCCTGAAAATGTTTGCCAAAACAGATATTTGCCCCTTTAAGTTCAGGTTTGCTACAGTATCCATCTAGTGGTGAAGAGCTGACATATACAATACCCAAAGCCCACATTTCTTTCATGTCAAAGAGGTTCCACTCTAGTTTCCTATTACAAAAGAATTTATCAGTTAGCATAGACCATACAGTGCATTATTTAATGCTAAATTTCATGTAACTTTCACAATAAACCAACTACTAGCCAGCTTACTCCTGAAAAAGTACACAGATTTATTTCTGTTTTCTTGATGTTTGCAACTCTTTTCCTAGACTCAAACCATATCCTTCTAGGCAGATACAGCTTCCTACTGGGTTCCTTGTTTCCATCATGTTCCGCTGTACATTTCTGAGCACGGCTTTCTATATATGTGGAATAATATACCACTCTTTCCCAAATGTGACACCAAATTTCTTTTTCAGCCATATTGTCTATAGGCCCCAGAATCCTCTATGTCAAATTATACCAAATAAATGTATAGTCAGTAGAATTTTCCTATGCTGGTATTATTCTGATTCTACAAGGTATTATTGCTCAAGATTTCTTTTCCAAAGGAGGCAAAGTGTGGGACAGAAACTGAAGGAGGGGTCATCTAGAGACTGTCCACCTGGGTCTCCATCCCATGTGCAGTCATCAAATATAGACACTGATATGGATGCTAGAAAGTTCATGCTGACAGGAGCCTGATATAGCTGTCTCCTTAGAGGCCTGCCAGAGCCTGACATATACAGAGGCAGATGCTCACAGCTAACCATTGAACTAATCATGGGGTTCCCAACTGAAGAGTGTGAGAGAGAGAAGATTGAAGTATCTAAAAAGGTTTGCCGCCATATGAGAAGAACAATACCAACCAACCAGAGCTCCCAGGGTCTAAACCGCCAGCCTGGGAGCACATAGGAAGGGACCCATGGCTCCAGCTGTATATGTAGGGGAGAATGGCCTTGTCAGTTGTTGGGAGCCGCAGTGAGCATGTCAACATTCGCCATTACAAGATGGCGCGGACATCCTGTCCTCCCACTAGTAAACAACTGACTGCGCAGGTGCAAAAGGCAAAAAGCACGCCAAAGTCACTGCCCATCCCGGGGCGCAATATGAGTGAACAGCCAATCAGAAGTGAACAAGCCACTCTAGGGTACATAAGCAGTGCCTTTTCCAGTCTTTCCATCTTTCTGCTTCTGCTTATACAAGAAGTAAAGCCTCGCTGTAGTAACCACCCGAACATTGCCTCACGTGTCCTCAGAACAGTCAGTCATATGTAGAAGAGTAGGTCCTTGGTCCAGTGAAGGCTGGATGCCTCAGTGTGGGGCAATTCAAGGGTGTGTGAAGGATAGTGAGCAAGTGGGTGGGGGCACATCCTCATAGAAGCAGAAAGGGGGTGTGTGATAAGGGTTCCTGGTTTTTGGGGGGTGGGGAATGGGGAAAGTGGATCACATGTGAAATGTAAATAAAATATCCAATAAAAAAAAGAAGAAAAAATTTAAAAAAGAAATTATTCCTGATATTTCACTTCATATAGTTATAAGTACTTTCTATATACAAAATATTACTTACATCCTAACAAAATTTCCTTAGTTAATACCTGCTGACTCCTTCCACACAAGAGTTAACCAATTTGGCATTTTAAATTTTTATATCAAACTGTACTTATCAACTCAAATATAAAGATTTTATTTATTTATCTATTATCTATCTATCTATCTATCTATCTATCTAATATATCATCTATCTATGTACAGGTGGTCATGAGATGTCCTGTAAAGTACTCTAATCTAATCCTTAGTTTTCTACAAAAACAGCAAGTGCTCTTGAACACAAACCCATCTCTCCAGTTGACCCACTAAACTATAAATCTTCTCTAAAGTCTTCAGTGTTGTTTGTGATAATTCTTTAAAAGACCTTTCTATGGTTTAATCCTGTAAATCAATTCTATCCTGACTGTTTGGTAACTTCAATTTTTTGTTTTCTTTAAAGAGATAGATGACCAAACCAATATCATATGTGATCTAAAAAATAAAGTCTCAACTTTAATCATGTTTCACTTTTTTATCTTACTTGTTTTTCCATTTTGTTATGAGTTTGATATCTTTTAATTGTAACTTGTGACTAAGATTCATGCACTTTCCTTAATATGCCAAAATTTTTTAAAATGCATTTTAAAAATAGACTGACTGTCATTCAATTTTATAAATGTTTTTTTCAAAGATAAAGCAGAAAAATATACATTTTAAACATAATGGCCAGTTTTTTTCTTTAAATAACACAGGATATATACTTCTTACAAAAGACTCATCTTTTTAATAATCTGATGTTGATAAGGAAACCCAACTTTTCTGTTCACATAAGATAGACATAACAGCTAAAAACATTTTGATTTCATATGAAATAAAACAAAATCATTTAGTGTATTTAGAAAATCAATGCAACTGGAGATGCAATTCTTCACATGCTTCACATCCTGCTTGTGTCTCTATGTATATGTGCCTTAGGGCATTAGGGTGACCTAGTTTTAGAAAGAGCTTAACTAAATGCCTCAAAATTGCCACTATTTCAATTTTTAGGTGTAAGATTTTAATCAATATCTATTACTCTTTCAGTAAGTTTAAGTTGAATATCTCAGATATTTTATTACAGCAAATAAAACTAAAATGGAAAGTTTGTTATATGATATCAAAATTAATTTGTATATATCATAACAACCATTTATGTTCATAAGTAAGGTATATTAATGATAAATTATTATGTAATGCACTATGAAAAATTAAGTGTGCATTGTTGTCAAAGGCATATTAAAGGTCACTGATCATTTAATTTCTACATTTAGTGGCTATGTTTCTAAGATATTTAATTCATGAAATGATATGTAGACTTCTTAGCATGTTACTCATTGTCTAAAGTGCTTATATATCCATAGATCTTCTAAACATTTTTCAGTGGTTGGCCTTAGCTAAATCTGAGTAATTAATAATTTTAGATAATAGCCTCTTAGAAACCAACAAATCCAGGATTGGAGTAGAAGTTGAAAGGATATTATAACAAGGCCAAATTGGGACAATTATTCAATCTATTATATAGTTATATAGCCACACTGATAGAAATTATTACACATGGCTAATTTTATGTACAATGTAGAGTTGAAAGCAGAGTATTTGAAAGCAGAATATGTGGCTTCCACAGTCAAAAATATCTCCCATTAAAAGCTTTGTTTAAAATCTTCCCTAGCATCTGGCCTAGAAACAACTCTGCTCTGGAGATATGGAGTTACTTCTTACTTTTTGTTCTTTGCTAGCTGGAGTGAACAGATGTGCTTAACTTGTCCTTATCGGTTTTCAGAGTATGAGACATAAGAAGATTATGCATGTGTGAGTCAGAAGGGAATAACTATGGGATTGTTGACACATCATTTTTCTTTAAGACTTGGTGGAAATTGAGTAAGTATCAAGGAATTCATAAGTCTACAGAAAGACAACTTTATATTGTCTGTCATATTTTGTTTTCTAGTTGTGCTTTCAATGCAGCAAAATTGTTTTTGTTTGGAAACAGTATATTTTATCAAGCAAAGTTATATTCTATTGAATATCACTTAGAGTTTCTCAAATGTAATGCCTATATTAATGTATCCTCAGAACACCTTAGTTGATGAATTTATAAAATCTTGATACCTGTTTGTCCTGCATGAGCAATATGGTTCTTGGGTTGGAAAGATGTCTCAGTTGTTAAGGGCACTAGATGTTCTAGAGAATTTATTTCAATTTCCCACACTCACATGGTGGCTCACAACTACCCATAACTGTAAACCCATGGGATCAGGTGCCTGCTTCTGTAATGCAAACTTAACTGTAAACAAAATTTTCATACACAAAAGCACATAATAAATCTTAGAAACAAATATAAAACATAAAAAGGAATATAACATATTCAAATTTCTAAAAATTTAGGACAAATTTAGATTTGGAGAAAAATATAAAGATATCAAAGAGACTATCTAATATGTACATCTATCATCACTTTTAACAAAATGGGGGCTTATTTATAATTTGATGGTTAGTCCATGATCATCACTACAGCAGGAAGCAGGGAGATATGGTGCTGGTACAGTAAGTATCTGAGCAGGAGGCAAGAAGAGAAAGAAAAACTGGTCTGACATGGGCTTTTGAAACCTGAGAGCCCATGGATCCTACAAGGATTCTTCAATCCTTTCCAAATAGATACACCAACTGGGAACCAGCATTTAAACACATGAATCTAAGGTGTCTATTTTTATTCAAACCATAACAAGCCCCTCGAATGTTTAACTAATACCAAGTGGTCAGCTGTAAAACACACACACATATATGTGTGTGTGTGTGTGTGTGTACTAATGATGTTAGCTGTTTGTAGTGCTTGTTTGTGTGTGTGTTTTTTTTTTTTGTATACAGGTAACAATAATTAAGGAAAATGAGGTCATAACTTGAGCAGGTATAAATGTAAGACAATAGAGGAATTGTAGCAATGATAGATGCTGTGGGAGTAAGGCTTGTTTGTGTAATAATGTACATATTTTCTGAACCCAGTACTCAGTACTAATAGTGGAGGACTCTTTCCTTCCAAGGAATGTCCTCCCTGTTAACATTTATGGCTCGATGATAATTAGATGGCAGGAGTCCAGGAGTTGAGGGAGTGTGGCTCTTTTTCAGCAAAAACAGTAAGCACTGGGACCTTCAGCATAGTCCTTAAGGCTTTAGGAAATAGTTCTAAACACATGAGTTCAAAAAATATATAATTTCTCAACTATGCAAAAAATAAGGATGCAATATGGATTATATGAGGGGCTTCATGAATTTAAAGGAACAAAAGCAGCTGAGCTGTGAGCCAACTTGTTAGAAAGTTACTAATGAAGGAGATAAAGAGATTTAGGGAGTGGTGATTGCAGAAGATCTCACCCAGCTAAGTTTTTGTTTGTTTGTTTGTTTATTTGTTTGTTTATGTTTACAAAGGCAGATAGATTCCTGAGTTCAGGTTCAGCCTAGGACAGAGCAAGGTTAGGCCCAGACATCGTGGAAATGATAATTTCAGGAAAGGGGGCCACCCAACTAGCTCTAGCTTACTGTCTGTGTTAACCAAATCACAGATCTCTGAATTCTTTTTCAATGTTAAGAAAAAATGTATACTTGCTGTCTCCTTAGAAGCAAAGGGCTGGGGTTATGAAATGCTGATTCATAGGACAACCAAAAGGAAACTTTGAATAAATAACTAAAGTGATTTGTAAAATTAAAAAAAAATCTGGGTTTTTTTTTTGTCTTCATGAGATGAGCTAGCAAAAAATGATAGGAGATTTTCTTTAGAATATTCTCTAGAGAAAACTGGGCTGTCTGGAGATGTCAGGGGAGCAAAAATAGCTCTTCAATATTTTTTTTTCTAACAGGATTTTTGACTTGGTCGGAAGATCCAATAATTTGTATAGAAGCTTTTCTGTCCTTAGTCAGAAAACCAATCAGCTATCCAGCTAGCTTTTACACTTTTGCTAGGAGAGAGAGAGAGAGAGAGAGAGAGAGAGAGAGAGAGAGAGAGAGAGAGAGAGAGATAACAGCAGTCTGGAAAGCCATCTCAATAGAACCTAGGTTATCAGCTTGGACCCACGATTTGATTTAGAGTCATTTCTTTGGTTTTGGTTTTGTGTTTTTTATTGCGTATTTTATTTATTTACATTTCAAATGTTATTTTTTTCAGTATCCCCTCTGGAAACACCCTATCCTATCCCCCTGTTACCCTGCTTCTATGAGGGTGCTTCCCCACTCACCTACCCACCCACTTCTGCCTCAGTCCTCTAGCATTCCTCTATACTAAGGCATCCAGCCTTCACAGAAACAAGGGTCCCCCTCCCATTGACAACAGATAAGGCCCCTTCATCTCCTTCAGGCCTTCCCCTAACTCCTTCACTGGGGTCCTTGTGCTCAGTCCAATTGTTGGCAGTGCGCATTCACATCTATATTGGTCAGAATCTGCCAGAGCCTCTCAAGAGACAGTAGTATCAGACTCCTGTCAGCAAGCACTTCTTGGCATCAGCAATGGTGTCTGGGTTTGGTGCCTGCATATGGGAAGGATCCCCAGGTGGGACAGTCTCTGGATGGTCTTTTCTACAGTCTCTCATAACTCTTTGGCCCTGTATTTCTTTTAGACATGAGCAATTATGGGTTAAAATTTTGGATATGGGTAGGTGGCCCATCCCTCGACCTGGGGAGGGGGGCATGCTTAACCTCTGGATATGGTCTTGACAGGTTCTCTCTCCCCTTTGTAGGGGTATTTCAGCTAATGTCTTCTCTGTGGGGTACTGAGAGGCTCCTGCTTTCCAGGCATCTGAGACTTTCTGATTGCTACCCTCAGTTCCTCATCCCCCATCGCTACACACCTCTGTTCAATTTCCTGACCCTCTGTACACCCCCTTCACTTCCTCCCATACATGATTCTGTCCCTCTTTTTCCCTCTCCATCTTCTCTTCTTCCCAAGTCCCTCCTACCCTCCACTTCTCTTGATTATTTTGTTCCCCTTCTATGTAGAACTGAAGCATTCATTCTTTTACTTCTTCCAGATAACCCTTCTCTCAGGAACCCCTCTCCAAGCCAAGGCTTGTCCTTGACTGGCTTTGGGGAAAGAAACCAAGGGAAGATATGATATAATTATATTTTAATTGAAATAACATAAACTTATAATTAAACAAACAAATATCTAAAGGAAAATAAGTAAAAACAGCTTGGGTACCCATCCATACCCAGCAATGCCTATGATACTCAATTTCTGCTATAAAAATGCCAAGAACATCAGCATTTAGTGCAGAGAAACAAGAGAGAGAGAGAGAGAGAATTCACACTGCTGAAAACAATAGAGACTGAACTTAAGTGTTGAGAAAGAAAATTAGCTCATGCCAAATTTTGGTAAAACACTGGAAAATAAATAAGCATATATATTTTTAATTTCTACAGAAATTAAATCTAGAAGACACAAACAATTCAAACAGACTTGTAAAAACAATGTGGTTGAAGCAGCAGTGAAGTCTTCTCACCAAGAAATTCCCTGAACAAAATGAATATACTGCTGATTTCTACCAATCTGTAAGGAGGATCTAATACCAATATTTCTCAAATTATTCTATAAAATAGACAGAAAAGTAATGTTAACCAATTCATTATATGAAGCCAATGTAACTTTGATATCAACTCCAGAAAAGAAACAAACATACAATACACACACACATGTATACACATGCAAAAAAACAGTCTGACACAAAACACAACATGCAGAACAATATCCTTGATAAACATAGATGAAAAATCCCAACAAAATACTTACAAAATGAACTCAAGATTAGATTAGAAAGAGCATAATGATGACTAGCTTATTTCACCCTTGAGATGGAAGACAGTTTCTACATCCACAAATAAACACATGTAATAGACAACTTTAGTAGCCTTAAAGACTAAAATCTCATAATCATATACATAGATGCAGAAAAGTCATTTGGAAAAAAAACAACAAAATTGAAGACACTAAAGTAACTAAAAACAAATCTCTAGGTAATAAAGCTACATAGCACTGAGTATAAATATAACCTTTGTACTCAATGTGAAACATTGAAGAATTTCTTCTGGAACAAGATAAAGGTACCCATTCTCTCCACTATTATTCAACATGGTGTTTGAAATATTAGCTAGAGCTATAGAGAACATCACTTGTATACTATGTGGAAGCATTGTCTGTCAATAAAAAGTTGATGGCCTATTAGCAAAAGACAGGAAGCAATAGGTGGTAAATTCCAGTAGAGAATTTGAACTTCGGGAGAGAGTCAGAAGTAGGAAGATTTGCCACATGGACTTAAAAAGATAGAAATATGAAACTAAGGAGAGGTAGCCAGACATGTGGAACACAGAGAATAGAATAAAAATATTATATAAGTTATTAGTTAGTTGGTCAATGAGCCAAAGTTTATGGCCTAGGCATTTATTCATAAATCATTAAGTCTCAGAGTAATTATTTCAGGAACAGGTGCAGGGATATAAAACCAGTGGCTACAAGAAACAAATTTTAAAAAGATAAAGTTTTAAAGAAAGAATTTAAACTATCCTTATTTGTGAATACCATCAATCTATCCTTTAACAACAGAAATAACAGGAATGATGCAAATATGAACTCAAAAAGACTATGGCAGCTTGTATAGAATCTGCATGAATCTAAGCCAGATGGGGTTCTATTGCTGAAAGGGAAAATGGATACAAACAGAGTAGCCACACTTAGACCAACAATAGATGAAAAACACAAAATAAATTCAATGGTATTTTGCTGTATTTTTTTCTCATAATGCTTTGTCGATGATGATGATGATGATGACAATAAAGATAGATGTTCTTACCTTAGAGGTCTTTTGCTTATATATTATGGTTTCTGGATTTGTATTTTATGGCATTTTTTTTATGTATGAATGTGCATGTGTTTGCATCTTGTGCTTTTTCTTTACCATTTTTCTGTTTATTTTGTCCTATTCTGTTTCTCTTTTTTATTTTTATTATTTTATTATTATTTTTTAGATGTTGCTTGTTTTCTAATGAGATATTAAAAGGGTGTGTGGATTTGGGTGAATAGAGGTGAGGACAATCTGAGAAAAGTTGGGAGAGTGGATATCCTAGTCAGAATTTATAGTATGAAAAATGATCTATTTTCAAAAAATACCAGTCTCTACTATAAAATTTATGAATCTTATGAAAATTTTCAGTTGAAATATGGAAAAACAATACAAAAATAAGTCACATTTAGACTGTACAATAGATTTTACACATAAATACCCTGAACATTTATATTCATTGCTGCTTTTTTCACAATAGCAGTAGCATGTAGTTATATCAAATAATCATGAAAAAAATCAACAATGAAGGGATATAAATACACAATGGAATATTATTCAACTATAAATGCAAAATATAAAGAACAGATAAATAATGTGTATTTCCTCTCATATGTAGATTTTAGCATCTAAACTTTAAATATTTGTAGTTGAGTGGGAGAAAATATAGATAAAAGCCAGAAATATAGAAAAAGACCTTTAAGATGGAGAACTGGAGGGAGGTAGACTAAAGGGCACCTGAGAACCTGAAATATGAAAAGAGAAAGTAAAGTTATGGTGGCCAAAGTATATAGTAGGTCAGGAAGGGAGATGAAGATGGAGGAAGCAAGGAAACTACATCCAAACTATGTTTGTAAAACACTTCTTAATGTCATTATTCCTTCAATGCATTGAGAATTTACTCTGTATTAGATGTATTAACATTGTATTACATACTGTCAATGTCACTTTTACCTCCTCAGATGAAGAAATAAGATAAAAACCACTAACAAGCTGTGTGAACACACAACTAGGGCTGAGCCACAACATTTCTTTCTCCGTTTTAAGAATTCCAATTGTTCTAGCCCAGGATGCTTCTAATCTCCATACAATCTAACTTCCAACTTGACTGACTCAATCTAGCTCCTCTTGGATTCTGACTAAAATGCTCTGCTTGACAGAATACTAACTTGGAAAATACATTATAATCTTGTTTTCTTCTCATTCTCTGCCTTGTTCTGTCTTCACCTGTGTCTAGCTTGTTTTCTCTGCATCCTGTCTCTGTAAAATTGTCCCAGTTAAACTGTCATACAAACACACCACACACATTTCTCTATCACTGCTCTTAAGTAGTCTCTCTTTCCTGTCCTGTTCTCTTATCCTAAGCAAAACCACACAACAGGAAATCAGATCACCTGACCTTAAACTGTTAGTAAGCAGATTTAGTGACAAAGACAGCATGATCCTAACTCCAACAGGTGGATTTATAAATGAATAGGGATGCAGGGTATAACTTTGAATCTCCCTAAAAGAAAAGTGAAATAGTATTTATTGAAAAAATTATGTTCAAAGAGTTCTATTGTGACAGTGACATTTTAAAATAATTTAATAGAGTCAATATTTTAATAAAGAAAATACTAAAACTGAAATATAACAAAAATGTAATTCATATATATATATAAAATGTACATATGTGTATATGAATATGCTTTTGTATATGTATGCACATATGTGTATATGAATATGCTTTTGTATATGTATGTACATGAATAATTAAGATTAGTATATATCCATGCACATGAGAATAGGAGTGTGGGTTATATATTGTATAATATATATATATATGTGTGTGCGTATGTGTGTGTGTGAATATATGTTGGCTATATGATATATTTGTATATGCATAACTCTGTGTTTAGAAATAGATAGAATTTAATGGATCAGTTATTGTTCTTTATCACTTTCTATATTTTCCACAGTATGATACAAAGGTTAAGTGCTCTTTGAGTGACTATTTGTGATTGATTATGTGATTGGCTTCCAGCTGATGTGAATTAAGAAGCTCTTCAAAATATCATTTTGAAATGCTTTAACACTTTAAAAAAATAAAAGCGATAAATGTCTATAGTATGATGTAGAGGAGTGGTGCAGATGCCTTGATTTAATGGGGAAATATGTATGTAATGATGCTGAAGGTCCTTGTCCCCAACTGGTTCTTGATCAATCAATAAAGATGCCAGAGGCCAATGGTTAACTGTAAAGAAAGAGATAGGAATTCCAGGTTCCTGCCAGCTAGGAGAGAGGAAAGAAAGGAGGAGGGAAAATGAGATACTTGGGGGAGAGATACGAAACAAACTGAAAACAACAGGGGAGATCTTCCAAAACGTAGGGGGAAAGGTGAAGTGGCCATGAAAGTGCAGCCTGAACGCATCTTGAGCAGCAAGCCTGTGAGGAGCGGGTGGGACGGTGCAGCCAGCTATAAGGGTGCCTGCAAAGTCTTGAGCGCTGCTTCTTGGCGGTTTGTGTACCGCCCACCTTTCTCTGACAGAGCCATGACCACAGAACTACTGTGCAGACTTGCTGCCATGCAGAATCGGGCTGTTTGAGGTGCACCAATGAGGCATGCCCATGTGGCAGGTGCTGATTGGGACAGGCAGGGGTAAAAAAGACGGCCATTAAGGGGCTGAGAGAGGAGGGCTTCCAGAGAGAGAGGAGGGAAAAGGATCCTGAATAAACTGCGTTGAGAAGAACTCTGTTGTTCCTGTCTGCTGGTTGGATAGAGAAGTGACAAGTGGTGGCCTGTACGGGGAGTTCAGAACTCATTGCAGTCAGGGCAGCTAGCTGGTAAGTTCCCAGGTAAGTGGGACAAGTTAAGTTCTCAGATAGGAGACAATATAAGTTTCCAGTTTTGGGACGAGTTAAAAGCGAAAGGAAAAGTTATTACAGGCCGTGGATAAGGTTTTGGTTTCAGGAAAGGACCTTAAGATGGCCGAGGAATGAGGGGTACTAGTCACAGGAGTAAAAGGCACTCTATACCAACCACAGAAGTTTTTCCAGGAGTATGAAATCATCTTTGTTTCTTTTTCCCCCCTCTATTAGTATCTATCGAAGGAACGAGGTCAGCAAAAGTCTGGGTGTCTTTAAATTGGCTTAAAATTTTACTGGAGTATAAAGATTTTAATATCCAGAAGAAAGGGTAGTGAATTGATGCACCCCTCTTAATTTTCAGTAAACTTTGGTACTAGACTAGCCCTTGAATAAGAAGAACACACAGTATTTAAGGGATTTCTTTTTTAGTTGCATTAAAAATAAAAGGCCCTTGTGCTTCTAATACAAACATTGCAGCAAGCAGAATGGGAAATTCATCATCCTCACAGTCGCTGCAGCATGCTCTTTGTGGCTTGCTAAAAATGAGAGGGGCTGGTCTTAAAAGGTCCACCATGGAAAAATTTTTACAGGCTATAGATGAGGTTGCACCCAGGTTTTCAGTTTCGGGGCACCTCACACTACCCAGTTGGGAGAAGTTAGGAAGAGATCTTAAGTCAGCTGAAGAAAAAGAAGAACTAGCCAGCGGAGTAAAACCTATGTGGAAACTGGTGAGATCTTGCATTGAGAATAGAGAAGGGAAATGCACTGTAGAGTTAGAGAAGGGTAGCAATGCATTAGAGCAACTGAAAGAGGAGCGATCTCAAAAGTCTGAGAATGAAGAAAGTTCTGAGGAAGAAGAGTTTCTGAAGCCTAGTTAGAGAGGCTGTCGCAAGACCTAGAGGAAGATATAGAACCCTCTGCGCCAGGGCCATCTTTGGCCGCCTCCGTATGCTCCTACTGGAGAATCAGGACGGAGTTTTTGCCATGAAACCTGTAGGGAACTACAGGCTCAGTGTTTCCCAGTATTTCAAGACGCCCAAGGCATTTGACACCATGAGCCTCTTGATTGGAAGGTTATTCAAAGACTGGCTGAGGGGGTCAGAGCATACAGCGTTAGTGCCGCTTTTGTGGTTTCTCAACTGAAGTCCCTCCATAGATATTACATGACACACAGTGATTGGCAGAATTTGGCTAGAGTTTGTTTATCTCCTGCCCAATACTTAGATTGGAAGGCCTACTTTATAGAGTTCTCAGCGGAGCAATCTGCTGTAAACGCCACTAATGGCCAGCAGGCCTGGGACCAGGACATGTTGTTGGGCCAAGGCAGATTTGCAAATCAACAAACAAATTACCCTTTGCAGGTATATGAGCAAATCAATTATATAGGGACTAGAGCATGGAAATCTCTTCCCAATAGAGGTGAGGTGTCAGGAAACCCAACTAAGATTGTTCAGAGATCAGCAGAGCCATTTGCCGACTCCATGGCTAGAATGGTGGAGGCAGGGGGAAGAATTTTTGGGGATCCTGACACAGCCATGCCACTATTAAAGCAACTGATTTTTGAACAATGTACCAAAGAATGTAGACAGGCTATTAATCTTTATAAGAGCAAAGGGTTAGAGGTGTGGATGAAAATTTATAGAGAACTAGGGGGGCCTCTTTCTAATGCTGGGTTGGCAGCCGCTGTTATGCAAATGACCCAAAGTCAAAACAACTCTAAAAGTGGAAAATGTTTTAAATGTGGTCAACTGGGACATTTAAAATGAGTGTCCCCAGTTTCAAGTCCCAGATGGCCCCAGAGCAAGGGTGCCTGGTCTTTGCCCTAGATGTAAAAAGGGAAGCCACTGGGCGAATGAATGTAGATCTGTAAAGAATATCAATGGGCAGCCTATCAATGCTGGATATAGAGGAGTCAGGCTAAAAAACTTGCCACAGGGCCCCCGACCTCAGGCCCTCAAATATATGGGGCAGTAGCCAAGAGTTGGCCAAGCCTGAGGCCTCCAATGCAATGGGATCGCCACGGTGAGCCACAGTGGGAAGTGCAGGACTTGACCTCTGTTCCACCTCCAGACTCATATTAACACCTCAGATGGGCCCTCAATTAGTTGACACAGATTTTCAGGGACCATTACCATCTGGCACAGTGGGTTTGACTATAGGAAGGAGCTCCATCACTTTGCAGGGCTTAATAATTCATCCTGGGGTGATTGATCCAGACTATACAGGAATAGTAAAGATTATGGTGTCTTCCCCAGAGGAGTGTCCGCCATTTCTCCTGGAGATAAAATAGCACAGATATTACTTGGGAGGCCACTGGGCCAGTAAGGCAGGATAAAAATGAGCTAGTGTGTGTGTGTGTGTGTGTGTGTGTGTGTGTGTGTGTGTGTGTGTGTTTCATCATTGGATTCAAGAGAACCTGGGCAGATAGCTGATAGCACAGCCAGCCCAAGAACTTTAAAGTGGAGTAGTAAAAACTACACGCTACAGTATTCTCTTTCATTCTTCTACCAAACAATGACAGTATTGTGCTCGAGGTTGCAGCAGATTTCTCAATAAAAAAGAATAATCAAACAAGAAAAGTCAACATGATAATGATAATATAGTGAGCCAAACAGAAAGAGCCAGGATCGGCTACTATGAATCAGCTGGAGGGATGCACGCAGCTAGACCCTGATGAAGCCCCTGCTTTGAGTTCAAGTCTCATCTGCAGAACTTCTTCTCACCTATAGTCATAGCATTCCAAGCTCCATGTTTACAACATGCCACAGTCCTATTTGCAGCTTTAAGATTTGAAACTGTGATCGGCAACATTACTGAAATCAGACCGAACTCTCATATTTAACATAGAGCATTTGTGGTGCATTTGATTGGCATTTAGATGGTAATAACCCTACTATATACTGGAAATATAGCTTAATATTCTCAAAGCCTCGTGCTATTTTCAGATATACCACTTACAAATACATTTCTAGTAGGCAGCATCTAACTGTCATTTATAAACCAATTTATCTGTCTCTTTGCCACAAGTCTAAACATTTGTTATTACTGAATGAAAAAATAAAGAAATAAATCTTAAGCTAGGCAAGTTGGTGCATACCTTATAATTTGTACTTGGTATTTTAAGGCCAGAGAGTTATGGAATCAAAGCTATTTCCCTTACACAGCATGATATTTTCTCAAAATAAAAACAAAAATAGCAGCACCTCCTCACACATACATATCCTGAGGATATTTTACTCTAAACAATCACAAGTAATTTTTATATTTATGTGTAAAACTGAGCAGAAAATAGCCTTAGTCAATTTCAACAGACATCTTATACATTAGTGCAAGATCTTTATTAACTATATTAATAAAAAAAACAAAGTCTTCATAAGGAAAAGAAGACTGAATATATTGTTCTCTCAGACTCCTTTCAATGCATGGGAATGTACTGGTCAAATATACTAAAGAACAGAAAGAATAGAAAGAACATATACATAACAACACTTGAGTTATACCCAAGAGGTTGAGAATCTGGTAGTTTCTTGGTCCTTGAGGCTGGTTACCTCTGCAGACAGAATAGATACATAGATATTCATAAAGAGATATGTCTCTCACTGGATTGGCTGACAATCTGCTAGTTGCTCAAGATGGGGACACTCAGTAGTCCCAGCCAGCCACTGAAATCCTGGAAAGTTCCTGAAGAGCTGCTTGACCTTAATATGTATGAGAGCTTGGAAATGCTGGCTCTGGCACCAAAGAATCAGCAGCAGGAAACATTAGTTCCTGGCAAGAAGACAAGGCAAGTTGACAAAAGTGGGGTGATCTTCCTCAGGCCATAGAATGTCTCATTTGAACTAGGAAATCTTCCCCACAATCCAGTTATTCTTTCTAAATCTTGGATGCTGTAGTTACATACAGAAAGATAGTGAGGATTGCTATTAGGTAATCCTGGTTTCTGAACACTTGATGTTGAACCAACAATGTTAGGAGTAGTTTGTTGTTTTGCTTTATTTTGGTTTTTGGTTTGTTTTGCTTGTTTCTGCTGTAAGAGATAAAGTGCCACAATGCTCAACTGGCTTCCCTGTTTTATCAGTCTAACAAGTTACTTTTAGTTGTAAACCTTCCATGTACCTGGCCAACAGAGTCACTACCAAAAAAAGCCATGTGGTTTATATGATTTCCAGTTACTGTCTTGTATTGTTCCCTTCCTTATATGACAAGAGGGTTTTTTGTTTGTTTGTTTGTTTGTTTTTAAAGGCTTCTAATGCAAAATTTGTCTTCTAAATTTTGTTTTTATTTTCTGACAAGGTTTATAGGTAGATGAACCAAAAATAATATTAAGTGGCTTACATTCTAGATCTCAAATTCTGTTTCTTAATAAGGATACTTAAATGAGTACAGAGTATAACAGCACATGATTACATAATATACTGTATTAAAAATCACCATGACTTCCGACAAAAACATCACAGTGTTTCTTTCACTCTGGAGAGACAAATTACTGAGAATAATATGTAGTTATATTCCCTGTTTGGGATACACTGAAAATCACTTTTTATGGCTTGAAAATTATTATTGAATGAAACTATCTTCAAAGATTGACCTCCTATAAATGCAATGATTCATGTTCCATTAGGAAGCTCCAACATGGTTCATTTACTACTTAAAATATTTTATTGACAAGCAAAGGCTTATTGTTTTAGGTGTTTTTTTAGATAATAACAACAGAAATAATATGAACAAAGAGCAAGGTGTTTCTCTTCTTTTTTGTAAATTTATTTTATGTATATGTGTGTTTCAAAAGCAGATATATATAGTCTGTGGAGGTAAGAAAACATCAGGTCCCAGGGGCTAGTGTTACAGCTCTTTTTAGATGTGGGTTCTGGGAATTGAATCCAAGTCCTCTGTAAGAGCAACAGCACTCTTAACCACTAAGCTATCTCCTCGGCTCCATTTTGTTTTGATTCTGAAATTTAGATTTGTTATCTTTTATAGAAGCTTTTCTTATTTTTAAGTTTAGATAGTTTTTCTCAGAATTACCACAAGACAACCCCTAACATGATTAGCCTTTACAATGTTTTGTGTGAATGAATCAATACCTTTTCCATTTTTCTTGGCTACTTGCTTAGGAAAGGGGGTTTTATATCATATGGGAATCCCAATACAGTACTTACTGATTACAAGCTCTCTGTTTGTTGGTGGTAAGTATTTGATGCCCCCCCAAACAATCCAAAACAAACAAACAAACAAAACCAAAGCCAACAAAAATAATCTCAACTAACAAACAAACAACCAAAAACCTGTTAATTCCACTGGGAAGGCATTACACTGTTTCTTGAAGAACTACCTAAAAAATTTAGTAGGTATTAAAGTCTTATATCTCAGTAACGTATTTTACTTTGTCTATAATTTTTATTTATTTCAGTAATAGAAGCTGAGAAGAAAGTATGTATTTAAATTAGAGCTTATTTTAGCTAGAAAATCATATTGTCATTGGCTGTTTTAAACAATGCAAGTCATTTAAGCTGAATGATTCACATAGGACTAGTTAAGTTGCAGATTCACTTGGTGAACAGAAAACTCCACAAACCAGGACAATATGTATTGCAGTTTACTTCATGCATTAAACAGAATAGCTAATGTCTAAATTAATAATAAGGCCTTTATTTATCCTTCTTCTTTTTCCCATGAAACTTTTTGGGTAAATATATGAATTAATAAGTGTTTCCCTTATTTAAAATGCATCATTAATTATTTAACTAGGCATAAAAATACTACCAAAGTAAAACTATAAAATTAATCATTTCACATCCAAACAAGCTGAAAAAGTTCTTTGTTATGCTAGAAAAACTTAATTACATTAATTGACTGCAGTAACAAGAGAAATGAAATTATTCTTGATAGTTTACTGGTTTACTGGAGGTGGCAAATGTACTCCTAAAGTAATAATAAAATTATACAAGGAATGGCAACATCTAATGCACAAATCACTATTGCCCTCTATCATCAGTTCTCTTCATGTACTCCTACAGAGACAGCTTTTTGATAAGCAAGAAGGCATGCGGTTTATAAGTTTCTGTTTTTATATCATTGATTTTAATTTTATTTTAGTAGAGACTACATTCTATACACTTCAATCACTAGAATTTTTTTGAAAAATTATGTTCCATGTGTATTTTCAAAAAAAAATAATCTGTTATACTATTGCTTTATCTGAGAGGTCATGATAGTAGGGTGACATTATTTAGACCAGGTATGTTGCTATTAATCGTTTAGGCACAGTAATTGTTTTTTAAAAAGTGGAATTTTTTAACAGTGCTTATAATCTGAGTTTCTTTAATGCTTCTGAATTTTTAACTATATAATTTTAGCTTTGGTGTCAGTTGCCACATAGGCTTTAGGTTGATGTGTGAAGGGATAGCATCAATATTAAATACCTATTACAGTGTGATAATTTGATGTTTAGTTTTCTTCTGTCATTAATATAAGCACTTTGGCCATGTAATATATACTGTTTACATGATGCATATTTAACTCATCTAATTTCAATGTGTATATTTATATACAGAACTTAGCTCTTGCATGTAGCCTAGAGTTGAATAGTTCTATCAGTTCTGACTTCCTCAATTGTTTTGACAATTTCATATATATATTCTACTTATATCATTTCTCTGTTCTTTGTCATCCCTCCAATCTCCCTGCTCTCTCTCAAATTCATATCTGTTTAAAATATTATTGATACAGATATATAAAATAAATAAATATATAGAGAGAGCCTGCTGTGTGCATTTAGTGTTGCTTACATGTATGTTTTAGAGATGACCACTTGGTTTCAGATAACCAACTAGGGGGCTCATTCCTGCAAAAGATTGATTTTCCCACTCTCAGGAAACATTGAGTATCTGTAGCTCTTCATCTGAGGGGTAGGGTTTTATGAGATTTCCCCACAACTCTGTTGACATATCAGTGGATGATGGTATTGTATATATCTCATTTAGGTGACTATATTGTTGAGATTTCATGTCAAATGTAGAGGAAACTATCTCATATTCAGACATCATGGTCTTCTGTATTCCACAATATTTCTGCTATCTCTTCCATTATGTTCCCTGATCCTTAAGAGGTATGGGTTGTTTTGTAGATGTATAACTGGGAAGCTCATAGTCAGTTTCTCTGTATTTTGACCAATTGTGGTTTTCTGCAATGGTTTCCATAAGTGACAAAAAGAAGATTCTCAGTAAGCAGTGAGAGGTATCTCTGGGTATAAAGGCAATATTTAAAATGTAATTAGGAATTATACTGATTTGGTAAAGAAGCTGTAGTGGGTTCACCTTTATGTTCCATGATGTCACTCCCGAGGAGTATGGCTAAATTTCCAATACTAGGCAAAACATTTTTTTCTATTGAGTTTGTTTGAAGTCCAATTAGACAAGTAATGGCTACCACTAAGATATAGGTGCTACTACAACATATTGGAGATATCTTACTTTTCTAATCAATGTTTTGTTTCACAGGTATCTCTCCTGGGTATAACTAATAATTGTCTTTCTCTTGAAGTACCAACGAGAACCAGTTCTCAAGGAGGAGGCATCCTAGTCAGAGCCAGTCCTATGAATTCCTCCAAGACCTATTTCTGAAGTGTGTATATGTGTGTGTGTGTGTGTGTGTGTGTGTGTGTGTGTGTGTGTGTGTGTTTCAGCAAAGGGGACTTACTTTCAACTTCCAGAAAGCAACCAAGACCAACAGTAATAGCTTATATTAGTTTGAGAATTAATTAGATATCCTTGACCAACAGCTGGAAATGCTGTTACTAATGCTGGGTACTAGGATATTGTCAGTCCATGGTTCTTGGGAGGATGACACTTTTCAATTGTGGCCCTTCCCGGTAATTTCCAGAGGGAAGTGACTTAAAGCTTGGGGGGATATAACTTTTCTCTAGTTGCTAAAACAGTCTGTTCTATGCACATGAAGACAAGCACATGCTTGTACAGCTGTTTGCACATTAAGAAAATAAATGAATCATATGGCCATACAGAACTACGCTTTCATTATGAGTGCTGCCTGATACCAATAGGGCATACTCAAAGCTATTGTTGCTTCTATTCAATCTCCCATAAGTCTTTTATGCAAGTTGTAATATTTAAAACTCCTAGAAGCAATTTATCTTCATAATCCTGTAATCAAGATCACTTTCTTCTGATTTAGTAATTTTACTACACACAATCTTTCCTATTAAGATATGGTTCTCTCTCTCTCTCTCTCTCTCTCTCTCTCTCTCTCTCTCTTCTAGGAACACAGAAACTATGCTACAAATGGGGATATGACATAAAGTTTATAAGGTGTGAATATTTGACATAATAAAAAGCATAATACAAAGTTTAATATGTCACAACTAATACATTTCATAAAATAATACACTCATTTTCTTAGTGAATATCTAATTTGAGAAGGGACAAAGTCCTAATGAGAAAAATGAAGATTGAAGCTAAATACTGAAAAATAAATTATTTAGTTAGATTAGGGTTCTGGTCATGCCTGGTGGATATAAATACCAGAATGCCAATAGGTGTTGAAAATGTTGTGGTGATAAAAATTCATGTCATGTTAAGTAATTGACTCTTTCACTTAGTTAGTGTAATAATACAGTATCAGTATGCTCAATGGGCAAGTAATATGATAGAGTTTATACTTGATAAATGTTTCTGCATAAAATGCAGACAGAAGATAAACAATTATCATATAGATATTTGTGCTTGATATTAGCCAAGCATGAATCTATAGCCACATTGGGTATCCACAATGATCTGTTGGCAGAGGAAGAAAAGACTGGTTTACTGATGGTTCTGTATATTATGTAGGCACCACTTAGCAGTGGACAGATGCAACATTACAATGCCTTTCTGGGACAATCTTGAATGACACTAGCAAAAACAATTTTTCACAGTGGACAGAATTTTGGGCAGTACATATGGTATTTTAGTTTCTTTGGTAGGAGAAATGTCAAGGTGTGTGATGATTCACTGGTTCATAGGCTGTATCCAATGGATTATCTGGATGGTCAGGGACTTGGAAACAGCATGATTGGAGAATTGGTGAGAAATAAATCTGTGGAAGAAGTATGTAGAAAGACCTCTCCAAATGTGCAAAGGATGTGAAGACACTTCCCTTGTAAATGTTCACCAAAAAGTATATTCAGCTGAGGAGGAGTTCAGTAATCAAGTATCAACTAGGTGGTAATAACCTGGAGGGGTAGGGTAGGGTTCCTCAGAAGGCAGTATGTGCTTTGAATCAGTGTTCAATATGTGGTATGGTTTCCCTCATTGCTGGGATGCATAGGTCAAGGAATCAAAGGGTGTAAAATGGAATAGTTCTTTTCACTACCATCCCTAAGGACCAATTAGAAAACTTTACTTCCTGTTCCTGTGACCCTGAGTTCTTCTGACATAGAACTTTTATTTTCAGAGTAGAAAGTACTCCTACCAGGTAGGAGACAAAACAAAGAGTACATTGAACTTGAATGCCCTTAAACCCACATGATAAGAAACAAATTAAAGCATTAGGAGTGATAATTGATCCAGATTACCATGAGGAAATTGGATTGCTTCTCCACAATAGGGGTAAGAAAGATTATGTCTGGAGTGCAAGAGACCCTTTATTGCATCACTTGGCACCATTGTGCTTTGTGTTCTATGATTAAATTCAATGGGGAACAACAACAGCCTAATCCAGGAAGAATGACAAAGCACACAGACATTTTAGAAATAAAAGTATGGATCACTCCTACAAAAAAAAGAGCCAAGACCTGCTGAGGTGCTTGTTGTGGGTGGAGAAAATACAGAATCGATAGGAGAAGACTGTAGTTACATGTATTAACTAAAGCCACGTGACCAGTTATAGAAATAAGAATAATAGTTGGCATGAGTGCTTCTGTTATATTTTGTTAATAATGTATTTATACAGATATTTGTGTTTTCTTTAAATTTTATTATCATATGTTTTAATATCATTTAAAAGAATGTCAATGGTTTCCATATTTAACTTAAAGATATTAAAAAGATGTTCCCCAAGGGACATTGCCACCTATTATAAATTTGTGATGCATTTGAACTGTATGAGGGATATTTCAAGTTAGGCATAATTATGACCTGGTTACATAGATAATGCCTTTACAATTTTATGTGAGATACCTATAATATGTTTACATTCAATTATCACCAGGTTATTGATTTCATTTGAAAATTAATCATGCTATAAGGAGCTATGATTGTGTGTTAACTTGACAAAGTGTGGACTTTTGGTGGGTATTCTTGATTGTCAACTTGACTATGTCTTGAATAAACTACAATCCAGAAATGGAGGGCACATGAGTAAAAGATTTTCTGCTTGCTTTAATGAGGTTGATCTACTTCTAGTCTAGACATTTGAGGTAGGAAGATGCACCTCTGATTTGGATCTTGAGGTAAGAAGACAAGATAACTTTGATCTGGATCTTCAGGTAGGAAAACACATGACTTTAATCCAAATCTTGAGATATGGGCCATACCTACTGCTGGAAGCCTGTAAAAGGGCAGGAAAAAAGGAAGGGTTTGCTCTTTCTGCTTTCTCTTTCATTGCTAACACATTCATTCCTTCATTGGCATTGGAACCTACATCTTTGGGATTCTTGCATATACAGAACACCACCTGAGAAACACAGCCTTGTGAGACTGAACAATTACTAGATTTTTGAGCTTTACATTCCCGGCTAATTATTATTTGACTAGCTGAACTGCAGCCTATAAGTCATTCATATATGTATATGTGTATGTATATGTATAAATGTATATTTATAAATTCATATGTATGTGTGTATGCATATGTATGTACATATATATGTGTGTAAGAACATATATTCATATATGTGAATATATATGAATCATATATAAATATAGATTAGACATAAGTATAGATAAAGATTCCCGAGGTTTTTATTTTTATTGTTATTTTATTTTTTTTTTATTTATTTTTTTATTAGATCTTTCATTTACACTTCAGATACCATCCTGTTTCCCCATTCCCCCCCCTTAGAAAACCCCTATCCCATGCCCCCTTTTCCTTTTTGCATTTATACATTTTTTTAAGAGATGTTAATCATAGGCTTTATAAGTTTGGTATTGTTCAATCAGAGGTGTAACCCACTACCCAACCTAGATATATCAACTATCTTTGACTGGTGGAGATACATGAACATCTGCTTCCCTGTCTCCCCCCTCTATCTCTCTTTCATCACCTAGCTTCTCCTCTCCTTCTTCTTCTCCTCTTCTTACTCCTTTTCTTCCTCTCAGTACTCCTCCCACCTTAGCTCCTCCTACACATCACCCTTTCTGTTAAAAGGAAACTTTTCTCTCAAAATACAATTAGAGCATAATTATGCCTATTTGTACCAGTGAGGTACAAGATAGTCCTAATACCCAGTCCATCCTTTTGTTGACTAACCAGCACCTCTGTCATCTATCCTAACTAAAACACTTAGTTCTGAACCTGGCTTTTTCCTTGGCTTTAGGATGAATGTCAGCTGATGACCATACACTCAGATCTTTTCTCTCGAAGTAAATAGCCAGGATTGGCTATGAGGCTATAAGTTTTCAACCCCATCAGAAATCCAGAATGACTGAGTTGACTATAATTGTGGGAAGCACAAAGCATAGCTTCTAAAACTTAGCCAATTTATAGAGACCTCTGAACACCTGGACACTCGCTCTACTTCAAAACGTTGGAGCATCTGTTCTTCTGCCTTCTGGCCCAGGATCATCTGACAGACCTTAGTGCTGCAGAATTATTAAGGGCTGATTACTCTGTCTAGGCAGATATAATCAGTCGACTATTCTGCAAGTGTGTCCTTTTCTGGACAGTAATTTGTCTGTAGAAGGAAAGTGGCAATTCTTGCCTAGTGGCTGTCTCACCACAACTGGAGTAACTCCAAGGATGCTCAATTTCTTCTTAGAATTTAACATAGGAAGCTGTCCGGAGCAGACAGGTCTCTAATGAAAATGAACATTAATACTGAAATGTTTGTCATGTCAATTCTAAGGATTTCTGATGTTTTGAAAACCAGCTATCCATGTAAGGTAATCTGTACTGTTGCCTGTTAACTCCACTCAGCTATTTCTAAATAAAACATAGAGAACACCCTTATAATAAACTCCAAGTCATGAATTTGCTATAGTCCCTTAACTCACAGGCTGACCATCTCAAATCAGTTAAAAAAGTTAAAGAAGGACTGGGTCTAAGCTTTGTATTCCTAAGTGTATTATACTGGTACAATGCCTATGAGAGTAACAATATTCATCTCACTCTTATATCACTAAGAAGCTCATGCCAATGAAAACCTTAAAATTTGTAAACAAAGTAAATTGGTGCCATTTAAGAATTTATATCTTCATCTTGATATTAATTATACAGATTTCTACTAATAGGTTATGGCTATGTAATAAACCCTAGCTAATCCTCTCTATTCCGACAAAACCACTACTTTTCCCTAGGGAGACAGCCCAACATTTACCACCTTAGTCCCCATGCCCAGGGAATAGGGGCGCTGACTCATCATTAGCTTCTTCAAGCTGATTATGGGCGTTGAGATATTAGAAGGGGAGTGGGGGGGGAGAGCAAGTTGACAATCCTCTGATGCTGTGTCTTCGCTGCCTCCAGATGGAATTCACGGACCTCAGAGGTTTGAGCAGGTCTGCCCAGCTTGCTTGTTGAGTAGATACACCAAGGCTGATCATTCTGCAATATACAATTCTCAAAACAAATTTTAGTATCAAGATAGTTTTTTTTTTTTTTAAAGAGGGCTGACATTTTATTAAGAATGTTGGTTCTAACCGCTTTTCTATTTTTCCCCTCTTTTATTGGATATAATATTTACATTTCAAATTTTATCCCCTTACCATATTTCCCCCACCACCCAGGAACCCCTTATCCCATCCCCCCTCCTCCTGCCTCTATGAAGGTGTTTACCCACCTACCCCCAGCCTCCCTCCCCACCCTCAGATTCCCCCCCCCTCAGTGCTCAGCCTTCAGGGTACCAATGATCTTGTCTCCCACCTATGCCCAACAGGGCCATCCTCCCCTACATATACAGCTGGAGTCATGTGTCTCTCCCTATGTGCACCTGGGCTGGTGGTTTAGACCCTGGGGAGCTCTGGCTGGTTGGTATTCTTGCTCTCCTCACAGGGCCACCAGCCCGTATGGTTCACGGTTCCTTCAATTTACTCTCTAACTCCTCCATTGGGAACTTTGATCAGATTAATGGATAGCTGTGGGTATCTGTCTCTGGGTATGTCCGACTCTGAGAGACCTCTAAGGAGACAGCCTTATCAGGCTGCTGTCAGCTTTCCCATCCTGACATCCCTATCAGCGTCTATTTTTGGTGACTGCCTATGGAATGAATACCCAGACACAATGGTCTCCCTACAACCCCCCCTTCAGATTCTGACCCACACTTTGTCTCCATATTTGCTCCCTTGGTTATTTAGTTACTCCTTCTAAGAAAGACCTAGGCATCCTCACTTGTTCTTTCTTCTTCATGAGCTTCATGTCGTCTGGTAGTTGAATCTTTGTTGTTTCAAACTTTTGGGCTAATCTCCGCTTATCAGTGAGTAAATACCATGTGTGTTCTTTTGTGATTGGGTTACCTCACTCAGGATGATATTTTCTAGATCCATCCATTTACCTAAGAATTTCTCGAATTCATTATTTTTAATAGCTGAGTAATATTCCATTGTGTAAATGTACCACATTTTTTGTATCCATTCCTCTGTTGAAGGGCATCTGGGTTCTTTCCAGCTTCTGGCTATTATAAATAGGGCTGCTATGAACATAGTGGAGCATATGTCTTTGTTATTTGTTGAGGCATTTTCTGGGTATATACCCAGAAGTGGTATAGCTGGGTCCTCAGGTAGTGCTATGTCCAATTTTCTGAGGAACCGCCAGACTGACTTCCAAAGTGGTTGTACCAGCTTGCAACCCCACCAACAATGCAGGAGTGTTCCTCTTTCTTCACATCCTCGCCAGCATCTACTATCACCTGAGTTTTTGATCTTAGCCATTCTGACTGGTGTGAGGTGGTATCTCAGTGTTGTTTTGATTTGCATTTCCCTGATGACTAAGGATGTTGAGCATTTCTTAAGGTGCTTCTCGGCCATTCGAGTTTCCTCAGTTGAGAATTCTTTGTTTAGCTCTGTACCCCATTTTTTAATGGGGTTATTTTGTTGTTTGGCGTCTAATTTCTTGAGTTCTTTGTAAATATTAGATATTAGCCCCCTATCAGATGTAGGATTGGTAATGATCTTTTCCCAATCTGTTGGTTGCCGTTTTGTCTTGTTGACAGT
Source organism: Arvicanthis niloticus (assembly GCF_011762505.2). Lineage (NCBI taxonomy): Eukaryota > Metazoa > Chordata > Mammalia > Rodentia > Muridae > Arvicanthis > Arvicanthis niloticus. The sequence goes on from NC_047664.1 coordinate 15,818,386, forward strand.
GTCCTTTGCCTTACAGAAGCTTTGCAATTTGATGAGGTCCCATTTGTCGATTCTTGATCTTAGAGCATAAGCCATTGGTGTTCTGTTCAGGAAATTTTCCCCTGTGCCTAGGTATTCGAGGGTCTTCCCCAACTTCTCTTCTAAGATTTTCAGTGTACCTGGCTTTATGTGAAGGTCCTTTATCCACTTGGAGTGGAGCTTTGTGCAAGGAGATAAGAATGGATTAATTTGCATTCTTCTACATGTTGACCTCCAGTTGAGCCAGCACCACTTGTTGAAAATGCTGTCCTTTTTCCACTGGATGAATTTAGCTCCCTTGTCAAATATCAAGTGACCATAGGTATGCGGGTTCATTTCTGGGTCTTCAATTCTGTTCCATTGATCGTCCTTTCTGTCTCTGTACCAATACCAAGCAGTTTTTATCACTACTGCTCTGTAGTACAGTTTGAAGTCCGGAATGGTGATTCCCCCAGAGGTTCTTTTATTGTTGAGAATAGTTCTCGCTATCCTAGTTTTTTTGTTATTCCAAATGAATTCTTAAATTGCTCTTTCTATCTCTATGAAGAATTGATTTGGAATTTTGATGGGTATTGCATTGAATCTGTAGATTGCTTTTGGCAGGATAGCCATTTTTACTAAATTAATCCTGCCAATCCAGGAGCATGGGAGATCTTTCCATCTTCTGAGATGTTCTTCAATTTCTTTCTTGAGAGACTTGAAGTTCTTGTCATACAGATCTTTCACTTGCTTTGTTAGATTCACTCCAAGATAATTTATTTTATTCGTGGCTATTGTGAAGGGTGTCATTTCCCTGATTTCTTTCTCTGCCTGTTTATCCTTTGAGTAGAGGAAGGCTACTGATTTGTTTGAGTTGATTTTATATCAAGCCACATTGCTAAAATTGTTTATCAGGTTTAGGAGTTCTCTGGTGGAAGTTTTAGGTTCACTTAAGTATACTATCATATCATCTGCAAATAGTGAAATTTTGACTTCTTCCTTTCCTATCTGTATCCCTTTGACTTCCTTTTGTTGTCTAATTGCTCTAGCTAAGACTTCCAGTACTATATTGAATAGGTAAGGTGAGAGTGGGCAGCCTTGCCTAGTCCCTGATCTTAGTGGGATTGCTTCAAGTTTCTCTCCATTTAGTTTGATGTTGGCTACTGGCTTGCTGTATATTGCTTTTACTATGTTTAGATATGGGCCTTGTATTCCTGATCTTTCCAAGACTTTTAACATGAAGGGATGTTGAATTTTGTCAAATGCTTTCTCAGCATCTAGTGATATGACCATGTGGTTTTTCTCTTTGAGTTTATTTATGTAGTGGATTACATTGATGGATTTCCGAATATTGAACCATCCCTGCATTCCTGGGATAAAGCCTACTTGATCTTGATGGATAATTGTTTTGATGTGTTGTTGGATTCGGTTTGCGAGAATTTTATTGAGTATTTTTGCATCAATATTCATAAGAGAGATTGGTCTGTAGTTCTCTTTCTTTGTTGGGTCTTTCTGTGGTTTAGGTATGAGTGTAATGGTAGCTTCATAGAATGAATTGGGTAGTGTTCCTTCTGTTTCTATTCGATGGAATAACTTGAAGAGGATTGGTATTAGGTCTTCCTTGAAGGTCTGAAAGAATTCTGCACTGAAACCATCTGGCCCCGGACATTTTTTGGTGGGAAGATTTTTAATGACTGTGTCTATTTCTTTAGGCATTATGGGACTGTTTAGGTGGTTTATCTGCTCCTCGTTTAACTTTGGTACCTGGTATCTATCTAGAAAATTGTCCATTTCCTCCAGATTTTCCAATTTTGTTGAGTATAGGCCTTTGTAGTAGGATCTGATAATTTTTTTAATTTCCTCTGTTTCTGTTGTTATGTCTCCCTTTTCAGTTCTGATTTTATTAATTTGAATGCTGTCTCTGCGCCCTTTGGTTAGTCTGGCTAAGGGTTTGTCTATCTTGTTGATTTTCTCAAAGAACCAGCTCCTGGTTTTGTTGATATTTTGTATAGTTCTTTTTGTTTCGACTTGGTTGATTTCAGCCCTGAGTTTGACTATTTCCTGCCGTCTACTCCTCTTGGGTATACTAGCTTCTTTTTGTTCTAATGCTTTCAGGTTTGCTGTCAAGTTGTTGATGTATGCTCTTTCCACTTTCTTTTTGTGAGCACTTAGAGCTATGATTTTTCCTCTTAGTACTGCTTTCAATGAGTCCCACATGTTTTGATATGATGTGTCCTCATTTTCGTTTAAATCTAAAAAGTCTTTAATTTCTTTCTTAATTTCTTCCTTGACCAAGTTATCATTGAGTAGAGCATTGTTCAGTTGCCAAGTGTATGTCGGTTTTCTGATGTTTTTGTCCATGTCAAAGACAAGTCTTAATCCATGGTGGTCTGATAAGGTGCTGGGGATTATTTCAATCTTTTTGTATCTGTTGAGGCCTGTTTTGTGACCAATTATATGGTCTATTTTCGAGAAGGTACCATGAGGTGCTGAGAAGAAGGTGTATTCTTTTGTTTTAGGATGAAATGTTCTATAGATGTCAGTTAAGTCCAATTGGTTCATAACTTCTGTTAGTTTCATTGTGTCTCGATTTAGTTTCTGTTTCCATGATCTGTCCAGAGCTGAGAGTGGGGTGTTGAAGTCTCCCACTATTATTGTGTAGGGTGCAATGTATGCTTTAAGTTTTAGTAAAGTGTCTTTTATGTATGTGGGTGCCCTTACATTTGGGGCATAGATGTTGAGAATTGCAAGTTCCTCTTGGTACATTTTTCCTTTCATGAATATGAAGTGTCCTTCTTTATCTTTTTTGATTACTTCTGGTTGAAAACTGATTTTATTTGATATTAGAATCGCTACTCCAGCTTGTTTCTTGGGACCATTTGCTTGGTAGATTGTTTTCCAACCTTTTACTCTGAGGTAGTGTCTGTCCTTTCCACAGAGGTGCGTTTCCTGAATGCAGCAAAATGTTGGGTCCTGTTTACGTATCCAGTCTGATAGTCTATGTCTTTTTACTGGAGAATTGAGTCTATTGATATTAAGAGATATTAAGGAAAAATGAGTGTTGTTTCCTGTTATTTTTGTTATTGGCAGTGGAGATATGTTTGTGTAGCTACCTTCTTTTACGGTTTTTGCAAGATTACTTTCCTGCTTTTTCCAGGTTGTAGTTTCCCTCCTTGTGATGGAGTTTTCCACCAATTATCCTTTGAAGTGCTGGGTTTGTGTTGAGATACTGTGTAAATTTGGATTTGTCATGGAATATTTTGGTTTCTCCATCAATAATGATTGACAGTTTTGCTGGGTATAGTAGTCTGGGCTGACATTTATGTTCTTTTAGGGTCTGTATGATATCAGTCCAGGATCTTCTGGCTTTTATGGTCTCTGGTGAGAAGTCTGGTGTAATTCTTATAGGTCTGCCTTTATATGTTACTTTGCCTTTTTCCCTTACTGCTTTTAGTATTTTTTCTTTGTTTTGTACATTTGATGTTTTGACTATTATGTGGCGGGAAGTATTTCTTTTCTGGTCTAAACTATTTGGAGTTCTGTAGGCTTCTTGTATATTTATGGACATCTCTTTCTTTAGGTTAGGGAAGTTTTCCTCTATAATTTTGTTGAGAATATTTACTGGTCCTTTAAGTTGGGAGTCTTCCCCCTCATCTATTCCTATTATCCTTAGGTTTGGCCTTCTCATTGTGTCTTGGATTTCTTGTATATTTTGGGTTAGTAGCTTTTTGTATTTTGCATTTTCTTTGACAGTTGTGTCAATGTTTTCCATGGTATCTTCTGCACATGAGATTCTCTCTTCCATCTCTTGTATTCTGTTGGTAATACTTGTATCTATGACTCCTGATCGTTTTTTTAAGTTTTCTATCTCCAGGGTAGTCTCCCTTTGTGATTTCTTTATTGTTTCTACTTCCGTTTTCAGATCCTGCATGGTTTTGTTTAATTCCTTCTCCTGTTTGGTTGCATTTTCTTGTAATTCCTTAAGGGATTTTTGTGTTTCCTCTCTAAGGGTTTCTATCTGTTCTTTGAGAGTGTTATTTATGTCTTTCTTAAAGTCCTCTATCCTCATCATGAGAAGTGATTTTAATTCTGAATCCTGCTTTTCTGGTGTGATGGGGTGTTCAGGGCTTGCTATGATGGGGGAACTGGGTTCTGATGATGCCATGTAACTTTGGTTTCTGTTGCTTATGTTCTTGCGCCTGCCTTTTGCCATCTGGTTAATTCTAGTGCTACCTGTACTTCTGTCTCTGATTGAAGCCTGTCTTTCCAGTTGTCTCGCTTTTGTTTGGTCTTCTAGGAGTCCAGATGTCTTTGTGATTTTTTTCCAGCTGCCCTGATTACAGTGGTATCTCTAGGATGCCTCAGGATATGGTGCCTTCAAGGTAGCAGTCCAGCTAGATGTCTGCTGTTCTGGGTGCAGTGTCTCCTCTTGGATATCTCAGGGTATGTTGTCTGACACTCTGAGTTCAGTTGTTCCTCTGTGGCTCTGGGTTGAGCGGACCTTCCAGTATGTCTCAGGTGGAATCCGGGGTCCACACAACTGCAGACCTGGTAGAGGTCTGGTCTGGGACTCAGACCCTGCAGGCCTCAGACCGGAGGGGGGGCGAGCAGCAGAAGGAGCGTGCTAGCGCTGGCTATGGGTTCTATGGATCCCCCAGAATGTGTCTGGGGGACTCCTGGGTGCACTCACCCGCAGGCCTCCCTTAATAGTCTATGTTTGAAAGAATAGAATTTAGTGTTGGAAACTGGGAGGACAGGATAGGATGGAGATAGAAATACATTAATGTATTAAAACATCAAAACAGCCTGAAGATGAGGTTCAGTGACTAAGTAAGGGCACTGGCTCTCTTCCAGAAGACTGGTACCAACTTGGAAACTAATCCTTATCTGTAACTCTGCATCCATATTGGAGGAGCTAAAATCACCTTCTGGCCTCTAGGCTTCTCTCCCAGAAGACCTAGAACCAACTTGGTAACTAATACCCGTCTACAATTGTGCATCCACATTGAAGGAGCCAAAATCACTTTCTGGCCTCTAGGAGTATTAGATATGCATTTGGTACACAAACATAGATGAAAGCAAAGTATCCACTCATAAATAACAATATAAATAAATTCTAAAACATTCTTTAAGGAGAAGCACCAAAACACAAAATGGACAAGTAGTAACACCCAGAGAGACAAAATAGTGATTTCATATCCTGTATGTTAAATCCCAAACTTAGAGGGAAAAAAAGATAGAAACACATTTCAAGCCTATCACAGGCTGAGTGAGATGGCTCAGCAATAGAAGTTCTGCCTCTGGAGTCTTGTCAAGCTGAGTTCAATACCTAGAAGTCACTAAAGATGGCAGGAGTGAACTTACCCTACAAAGCTAACGTCTGACCTCCATACGTACACCATTGTACATGACACTTGTCTCTGCTTAATAATAATAAATAAAATACAATAGTTTTTAAAGTGTTATAACATACAATGTTCCATGAGGTCATGTAGAGATTTTGGAGACAGAAGTCTGGTGTAACAATTTCAAATGCTGAGCTTTTTTTGTTTTATAAAAGTTTGTTCAAGATGAAAGGAGACTAACCTGAGGAGAAGATGGCATTGACAAGCAGATTTAGAGACTCCTTAAAAATCTCTCAGGTGCATAACACAGTACATCTAGACTGTGGATGTGAGTGACATTTTTATCTTTCAAAGAAAGTAATATTTTCTCAGCATGAATTATGTTGCTATTGATCATTGTGACTAAAGGCTTGATGAAAGAAGCTCATTTAAACTCATTGTATATTTTCTCCTTGAGTTTTGTTTTCTAGTTTTCCACTCATGTTTTAAGTCAAAACAAATAACAGCCACAAAAAAATGTCTGATTGTGCTACCTAAAAAGCACAGGTTATTCCATGGTATAGTTTTAAATTTTTGTTGCCCCAACTCACAGGTGACTTTATTTTTCCCTATTCAATATCATGTATCCTTGTGTTTGTCCACAGAATGCTTAAAGAACAAAATCCAGTAATTCACACTTGTAGGTAGGTTATCCACAATGCCTTTGAATAAATGGAATAAATTTTATTTTCATGGATCCTAGAGATTATTAAAAAATTTTAGGAAGATATTTCATAAAATGTTCAAAAAAGAGTTGGGAATATGGCTCAATAATTAAAGACCTTTAGCACAAGTATAAGGACCAGTGTTTGGATCCACAGCATCCACATGAAAAAGCTGGGTGAGAATGATAGCCTGTCTAAAATCTCAGCACTCTACTGATGGATACCATCCAATAGCCCACAAACCCAAAGAAACTGAGTAACAAGGAGGGCCTAAGTGAGGATGTATGAATCTCACTCAGAAGGGGAAACAAAATATTCATCAGAGGTGAATGGAGGCAGGGAACTGAGTGAGAAAGGGGGTGAGGAGAGGTGTGGGAGTGTCAATCAGGTGTGGGGGAGGGGGTGAGTGAGATCTGAGAGTAAACATAAAAAATCAATGGGGGCCAGTAGGCTTCTACTTTTTAATACCTAGTTTTAATAAGGGTTCTTAAATGCTTTAAACTCCCTTCTAGCCTACTGCCCACCAGAGCTAGTAGAAAAGAAAGGTTATTAGAATACAGGAGAAGTGGACTTGTTTAAAAATAGTTCTTTGGAAAAAATCCAATTTGTATTGTCCGGATATGACCATTTCAGTTCAGATAAATTGGCAGCAGTAGCATAGTCTACTTATAAACATCATTCACAAATCATCAATGGCAGGTTGATCCAGAAGAAGCTGCAGGGCTCTGCTGTATGCTGTTAGAAGTAGTTCCTTGAGGTGATTTCAATCTCCAGTTGTCAGGATACTAGCAGTCCAGTTCAGTAGTGTCAGGATAGCAAACATGAATCAGAAGTGGTAGTATGACCCAGCAGAAATAACCAGACCTCTACTGAACTGGCATGAGTCAGCAGAAGCAACCAGGACCAGCAGGAATGACAGGAGAAGTTCTCTACTATGCCTCTCTCAATTAAATGCACATTATCAATCATTCTGTGGAAGCAGCAAGAAGCCAACAGAATACCACTAAAAGTTTTTTTTGGTGAATTTCTTTCTATAAAGTCACAACAAAGTATGACCAATAAGGAATGGCAAGATATACCAATATCATTTGGCATCATCTACTGTCTATTGGGTTACATTTATATTGCTTCTTAACATCATGTGTCCTTTCACATGTTTGCTTTAGCAAGACATCCTTTGCTTGCATCTGCTTCAGGAAAACATTCATTCCTATGATTGTTTTTGCAAAACATCCTTTCACCTCTATGGTGGAGGAAAACATCATTTGACATAACTGACTTTTCAAACAAACCAGAAGTTTCTACTTCAAGGGCAGTTCTGGGATGAGGGAGGCTATAGAAAGTCTATGAAGTTGATGCTATCTGAGATTTCTACCAGTAAAGTATATAGAAACTGAAATGACTACCTCCTGTAGCCAGGCAGGACTTCTGTTTGAAGGAGGGGGTCAATGTATCCACAAAATTATCAACTTAAAAGTTTCCTTCCTACAAGATGTGCAGGAACAAAGATGGAGCACAAACTGAAAGAACTCCTAACCAATGACTGCCCTAACTTGGGACTTATCTCAAGGGAGAGAGACAACCCCTGAAACTAAGAGTGATACTCTATTATGCTTGCAGACAACAGGAACTTAGCATAACTGTCTCCTGGGTAACTTCATTAAGCATCAGATGGAAACAAATGCAGAGACCCATAGTCAAACATCAGATGGAGCTTTTGGGTCTTGTGGAAAACTGGGAGACAGGATTAAACAAGCTGGAGGGGTCAAGGATACCACAAGACCTACAAAGTCAACTAACCTGGGCCCACGGTGGCTCACAGAGACTGAACCACCAAACAAGCATGAAGGGGTTGGACCTAGGCCACCTACACATTTGTAACAGATGTGCTGCTTGGACTTTATGGAGGTTCCATAACAACTAGAACAGGGTTTGTCTCTGATTCTGTTACCTACCACTGGATCCCCTTCCCCTACCTGGACTGTCTGGTTGAGCCTCAGTGGACTGCCTGATTGAGCCTCAGTGGGGGAGGATGCCCTTAGTCCTGCTGAGCTAAATATGCCAGGGTGGGGTGTAGAAAAAAGAAAAGGGGAAGGGGAATCAGGGGAGAGCTTTTTAAGGGTGTGACTGGGAGGAGAGAAGGAAAGGAGGTTGAAATTTGGATGTAAATTTTGAAAAAAAATAAGAAAATCATTCCAGTATATCCTAGGCCTAGAGCTCAGAGAAAGTCAACAACTAAGACAAGCAAAAGAAACCACTAACTAGTATGTGTGTATGTGCATGCACAAGCAAACACACACACACACACACACACACTCACACACAGAGAGAGAGAGAGAGAGAGAGAGAGAGAGAGAGAGAGAGAGAGAACTTTCTACAGTAGAAATTTGAACAAATATCCTATGAACTACCTTGTATCTTTATGAGAAATTTTATTTCTTGTAGAGTCAAACACCAATCTGAATTAGAACCCATATAATAATATACTATTAATATGAAAGGCTTGTCAGGGGTTGGGGAGATGGCCTAGTTGTTTAAAGTGGATGCTGAATAAAGAACTCCAGTTCAATTACAAGCATCAGACTAGTAAGACACAAATTATCTTGCAAGCTCAGCACGAGAGAAGCAGAAGAGGATTTTAGCTTACCCTAAAAGAAAAGCTCCAGGTCTCAGTGAAAATCCTTTTCTCAAAAATTGAAGTGTCTAGCTCCAGTGAAACAGCTCTCATGGTTGACCTCTGGCATTAACATATACTCAAACAGAAACTTGCATCCTCCCCACATAATCACATGCCTGTGCCTTAGTTAAGGTGTTTATTGCTTTGAAGAGACACCATGACCAAGGCAACTCTTATAAAGGACAACATTTAATTGGGGCTCACTTAGGGGCTTAGAGGTTCAGTCCATTATCATTATGTCAGGAAGCATGGTAGCATCTAGACTGGCATGGTGCTGGAAGAGGTGAGAATTCTGTATTTGGATCTGTATTTTGATCTGACTCCATCCAGGAGAACATTGACATCCTCAGGCAGCTAGCAGGAAGCTCTCAAAGCCTACCTCCACAGTGACACACTTCTTCCAACAAGATTACTCCTAGGCCAGCAAGGCCATGCATCTTACAGCGTCACTCCCTGAGCCAAGCATATTCAAACCATCACAACCTGTAAATATACAAATATGTATACACACTTGCAAAGTATATACACTAAAAATAAAATAAAGAAAAAGAAAGAATGGAAGGAAGGAAGGAAGGAAGGAAGGAAGGAAGGAAGGAAGGAAGGAAGAATGGAAGGAAGGAAGAACAAAAGAGAGAGATAATGCCCTAGGGAGTTTAGTAGGGTGAGAGGAGCTTGAAACACAGCAGAAATATCATTTTATGTTTTATGATATCAGAACCATAGTATGATATAGTAAAACCTATGATTTCAGGTAATCTTCTAGATGAGTCTTTAGCTTACAACTGGAAGTCCAAAGTAGAATTAAGGTTTATGAGGGAAAATAATTAATAGTAAGCTTTGTTCTTAGAAGTACTTCAGTACTGAAGTAGGACCTGGCAAGTGAGTCCTTATTGTATCTATGTCTTCACAGCTGAATAAATCTTTGGAAAGTCATGGAAAGAGGATTATAATATGAGAACAATCAAATGGTTAATGAAAATAGACACAGAAGTTAGTGATAGGCAGATTAAAATGCTGGAATAAAGTGTCTGTATTTTTAGTCCAGATTTTCTGGGTTGCTGAACCTAAAAATTGAATTTTCACTTTCTTTCCAGATGAAAAGTATCACAGATTTTGAGTAAATATTCCCATCTGACTGTGACTTTAGATGTGTTGGTAAAGAAAGATAGATTAAGGACATCTCTGTGGTGTTCCAAGAAAAAAAGCAACAGCCTTAGTCACATACACACAGTGTTTTCCAAGGTTGAGATAATAACATTTAAACAAATGGTGTGGCAGAGGTGGAGGTCTCCAGTATAAATAGTTATATCTATATAAATAAGAGTTACTTAAGTAAAATTAATGAATGTAAAGCAAGTTTTATAAAGAGTGAAACCATGTAAGCAAGAGAATGAGAAAAGATAGCACGAACCTATAGCTGTCTCTAGGCATTATGCCTTTGCCTTGGTGGCTCTTTTATGTGAAAGATACTGTCAAACCACAAAAGAAATCATAGAGAAATGTTAGCTAGAATGCTAGCTAACATAATTCTAGTTACTTCTCTCTTGTTTCAAAGAGGAAAGACATTGTTTTAAATGCTAATAGGCTGAAACTTATAAATGGTATTTCATTGTCACTGACTTTGATGTGTCCCATGCATACACAATGCCTATTGAGAACACATATTCCCCACCAGAAGCCCTCTCAAGTTCTACAATACATGCCCTTCTATCTATCAAAAGCCCATAACATTTTACCCAGTGACGACAGTTTGAAAATTACCAGATTGTTAAACTACCTACAAAGGTAAAGTGTCCCAGCGTGAGATTCACAGATATAGAATGAATAGCTTATACCGTGCAATTCATTATCAGTAATATTTTTTTACTTTAAAAATTTCCATTAAGGTAAAATATGCTTTGTAATGTACATAATTAAGAATATAAAGTGTTGATAAACATTGACAGCATTATAGCCAAAACCAACCACAAAATTTAAAAAAAAAAAATCCAAAAAGTAAGATTTTCTCATATTCCTGTAGTCTATTTCTACTTCTCATAAATATGACATGATCACAGGAAATTATCTTTGCCTATTTATGAATATCATATATTAGAATCATCTCAAAATGTTTTCTTCTAGTCTGTAGCTACATTTTCAATTTCCTAAATGTGTTTTTTGATATGAATATTTTCATTTTAATAAAGTTAGCTCTATTTCTCTTTTATGATTAGTTTATCTAAGAAACGGTGACTTTCTCAATAACAAAATATATTCCACAGTCTATCAAAAGATCAATACTTTTTACTCTAATGTTTTTGTCTTTACATGTGTCAAATGAACTTGCATATCTGGTACAATGTCTCAATAAAGGTTCATTTCTGTGCACATATTTGTGAGGTTATTTCAGTGACCTTTATTGTCATTCATTCCTGTTATGACTGTGTTGTCTTTGTTGAAATTAAATTGACTGTATCATCCCTCTTTCCTGGATTTTCTATTTCTGTTAAACCTGTTCAGCAAATATTTTCAGAGGCAGTGATGTTAACTTTTCTAATTACACTTTTGGATATTTTAAAATTAGTTTTCATTATTTAGTGAAGTTTCTTGAGCATAGATATATGTATTTTAATTATAAATTATGTTAATTTCTGTATCTTGGTCATTTTGAGCAATTTTTCAAGGCAATTTTTTCTTAGTTATTGATAACATTCTTGATCCTTCTTCATAGATCATTTACTGTTATTATATGATGTGCAATTTCTTTTAATACCTTCAACTCAACTATATTTCTTTCTAATATTGTTTAAATTTACATTTTAATAGTTTTGAAATTTCTAGTAAATATGACCAGTCCTTTGGATTTTGCTTTTGTAGAGACTGATGACATAGCATGGTATGATTGATGGGAAGGTTTTTATCACCAGAGGCTCCTAAAAGAGTAGAGAGCTGAGAGGAAACATAGTATTGTAGACTTGGCCAGCAGACTGGAAGTGGCTGTGAAAGATGCAGGAATAGAGTTAAGGGTGGGAGTGTGGAATAGGGAAGGAAGATGAGGAGAAGGTCAAGAGAATTCAAAAGAGTAGCAAGCATAGCCAAAATAGAAGGTATATTAGAAGAAGGTAGAGGAAACTAAGGGAAACACTTGAGCTGGAGGATGTTTGTGGCAGGGGAGGCTAAGTCTAGGATGGTAGCATGGACTCTGAAATGTGTAACAAAACTTTTGATACTGAGGAAGGCTGGAAGGTAGTATGTGCTATGTGCTTTTGTATGCTAATAGGCACTACAGGTAGCCATTTTTTAATCTTCTGCCAGTGGTAAAGAAATGGTTCTTTTAGTAGAGAAGGACTAGCTCATGAAGTTCCAGAGGAGTCCTGGCTTTGATCTAAGTTCCACATTTTGGTGAACGGCACTTTCTTTAGACCTGACAGGTTTTTAGAGATGGTATTGATGCAGGTATCTAACTGTGATTGATCATATCTTGGAACAGCTGTACTTCACTCAGGGCCCTATGATGCTGGAAGATTAATACCAAACCAAGAGAGTGCTGAGCTCACTGTCAAGTTTCAGTGATGGCTAAAGACAGACACATGTAGAAACAAGCAAAGCAGAATGAAAGCGTCATTTAAATCAATTAAAGAAAGAGAGAGAAAATGCCAAAGGAGAGCTCATCTTAAGACAGGCTGAAACTCTCCAGCATTTTATCATGAGGTATTTACAGGGTTATGGCAGAAACCAAAATATGTATAGATAAACCACCTAGAAAGTAGCTGTCAACATTTGAAAAAATTTTATTCTTTGCTTTCCATGAAAAAATGTAAAAACCATTCATGTCTAAGAATTTTAGAAAGAGCCAACTGCCATCACTTAAATTTCCAACACATTGTGATTGAAAATAGAAACTGACTGATGCTTTTGTCCACAGAACTTCCTACTTCTTTTAGTTACATTGATTTCCAATTTGAAAAGAATTCATTGTCCAATATTTTGTGGAACTTCTCTTAAATATCTTTTTACTATCTAAGCTAAAGAATAGTTTCAAAACCAAGTTTAATAAATTATCCAGTCTTCCTAAGAAGTAATAATATAGAAATAATGCTTTTATGTGTATTCAGTGTTTGGAACAGTAAAAACTACACTTGCAGCTCTTTGGGTCCAGGACATCCTTTATTTTCATGGACATTTTCCACTATACCCTGTTTTCTGGTGCTTACTGTACTGTGATTTCATTGTAAGAAGACTGTATGCTATATATGACATTTGAATGGACTATAGAAACCTGCCAGATCTATGTGATTTACGATATCATTTAACTCTATCATCTCTCTCTACAGTTTGTGTGGCTGATCAATCTAGTTATTAAAAAGAGAGTACTGAAATCACCAGCTGTAAATATGTTCTGGCTAGTCTCTTGCTCTATGTCTAGTTGCATTTACTTAACGAAATCCAGTGCACTAGAGTTTCATGCATATATGTTTAGGATTGTACTCATCTAAATGGCTTGATACTCCGATGATAAAACTCAGAATTTCTTCTATGAAATGTACTAAGAAATATAAAAGAAAGTTAATGATTAAATCCTATAATGAGTGTTTGCAATAAAGGCAAATACCTCTCGAAACTTTTGAATAATTTATTTTGTAAGAAATCTTTAAAGTTTTTCATGTTGTTTCTTGATCTTCTTTATAATGATGTTGTAAATTGAAAAAGTTTCTTGATAGATTGTTTTCTTGAATCACTGGGAAGTAACTGTTACCAGCTCTTCTAATTAGATGTGAGTAAAGAATATTTCCACTGTAAAGTATTATAGCAATGCCTGCTTTTCATCTGGGTCCACGTACTTGGAACGTTTTTTCTGTTAATCTTTGATGGTCATGTACATCTTCCCATTATTAATTTGAGAGCACTGATCTTCAAAGCTACCAAAAGATCTGTATTAATTCCTGGAATTTATTTACATATGGTGTTTGTTTCCCCAGTACCACACAGAAAAAAGAAAACATCTTCAACAAATGGTGCTGGCCTAACTGGATGTCTGCATATAGAAGAATTCAGATAGACTCATATATATCACATTGCACAAAATTAAAATCTAAGTGGATCAAAGACCTCAACATAAAACCAGATATACTAAAATTAGTAGAAAAGAAAGGGAAAAAGCCTTGAACTCATTGGTACAGAAGACAATTTTTGGAAGAAAACACCAATGGCTCAGGCCCTAAGATCAATAATTGATAATGGGACCTCATGAAACTGAATAATTCCTGTAAGGCAAAGGACATTGTTAACAAGATAAAAATGGCACTCTACAGATTGGAAAAGAATTTTTACCAACCCCACATTTGAGAGGGACTAGCAGCCAAAATTCATAAATAGCTCAAGAAGTTTGACACCAACTACCCAAATAGTCTAATTAAAAATTGGGTACAGACCTAAACACAGAAATAAATTAATCTCCAAGGGCTGATAAGAACCCAGAGATATGTTCAAATCCTTAGTCTTCAGGGAAATACAAAACAAAACAATTCTGACTTTTATCTTACAGTCATCAGAATGGCTAAAATAAAAAAAACTCAAGAGATAGCACATTTTGATGATGAGGTAAAGTTAGGTAGAGCAAGGAGAAAACTCCATTACTAGTGAGAGTGCAAATGTGTACAACCACTCTAGAAATCAATTTGTTGTTTCCTCAGAAATATGGGACTAGTTCTAGCTCAAGACCCAGCAACAACACTCCTGGTCATATACCCAAAAGATGCTCCACCATACCACAAGGCCACTTACTCAACTATGTTCATAACAGATTTATTTGTAATGGCCAGAAACTGAAAATAGCTGAGATATACCTCAACTAAAGAATGAATAAAGAAAATGTGACACATCTATACCTGAAATTCTATTCAGTTATTAAAAACAAAGACATGAGTTTTGCAGGCAGATGGATGGAACTAGAAAATACCAACTTGAGTGAGGTAATCCAGACCCCAAAGAACATGGGATGTACACAGTTATGAGTGGATATTGGCCATAAAATACAAGAAATGCATGCTATACTCCACAGGCCCAAAGAAGCCAAACAAGGAAAAAGATCCAAGCTAAGATGCTTGAATCTCACTCTGAAGGGAGAATAAAATCTTCATAAGAGGCAGAGAGAGGGAAGGAGGGGTGTTTGGGATGGAGATACAGATAGAGATAGATAATAAGTAGATAGCTAGATGGATGGATTAAAGATGTTAGTCAAAAAAAAAAAAAGTACCACACTTTTTTCTGTATTGTTTTGCCTTCTTTGTCAAAAATCCATACATGTGTGAGTTTATTTCAGGTACTTCAGTTTGATTCAACTGATCAAACTGTTTTTTCCTATACTAACACCATGGAGTTTTTATTACTATTGTTTTATAGTACACCTTGATGTCATGGATGGTAATACCTTTTGACGTTCTTCTTTTTCAGAACTCTTCTTAGCTATCCTGGGTTTTTGTTTTTTCCATATGAAGTTGAAAATCATTCATTGTCTGTAAAGAATTATTTGGAATTTTGATGATAATTGCATTGAATACATAAATTGCTTTTGGTAAAATGGCCATTATCACTATGTTAGTCCTACAAATCCATCAACTTGGGAGATCTTTCCTTCTTCTGATATCATTCTCATTTTCTTTCTTTAGAGATTGAAGTTCTTTTCAAATAGGTTTTTCACTTGCTTGGTTAGTGTTATTCCAAGATATGTTATATTACTTGTGGCTATTGTAAAGGGTGTTGTTTCCCTAATTTCTTTCTTGGCCCATTTACCATTTGTATAAACAAGAGCAACTTGATTGGATTTTTTTTTTTTTTTACTTAATTTTGTATCCAGTCACTTTGCTGAAGGTGTTTATCAGCTGTAGGTGTTCTCTGGAAGAATTACAGGGGTCATTTATATACAATATCATATCATCTACCAATAATGATCCTTTGACTTCTCCCAATTTGTATCCTTTTGATCTCCTTTAGTTATCTTGTTGCTCTATCTAGAATTGCAAGAATGTTATTGAGTATTTTTATGTCAATGTTCGTAAGTAAAGTTGCTCTAAAATTTTCTTTCTTTGTTGAGTCTTTGGGTGGTTATGTATCAGGGAAATTGTGGAGTCACAGAACAAATGATGTAGTGTTCTTTCTGTTTCAACTTTAAGAAATATTTTGAGGAGTATTAGTATGAGCTCATCTTTAAAATCTAGTGAAATTCTGCACTACAACCAGCTAAATCTGTGTCTGTGGGTTTTTTTGGGGGGGTGGGGAGGGTTTGGTTTGTTTTTTGTTTTTTGGGTTTTTTTGTTGTTGTTATTGTTGGGAGGCACTTAATGGCTGTTTCTACTGGTTTAGAAACACCTGATCTTGATTTAACTGTGGTATGCAGTACTCATCCACTTCACATAGATTTTCCAGTTTTGTAAAGTATGGGCTTTTGAAGTAAGCCTAATGATTTTTTTTTTAATTTCTTCAGTTTCTATTGTTATGTCTCCCTCTTCTTATTTGATTTTGTTATTTTGGATACTTTCTCTGTACCTTTCAGTTAGTTTCACTATGGACTTGTCTCTCTTGTTTTTCTCAAAGAACCAGCTCTTGGTTTTGTTGATTCTTTGTACTGTTCTCTTTGTTTCTAATTGATTGATTTCTGCCCTCTATTTGACTACCCTTGTAATTTGACTACTTCTTTTGGTATGTTTGCTTCTTTTTGTTCTAAAGATTTCAGGATCCCTATTAAGTTGCAAGAATAAGATCTCTCCAATTTCTTTATTAAGGCACTTAGTGCTATGAATTTTTCTCTTTGCACTACTTTTATTGTGTCCCATAAGTATGGGTTTGTTGTGCCTCATCTTCACTGGATTATAAAAAGTCTTTAATTTCTTTATTTCTTCCATGACCAAGTTATCATCAAGTATAATTGTTCAGTTCCCATGAGTATGTGAGGCTGAGCATGAGGAGTTGAATTCCCCCACTATTATTATGTGGATTTCAGTGTTTGGTTTGATCTTTAGTAAATTTTCTTTTATAAATTTGGGTGCCATTGCTTTTAGAGTATAGATGTTTAGAATTGATGTCTTAATGATTTTTTTCTTTGATGAGTATGAAGTGTCCTTCCCCATTTCTTTTTTTTAAATTGGATATTTTATTTATTTACATTTCAGATATCATCAACTTTCCCCATTTCCCCTCCTATACAATCCCCCTCCTCCTTTTTGCTTTTATACCATTTTAATTACTTGCAAGTATTAGGTCAATTTTAGGTTGAGGAACTAGCAATACAATAGATACAAATAGTCAAGGAACAAGCAAGACAATAAATACAAATAGTCAAAGAACAACCAAGGCAATAAACAAAGTTCCATGAACACTTCTGTGATCACTGTTTCTAAGAGCTTATCAGGATGACCAAAATATCTGAGCCTACTTCCCTGTCCTAGCCCAAAGTCATTTTCATATCTGAAGCCTACTTCCTTGTTCTAGTCTAAGATTTAGATTCCTGCCTGAAATTACTTCTTTGTTCTAGCCTAATGTTTATATTCCTGCCTGAAATTACTTCTTTGTTTTAGCCTAAGATTTAAATTCCTGCTTGAAATTACTTCTTTATTCTAGTCTAATGTCAGATTCCTTCCTGAAGCCCACTTCCTTTTCTTTGGCCAATGTCAGACACCTGCCAAACAGCCCATTTCCTTGTCCTTGGTCCATCTCAGATTCTTGCCAAACAGCCCCAAAAAAGGTCTCCAACTCTTCCCCTTTTTTATTTCATAAACAAGACTGAGCCTGTCTTAGATCAGTCTGTCAAGAATGCCTTCCTTACCCATCATGGAATATACATTATCAAAAGCAATGCACTTCTATCTTAGGTTGGTAAGACTGTGCAGAATCTTACCCATCCTTGGTTTGCCAGCCTGTTAATTTAATACCTCTGTCTGGGTGTGCATTTTCAGTTTCAAGCCATGTACTTTGGCTGCCAACATGTTGATGCTGTTAAAGACAAGCTTTACCATGATTGGCAGGAATAAAAGTATTCCCAGGACAAAAAGGGATAGCAGGATCAAGCTATATAAGCCATTCTTGAAGCTTGACCAAAATAGAAATGCTGACCTCAGGCCATGGGTAATTTTATCAGCAGTATCTGCCACATCAACACTCAGCAGAACAGCATTCTTTAAATGTATAAACTCAGTATTCAAAGTTAAAACATCCAAAGAGGTATTAGAATTATGCCAAATACGCTGAAAGTAAGGTTTTTTTAATTATAATGACTATCACTGTAAATTTTAGAACTAACACAAATCTAATGGTATTTGGCATGATACTTGAGATGGCTCTTTACTCTTGAACTCTGAACCTCCTTTCAATAATTTGAATAGGGTAAAGAACATCAATCGATTCTTCCAAGTAACTCTTAAAAATCCTTCATAGGACTAGTTTCATTTCTTTAAATTCCACAATTCTGCATTTATAATGGAACGTGTGTGTGTGTGTGTGTGTGTGTGTGTGTGTGTTTTATTTCAATCATGACAGATTATTTTTTACTAGGTTTTGTAATCTAGGCTGAGATCTATGGTCTCTCAGATCTTATATTACATTTGTCCTAGAATCTGGCTTTTAATGTCATCATGGGGGAGGGAACAGGGCTGTTATTCTGATAGGCTTTCCTTTATGTGTGACATGGTCTTTCTCTCTTGCAGCTTTCAATATCCTGTATTTGGTACATATTAAATAGGGAAGTTTTTTATTATTGTTGCTTTATGTGGTCCTATTTAGTGTTCTATATATGCCTTTGAACTGAGTTAAAGTCTTTTTTATTTAACAACTTTACTTTTTCTATGATTTCATTGAAAATATTTTCTATAAATAACTCAGTTTTTTTTCTTTTTCTATATTGTTCAGAGTATTTTTTCTGTTTATAATGCTCCATTTTCCTGAATCCTCTGTTCATGGGTTTTTAGATATATCATTTTAATTAGCTGAGTATTCTACTTCTTCTACATTGAATTCAATCCCTGATATTCTCCATTCTATTTGTTCTTCCTATTGCTGAGAATTTCCACTCAAAATTGGCCCAGGCTCTAAGTTCAACTATAGACAAATGGGATCTCATAAAATTGAAAAGCTTCTGTAAAGCAAAAGGCACTGTCATTGGGACAAAATATCAACCTACAGATTGGGAAAAGATTTACCAATCCTACATCTGATAAATCCTACATCTAATATCCAATATATACAAAGAATTCAGGAATTTGGATTCCAGAGAACCAAATAATTATATTAAAAATAGTGTACAGAGTTTTTGAATATTTTAATTTTTTCTTTATTTATCACAATATAATACATGTATACAATAAAATGTGATCACATCTCTACCCCACTTTCCCAACCCAAGCATTCCCATACCTGTCCAATATTCTTCTCTGCCAATTTCATGTCTTTACTGAACAACAAAATTTAGTTAGTGTATGTGTTTTGGTTTAATTATTGGAACATGAGAAACATACCAATGACTATCTCCTAACAAAATAATAAATAAAAGTTTGACTCACTTGATCTTGTGCAGGCCAGCATAGCAGCTGTGAGTTTTATAGGTCATGTCTATGCCACAGTCTGAAATCCACATTTCATAGCACTCCTTCCCTCACACTTACTAGCAGTTATTCTTTCCTCCTCCTATTATGTAGTGTTCCTGGAGTATTGGTGGTTGTTGTTAGTAAAGATAATCCATTTTTGTGTAAGCACCTTCCAAACCCTGTTCCCCATTAATCCTCATTAGGATGAGGAAGGTACCCTTAAGGAAATACCCTGAAGTTCCACTGTCATCCATTCCATGTGAATACAAAAGGCTGTGTAGATTGCCCACATATGGGAATAGTTTTTTAATAATATGTTACTGTGGTACAGTGAAGGTGTAAGATGCTGTGGTAGTTTGAACAAAAGTGGTCCCATAGACTAAGAGAGAATGGCACCTATTAAGAGTTGTGGCTCTGTTGGAACAGGTGTGGGTTTGTTGAAGTGGATATGCCACTAGGGGTTGGCCTTTGAGGTCTCAGAACCTCAAGCCTGGTCAGTTTGTCACTGTCACTTCATGCTGCCTGAAGATCCAGATGAAAAATTTTCAGTTTCTTCTCTGGTACCATGTCTGCTGGTACACTACTATTCTTTCATCACAACAATAATTGTCTAAACATCTGAACTGGAAACCAGCCTCAATTAAATGTTTTCCATTATAATAGTTGTCTTGGCTCTGCTGTTTCTTCACAGCAATAGAACCTTAACCTAGACAAGTTCTGCTTGTGAAGAGGAATGCTAGACATATTTCAAATCATTTTACATTCTCTGCAAAGTAAAATAAGAACATACAATAGTTGTTCTGTTAAATATCATTTCAATCACCATAGTCAAACATCATTAGTTTTTATTGCTTGGGGATTTATAAATTCATTTTTAGAAATAGTGTTTAGTGGAATGCAGGGGAGATTTTCTATTTATTTCCTATAATTAACTTTAGGAGATGAGAAAACTGCTGTTATTTATTAAACCACAGGAGGAAAAAAAACAACAATGAACAACTATGCCAACAAGTTAAACTACAAGAAGACATAAAAATGGCCTTGAGAGAAACTAAGTGCTACAACAAAGGAGCAAAGTCATTTTCTGAGAGGACATTCTGAGCAAAAGTACTTAGATTCAAATTTGACTGCTACCTCACAGGATGGCTGTCATTTGGCCCTTGTTCTACAACACTTAGATAAATTAAATGAGTATTACAGATAATGTTTTTGTGAATTTTCCTATAGCTACATCAAAACTATCTAGACAACATGGTATTGCATTTTAATACAAAAAATCTTATGAATAAAAATGTATATGAAATTATTACTTGAATTTAGATTTAGAAGAAAATATTTTAAACTAATAAGTTAGTACCAATTAAAAATGTGTTTGTGTTTTCATTTTTCATGTTTTTGAGGTTGCATAATGATCAATACTGTTTTTCTTCTAGCTTTCTTTCTCTCTAACATTCCTTTTATAACACTCAGTTTATTTTTAGTGCCAGTTATAAATCACCTAGCAATTCCTGCCTACATATTGTTATTACTAAACCTGATGTTTTTACACCTTTGAAGAGAAAAATATTGTATAATAACTACATCATATGTACATTATAGATACTCATATTTAAATAGCAAACACACCATTATAGAAAGATCAGAATGTCGATATTTAAAAATATATATTTCCTCCTTGATAGTGACCACAACTCCACCTTACAAAGTGGGGTTGTGGGATCTTATTTTAAGTTGCCTCTGAGTTTATAACTCTGCTATAAGACAAGTTTTGATGTAAAACTCAACACATGTGAATTTGGTTTGAACATGCTTCATTATACTATTCAAGTATATTTTAAATTTATTAAAATATTTTATGTGGCAGGAGAAAAGTACAAAATTTGAATGAGAATATATCTTGTATCATTTTGTACTACTATAACAAGGAAATTAATATCTCACCTAAAGTATATATTTTTCAAGGTATGGATGCAATATGTTATTGTGTTAACTGAGAGTAAGCCATCAAGAATGTTAAATCAGCCAGAAACGCTCAGATAAAAATATTTAGAAGAAAAATGAGAATGAGAATCATTTAGGTTTTCTGTACGAATTTCTTTTTTTTACTAAAAAGTCAGATTTTAGGAACTTTCAAAATGTCAGTTATACAATTATTTTATTACAATAAATTTGAGTGATTAAAAATAAAAATGCTCATTTGCATATATATATATATCAAATTACCTCGACTAAGATAAAAAGTAATCAAATGTTTACTAAGTCTATTAACCAAAGGCAATATTATTAGACAATAATACACCTATATTTGTCTTACATAATTGTTGTGTATAGATCAGAACATGAAAGCTTCAGTTGAATATTAGACTCAAATACACATATCTTAAAGTTCTAGTGTATCACTGAAATTAATAAAACAAGTCTTAGTTCTGCAAGCCTGTTTTATAGAATCCTGAAGATAATACTAACTTTGGGAATAACTTGTAAAGATTTATTAATCAACTTCATTGAAGATCTCATTCAATGAAGTGGTGTACCACACTCCTAATTCATGAGAACATCATTTTCATGTATGGACTGACACATTTTTTTTTTTTATTTTTAATTGTTTCCACTATTAACAGGGACTATTCAAGATACTAGAATAGGATAAAGTACCCATCCTTTGCTTTGTTAGAGTTTTTATTACGTATTCAAAATCTGGAGGTTCCCAAAGGACATTAGGAGTTTTGAGTTCAACTAGGAGGTAGCAAATGCAAAGCAGACTTTTTTGAGACAAGCACAATGAATACTGACAATGACAATGACTCACACTTATATAGCTGTCTCTTCAGAGGTCTGCAAGAGTCTGACACATTCACAGGCGGATGCTCACAGCTAATCATTGAACTGATCAAGGGGTTTCCCAATGAAGGAGTTAGAGAGAAGACTGAAGGAGCTGAAAGGGTTTGTGGCCCCATGAGGAGTGCAGCAATATCAACCAACCAGAGCTCCCAGAGTCTAAGTCACTAGCCTGGGAGAACATAGGGAGGGACCCAGGGCTCCAGCTGTATATGTAGGGGAGGATAGCATAGTTTGGCATAGGTGGGAGAGGAGATCCTTGGTCCCATGAAGGCTGGAAGCTGAGTGTGTATGTGGGGGGGTGGATTTGAGAGTGAAGAAGTGGGAGTGGGGGGGGGTAGGTGGGGGCACATCTTCGTAGAAGCAGGAGGAGGGGTGTTGGGATAGTGGGGTGAGAAATGGGGTAAGGGTATAACATCTGAAATGTAAATAAAATATCCAATAAAAATAAAAATTAAAAAAATAAAAAATAAAAAAAATGACTGACATTGAATAAGAGAAAGAGAATCTTTGAGATACTATACTTCAAGACATGTTAGCTGTGGGGCTGTTGTCCTGAAAATTAAAGAGAAGCAAAAATTAGTTCAGAGTTGCTGTTAGCCACAAATTAGAGCTTACAAAGCTTTTGGTATAGAAGAAAATCAGGTAATATATTTTGGGATGTGAAGTAATTGGTAAAAAGTTATAATGAAGAAACAAAAGTTTGATTGAATAGTGTGGTTCTAAATAGGGAAATAGAAAGACTTGTGACTATGTTTTTCTAATTGAAAACACTGCAGTTACTTCTGGAGTGTGGAAAATTCAATGAATGAAAGTGAAATAGAAGATGACCAAGACAATTGTCAGTTAAGTTATTTTAAAGCACAAATAAGCTAGATTGACATGAGCTTTAGAAACTGAAATGCTGGGACATGTGGCATGGTCAGATACACTCGATAAATATTTAAGTTTTCTCACCACAGAATTTTGTACATTTAGTTAAATCCAGGAAGATAATTAATTTAGCTAATCAAAGAACAAAGTACTTTCTTTAGAAAAAATAACTATTTCTGGAGATACATTACAGCTATGTGTAGGCTTATCAGTGACTGTCAAAATCTTTGAACTAGCAATAAATAACTGATAACATTGAAAGAATGTATGCATTGTGATTAATTAGAATTCATTGACATAGAAATTCTTTTCTCTCAGTTTTATATGAAACTAAGAAAAATGTAGAACACTACATCACAGATATGTGTGTGACAGTCAAGAAAAAAAATATAATAAGCACATAAGAAGAGGATTATTTAGAATATCTGTAAGTCTAAAATATACCCTTTATATAATTAGGCACTTGTAAACATTTAGTAAGTTCCTATGTTTTTCTTGATAAGAAATATTTGCTCTATTACCCCAGAGCCAGTTATCAAAGTTGTAATCAGCACTGCAATGGAATACCAACTGTAGTTCTGTCCACACCTACCATGGATTCCACAGACCATCTCCCCCTGGCCTTCACTCCCTGCTTTGTCTCTATATCTGTGTCCTCAACTCAAGTAGACAACAGAAGCCATATATGCAAGATGACAAAGGATGCTAGCCTTGCATATTTCCTATATTCCATGATCTCCCAAGCTCATTTCTCAGAGTCACCTCATTCACTGCAACAAACCGTATATGCCTAGAATCTATTTACCTACAATAGGGCTCTCTTAACCCTAACCCTAATCCTAGCCCTAGCCCTAGGCCTAGCTCTAGCTTTAGCCTTAACCCTAAACCTAACCCTAGCCCTAGCTTTAACCCTAGCCCTAGATCTAATCCTAACCCTAGCTCTAAACATAACCCTAGTCCAACCCTTAACCCTAACAATATGTATCTACAAATCCAGTTCAACAGAAGATACTAAAAGGAAAACTCACACCAAGGAGTGTTGCTGCCCGAGCAGCCCTACATTTGGGGGCCAGAAATGTTGAGAAATACACTACCCCACGTTTGGGGGCCAAAATGTCTCGGACTGTTCTGTCAATGTTGGGACTCACGCTGCCAAAAGCCTTGGGGACTCAATTGTCCTGTACTGTCCCAAGCAGCTCCAGTCCATGGGTCAGGGTTCAGCAAGAGAGAGAGAGTGAGGACAGACACGAGGAATGGAGACCAGACAGAGTGTGATTCAATCCCGTTTATTCTTCAGTCTCTCTTCCTAGTACAAGTTCCAAGTCTTGAGTTCCTAGTCCCTAGTTCCTAGTCCCTAGTGCCTCCAAGTTCCAAGTCACTTCTTCCAAGTGCTAAGTGCCTAATGTCTAATAACTAATTCCAAGTTGTACTCTCTAACCTAATTCCTAGTTCCAAGTTGTACTCCAAGTTGTACTCTCTAGTGCCTAATAATCTGTTCTTCCTCAGTGCCTAATTCCTACTCCAAGTTGTACTCTCTGAAGTGTCTGATTCTCTGATACTCTTCTGTCTGCCTCTCGACTTTTATATGTCTCACTTCTAAGCCACGCCTCTAAGTCACACCTTTAATCATGCCCTTAGGTCTTGTCTCTAAATCTGATCTCTAAATCATGCCCTTAAGTCACACACCTTTAAGTCTCACACACCCAAGGGAAAATCCTGGGTATCTAAAGCAAGATGTTATCAGAGTGTGCTCAGCTATTGTAGGCTAATGCAATCAAGTCTCTGGTCAGGGTATATGGCTCAAGATGTCTACAAGGATGATAGCTGCTTTCTGTCGGCTCCCCACAAAGGAGGTTAACTTCACACATGAAAACAGAAGAAATAGAGAAGTCTAACAATTACGACAAAAATCGGTGAAACAAAGAGTTGGTTCTTTGAGAAAATAAATAATACTAATGAACTGTTAGTTTAATTAATTAAATTTCTGCCCAGGGTTTGTACCCTGACTTAGGTCATTTATGTTCCCAATGAAAGACACACTCACAACTTTTATATTTACAATAAGCCTTAAAAAACACAAGACCTGGGCAGCTGCCTACACTCCATTTTGATAGAATCTACTTTCTTATCAATAACCCCAAGTTATTACTTACTATTTATTATGTTCCATCTTGTCTGCTCTTACCACCAATTGGTCATTGCTCAGGACCATGCTCTCTTGACTTTTAACCCATGTAATTTCTCCTTCCCTCTTTCCTTTGCATTTGTCTTCCTTGTGGTCCCAAGCCTAGGAAACTTAAGCAAAAATACTCAATAAAATAGATGCAAATGGAATCCAAGAATGCATCAAAAAGACCTTCCACCATGATCAAGTATGCTTCATCTAAGAGATGTAGGGATGTTACAATGTATTAAATCAGTAAATATTATCCATACCATGAATAAAATGTAAAGAAAAATATGATCATGCATTAGATGCTAAAAAAGCCTTTGGCAAAACTGAACACCCCTTCATTATAAAAATTTTGGAAAAAGCAGGGTTACAAGGGACATACCTAAACACAATAAATGTAATTTATAGTAAGCCTAAAGCCAATGTAAAAGTAAATGGAGAGAAACTCGAAAAAAATCCACTAAAATCAAGAAAATGCCAAGGCTGTCCACTCCTTCCATACCTTTACAATGCAGTACTTCAAATTTTAGCTAAACCAATAGAAGAACAGGAGATGAAAGGAACAAAGAAAGGTCAAGCTATCTTTATTTGAAGGTGATATTATTGTAAACATAAATGACCATAAGACATTCTATACACCCTAGAATTTTTATAGCTGATAAACTCTTTTTGCAAACTAGCTGGATAAAAAATTAACTCACAAATATCAGTAGTCCTTCTAATACAAATGATAACAGATTGAGAAAGAAATCAGAGAAATAGCATCTTCCATAATAGCCTTAAATAATATAAAATATCTTCGGGTAATTTAAAGTAATCAAGTGAAAGATTTTTATAATAAAAACTTTAGTGAGTGCATACCATGTGTGTTCTTTTGTGATTGGGTTACCTCACTCAGGATGATATTTTCTAATTCTATCCAGTTTCCTAAGAATTTAATGAACTCATTGTTTTTAATAGCTGAGTAGTATACCATTGTGTGAATGTACCACATTTTCTGTATCCATTCCTCTGTTGAAGGTCATCTAGGTCCTTACCAACTTCTGACTATTATAAATAAGGCTGCTATGAACATAGTGGAGCATGTGTCCCTGCTGTATGTGGAAACATCTTTTGGGTATATGTCCAGGGGTGGTACAGCTGGGTCCTCAGGTAACACTATGTTCAATTTTCTGAGGTACCACCAGACTGCTGTTCATAGTGGTTGTACCAGCTTACAATCCCACCAACAATGGAGGAGTGTTCCTCTTTCTCCACATCCTCGCCAACATCTGCCATTACCTGTGTTGTCGATCTTAGCCATTCTGACTGGTGTTATGTGGAATCTCAGGTTTGTTTTGATTTGCATTTCCCTGATGACTAAGGATGTTGAACACTTTTTCAGGTGCTTCTCAACCATTTGAGTTTTCTCAGTTGAGAATTCTTTGTTTAGCTCTGCACCCCATTTTTAGTAGGGTTATTTGATTGTCTAGAGTCTAATTTCCTCAGTTCCTTGTATACCTTGGATATTAGCCCTCTATCAGATGTAGGACTAGTAAAGATCTTTTCCCAATCTGTTAGTTGCCACTTCGACCTATTGATGGTATCATTTGCTTTATAGAAGCTTTGTGATTTTATGAAGTCTCATTTATCAATTCTTTCTTTTCTGATCTTACAAGGCTTTTAGTAAGAAGTGGTGTTGAATTTTGTCAAATGCTTTCTCAGCATCTAATGAAATGATTATGTGGTTTTTTCTTTGAGTTTGTTTATGTAGTGGATTATGTCGACAGATTTCTGTATATTGAATCATCCTTGCAACCTTGGGATGAAGCCTACTAGATCATGATGAATGATCATTTTGGTGTGTTCTTGGTTTCAGTTTGTAAGAACTGTATTGGGTACTTTTTTATAGATGTTTATAAGGGAAATTGGTCTGAAGTTCTCTTTCTTTGTTGGGTATTTGTGTGGTTTTGGTATCGGTGTAAACGTGGCTTCATAGAACAAATTCAATAATGTCCCTACTGTTTCTATTTTATGGAATAGTTTGAAGAGAATTGGTATTAGGTCTTCTTGGAAGGTCTGATAGAATTCCATACTAACCCCTTCTGGCTTCTGGGCTATTTTTGGTTGGGAGACTTTTAATGACTGCCTCTATTTCTTTAGGGGTTATGGGAATGTTTATATGGTTTATCTGATCCTGATTTAATGTTGATATTTGTTATTGTCTAGAAAATTGTCCATTTCATCCAGATTTTCCAGTTTTGTTGAGTATAGGCTTTTGTAGTAGGTTCTGATGATTATTTTAACTTCTTCAGTGTCAGTCGTTTTATCTCCCTTTTCATTTCAGATTTTTTAAATTTTCTGTGCCTTCTGGTTAGTCTGGCTAAGGGTATATCTATCTTGTTGATTTTCCAAAGAACCAGCTCCTAGTTTAGTTGATTCTTTTTACAGTTTTCTTTGCTTCTATTTGGTTGATTTCAGCCCTGGCTTTGATTATTTCCTTCCATCTACTCCTGTTGGGTGTATTTGCTTCTTTTTGTTCTAGAGCTTTCAGGTGTGCTGTTAAGCTGCTAGTGTATGCTATCTCCAGTATCCATTTGGAGGCACTCAGAGCTATGAATTTTCCTCTTAGCACAGCTTACATTGTGTCTCATTAGTTGTGTACGTCGTGCTTTCATTTTCATTAGATTTTAAAAAGGTTTTAATTTTATTCTTGATTTCTTCCTTGGCTAAGTTATCATTGAGTAGCTTCAATGTGTATTTGGGATTTCTGTTGTTTTTGTTGTTATTGAAGACTGGCCTTAGTCTGTGGTGATCTGATAGGATGCATGGGATTATATCAATCTTCTTGTATCTGTTAAGGTCTGTTTTCTGACAGATTATATGATCAATTTTAGAGACAGTACCATGAGGTACTGAGGGTATATTCTTTTGCTTTAGGATGAAATGTTCTCTCTCTCTCTCTCTCTATATATATATATATATATATATATATATATATACACACATATATATAGACACACATATATATACATACATATATATGTATGTATATGTATATATATACATACATATATATGTATGTATATATATTATATCCATTGAATTCATTTGGTTCAAAACTTCTGTTAATTTCACTGTATCTCTGTTTAGATTCTGTTTCCATGATCTGTCCATTGCTGAGAGTAGGGTGTTGAAATCTCCCACTATTATTGTGTGAGGTGCAATGTGTGCTTTGATCTTTAGTAAAGTTTCTTTTATGTATGTGGGCACCCTTGCATTTGGAGCATAGATATTCAGAGTTGAGAGTTCATCTTGGTAGATTTTTCCTTTGACAAGTATGAAGTGTCGTTCTTTATCTTTTTTGCTAACTTTTGGTTGAATTTCAGTTTTATTCAGTATTAGAATGGCTACTCCAGCTTGTTTCTTGGAAACATTTGTTTGGAAAATTGTTTGTCAGACCTTTACTCTGAGGTAGTGTCTGTCTTTGACACTGGGGTGCATTTCCTATATGAAGCAAAATGCTGGGTCCTCTTTATGTATTCAGTCTATTAGTCTATATTAGTCAATGTTTTTTTAATAGGGGAATTGAATTTGTTGATGTTAAGAGATATTAAAGACCAATGATTGTTGCTTTTTTTGTTGTTGTTGTTAGAGGTGGAATTATGTTTGTGTGGCCATCTTCTTTAGGGTTTATTGAATGAATATTACTTTCTTTCTTTTTCTAGGTTGTAGTTTCCCTCCTTGTGTTGGAGTTTTCCATTTATTATCCTTTGTAGGGCTGGATTTGCAGAAAGATACTGTGTAAACTTGGTTTTGTCACATAGTATCTTTGTTTCTGTGTTCATGGTAATTGAGAGTTTTTGGTGGGTATAATAGCCTGGACTAGCATTTCTGAGGGTCTGTATGGCATCTGTCCAGGATCTTCTACGTTTTATAGTCTCTGGTGAGATGTCTGGTGTAATTCTGATGGGCCAGCCTTTATATGTTACTTGACCTTTTTCCCTTATTGCTTTTAATATTCTTTATTTTGAGCATTTGGTGTTTTGATTATTATGCTATGGGAGAAATTTTTTTCTAGTCCAACCTATTTGGAGTCCTGTAGACTTCTTGTATGATCATGGACATGTCTTTCTTATGTTAGCGAACTTTTCTATAATTTTGTTGAAGATATTTACAGTTAGGAATCATCACTCTATTATATACCTATTATCCTTATGTTTGGTCTTCTCATTGTGTCCTGGATTTCATGGATGTTTTGATTAGAAGCTTTTTGCCTTTTTAAATTTTCTTTGACTGGTGTGTGAATTTTTTTCCATGGTATCTTCTGCACCTGAGATTTTCTCTTTTATCTCTTGTATTCTGTTGGTGAACCTTGTGTCTATGACTCCTGATCTCTTTCTGAGGTTTTCTATCTTCATGGTTGTCTCCCTTTGGGATTTCTTTATTGATTCTATTTTCATTTTTAGATCCTGGATTTCTTCACCTGTTTGGTTGTGTTTTTTTGTTATTCTTTAAGGGGTTTTTGTGTTTCCTTTTTAAAGGTTTCTACCTGCTTATTGGTGTTCTCCTGTATTTTTTTAAGGAAATTATTTATTTCCTTCTTGAAGTCCTCTATCATCATCAGGAAAGGTAATTTTAAATCAAAGGTTTGTTTTTCTGCTGTGTTGAGTTATCCAGGGCTTGCTGTGATGGAGAAATGGGTTCTGATGATTTCAAGTAGCCTTGGTTTCTGTTGCTTATGTTCTTGCCCCTGTCTCTTGTCATCTGGTTATCTCTGATGTTAGCTGGTCTTGCTGTCTCTGACTGTTTCTTGCCCATCCTCCAACCCTGTGTGTCAGTACTCCTGGGAGACCAGTTCTCTCTGGTAAGAATTTGGGTATGAAGAGCTGTGGCACAGGGTCAGCTCCAGGGTGCAGACAGAAACTAGAAGGATCCTGTCTTTGGCTGTTTCTTGGTTCCTGTGTCCTGATGGCTCTGGGCGGGTCCCTCTTGGGTCATAAATTTGAGCAGAAGTGGTGGTCTTACCTGTGTCTCAGGTTTGTCAGCACTCTTGGGAGCCCAGCTCTCTCTTGGAAATATTTGGGTATGGAGAGCAATTGCACAGAATCAGCTCCAGGCGCTGTGTCACAGGGCCAGCTCCAGGCACAGATGGAAACTGGAAGGATCCTACTTGAGGCTACTCCTTGGTTCCTGCATCTAGAGGCTTCTGGACTGGTCACTCTGAGCAGACGTGGTAGTTTTACCTATGCTCACAGGCATGTCAGCACGCCTGAGTGCCCAGCTTTCTCCTGGCAATATGGGAAGCTGTAGCACCATCAGTTGTTATTTTTAACTTTTCAGAAAATCCTTAATTATTTTCTTGGATGTCATATATTGTTTCACAGGTAAATGAAAGGATTAAATTGAATGTGTTTGTGTGCTAAACAACTAAGTGCTAAACTTTATGTAAAAAGAAATTCTTAGATTACAAGCTATATACTTTAGAATATATAAGCAGTTTATTTCTTCCCTTCTGTCAGTTGTTAGTTTTGTTCCTCAGCTCACAGTTACACAATGATGTCTAAGTGTCAAAGCAAGGTTCATAGACAACTCCTACCTGAGATTACATTTGTTAAGATTACTCTTATCTTATGTCGTCAGTACCTAAGAATTGCTTTGTCCATTATTATCTCCAACTTATTACTTTGGTCACTATTTAAGAAGGTCCTTTTACCAACAGAAAGTGACAACATCTGTTGGGAGCTGACTTTAGTAGAAAGTGGCTAGATCAACTTTGCAGCCATCTGGAACCATATACCCTGATGAAAGACTTGGTTGTCAAAAGCCTATAACAGCTGAAGCACACTCTGATAAGTATATTGTTTATCCCACATAGCTTGTTTTGCTGTTTAGTGACCTCAGCTGTATGGTGCACGTGGTAAAATGTTTTCACCTGTGTTCTCCTGCTTGTGTATATAAATACCTCAGAATTCCCTTCAATAAGAGAGACTTGAGAAAATAGAAGAGACTGAATCACACCCTGTCTTGTCTCCATTCTTCGTGTCTCTTGCCCCAAGAGCCACACTCTCTCTTGACCAGAGCACTTAGCCCCAAAAGTGTTGAGGCAAAGTGTTGAGGCAGAATGTGGGCCTGAACAAACATCTCTATTTCACCATGATTAAAGCAAGTTATAAGGCCTCGTATAATTCTCATATTCATACAACACAGGAAGGTGGTGTAATCAGCTCAGGCTATGACTAGAGGCACTTCAGGACACTAAATATACATATATACATAGCCTATTACACACCTACCAACTCTTTCAATACCACTTCCTAGTCAAATACCACTCACTGGCATATATTTGCACATCAGTAATTTTTCTGAGCTTCAGTTCAGTTCTTTTTTTTTTTTTTTTTCAGATTGTATCTACCCTGTTGCTTGGCTCCTTCAAGCCATATTCATGTTTGTCTTGGGCTTTTCAACTTAAAGGTTAGTTAGAGTGCTAGAATGAGGATTTTCCTAGAGATCCAGCTATTAACACCATGTTGGTTACCTGCTTAGGAGGTTCCAGTTCCTTCTCCTATCCTTTCTTTAAAGTCTCCTTGATAAGCCTAACAAAGTCACTGTAGGCGAATGAGTTTTCTGATTCTATGGAAACAAATTTATATCCATAGAGCTTGAATATACCAAACTTAAAATTTAACATTAGATAAAAATAGAGCTTATTCTCATACAACACTCTCTCAATATTGACAACATTTTTGGACTTTGACTCATGTTATTTTCATTGATCTCCTTTGTTTCCAAAATTTTTAAAGGTATATAATCTTCTGCTAGTGGGTCAGGCCTTCATAGCTTCTACCACAATAAAATAACATATTGATTGTGTAGTAAATGTCATTCATTTTTGAATAGCATTGACCCATGTTAACCTCCTTATCATGATATACTTTTGCAAGTGGGAGCCGTCAGCATCATCCTATCATGATGCTTGTTTGTGTAGCAAGGAACATTACAAGCAATAAATAATGTCTTGAGAAATATTATGTGGGGAGCAGAACTCAAGATGGTACCTGGCTGGGTGCCAGACTCCCCTAGCATGTTGGCGAACCATTTCAGGAAGCCTGGGTGGCACGTAGGCTAGGCTTTACTGTGCATGCATTTTGCTTGTTCATCATTACTTAAGATCAGGCCATGTGACGTATGCGCTCAGCACCAATCAAGAATGACTTCATGGTAGGTTCTGATTGGAGAGGACACAGAGATTTAAGAGCTGGGAGCTACAGCTTGTGGGCTTTTGCAGTAATTCAAGGTTCCCGAATAAACCATGTTGGGAAGGAGATCCTGTGTCCGTTGTCTTCTGTCTGCTGGTCGGTTTCAGGAGACGACAAGTGGTGGCCCCGTACGGGGACCTTCAGAACCCATCACAGTCAGGGCAGCTAGCTGGTAAAGTTCCCAGGTAAATGGGACAAGGATAAGTTCTCAGTTTAGAGACTATAAAGTTCCCAGTGGGACAAGGATAAGTTCCCGGTTTGGGGACAAGTTAAGCAGAAAAAGCGAAAGGAATAGGGCTTAAGAAGGCTACTGTGGAAAAGTTCTTACATGGCTTGGATGAGGTTTCGGTTTCAGGGAAGGATCTTAAAACTGCCAAGGAACGAAGGGTCCAAGAATGATAATGTTAATTGATTTAACTTTTAAAATGGGTGTGATTCTGAGTTGTCTACTTATATTTCTCCTCTGGATAAAAGGTCAATGTAAAGGTTTTTCTGGTTAGTGGATAAAGGAAAGGCTGATTTGGGAAAAAGGGTTTTTCTATGAGTTTTTTGATGAGGTCATTAAGGTAGTAAGTATATCTTCCAGAATTATATGGATCAGACATGACAGAGGTAGGCCTCCAGAAGACTAGATTCCAGAGAATCAAACAAAATAATCATCTTGATACTAAAATTTGTTTTGAGATTTGTATATTACAGAATACACAGCTTTGGTGAATGAATCTAATCCCCTGCATGTTCACCTGATGCCCTGGACTTCCAGCTGGATGCAGTTAAGACAGATATCAGAGGCTTATCAATTTAATCTTCCCCTCATCCCACTTCTAATATCTCAATACCCATGTTCAGCTTGAAGAAGTTAATGAAGAGTCGGTGCCCCAAATCCCTGAACT
The DNA here is from genome assembly GCF_011762505.2 of Arvicanthis niloticus. NCBI lineage: Eukaryota > Metazoa > Chordata > Mammalia > Rodentia > Muridae > Arvicanthis > Arvicanthis niloticus. Next base: position 15,851,677 of record NC_047664.1, read on the forward strand.
TGGGTACTGAGGTGGTCTTTCTACGGAAAAGTAATGGTTTTACTGGAACAAGAAGAGGTAAAATTGATTACACAGCTATAATCTATTGGTAGAAATCTGTATAATTGTTACTAAGCTGATGCAAATTCAAGGATTTCATTGGTATAATTTCTTCTATTGAAAATTTGTGGGTACAAGGTTTGTGCGGGCCTGCTTAACACCTGGCCAATATTTAGATTGGAAAGTCTATTTCATAGAATATTCACCTGAATATGTGGCTCAAAATCAGGCAGCTGGACAGCAGGATATGCTTTTAGGACAAGATAGATGGACCATCTTGGATATCAGAGAGAAAGGGTTTTGAAAAGCAGTTGTTCTCTCTCTGGGTTGTGTCAGAAAAAAAGAATGAAAAGGTTATTTCAGAGCTCTCCTAGGAACAAGAGAAAATTCAGGAGATGTACCTTCCCCCCCCACCATGAGCAAGCCTGAAGAGACCTTGGTTACCACAACAAGGTCAAGTGACGGGATCTAGGTGGAGTTACCCACCTTGGCTGCCCGGAACACAGAAGCGGAACTGCCCCTGGGCTTGCCTTGAGACATCTCCTGGAATGGAATGGACTATGGACTATCCCACCCATCTGGAACCAGGAGGGGTTGTGGGTTGGGTCTTCCCCTTTAAATTGAGAGCCGAACATTAAAGCTTTGGGCCTTGATCAGAGAACTTTGTCTTGGCCTCATCTCTTCTCGCCCTCCTTCCCCCTTCATTCCCAGCCCCCCTTTCAGGTGAATCCAGTTGACTTGTGGCCGCGGGCGGCTACAAGGAGATGTCTTGAGTTTCTCTCGGACTTCCACAGGAGAAATCCTTAGTTCTGCTTTCTTTATTTCTTGTCTTGTCCTTAGTGCACCAATGTCCACGTGTGTCAAATTGTCTATGTTTCGTTGTCTGAATGAATGAATAGTGCTCTATGTTTCATGTTCAAAAGAAAAGATTGTTAAAACTGCTTGATCCAGCCTTTGATCTAGTTTACCTTGGTTTGAATGGCAGTCGTAATGTGCACAGCGGAGGCTGATAAGTTACCCTACACCTGTAGCTAAGAGTTGAGCTGAGCTGAAAAAGCCGTTCCAGGAACTTATTGTCAGCATAAGTTGCTTTTAAAAGGCCCAGCAGCTTTTTGGCTTCTATGATAAAGAAGAGTTGTCTTTCTTAGAAAAATCTCAGTGATAAGGTGCTTTTCTCTTGAAATTACAGCTAGAAAGACAAGAAAATTTTGTTGGTCTAAATATAAAAAATTTGTAGGGAAATAGGAGGAACTTTATCTAATGCTGGGCTAGCCGCTGTGGTATGCAAATGACAAATGACTCAAGGTACAGGTGCAGCAAATAATAATGTGTGCTTTAAGTGCAGGCAACCAGGACACCTGAAGCATCAATGTCTGCAGCTGCAGGGTAATCAGGATCAAAGAAGCCAAATTCCAGGTTTATACCTGAAGTGCAAAAAGGGAAATCATTGGGAGGCACCATCAGTTATGACCCTTTTTAGAAATAAGAGAGATTTTGACATTACAGCTGCTATCATTACAGCCATTACAGTATCTGCCATGGCGGCTACAACGGTTGCCATTTCATTAACTACCACTGTTCATACTGTGGCAGTGGTCAATAACATTTCTGCTTCTGTGGCACAAGTCTTAGATACTCAAAGCAATATCAACAGCCAGCTTAAAGCTGGAATTTTGTTACTGAACCAGAGAGTTGATCTGGTGCAAGAACAGGTGGATGTCTTAATGGAATTGGCTCAGCTAAGGTGTCAATGGAAGTACTCTGGGTTGTGTGTGACCACAGTCAAATTTGAGAATGCTAGTTATGCAGCACAATTATCAAGAAATATTTCTCAGTATCTTACAGGAAATTGGTCCAGGGAGATGGATGATCTTCTTTGAAAACTACGGCAGTCTATTGTTACCATCAATTCTACTCGAGTGGATGTGTCCTTTGCATCTGACATGGCTGATTGGATTCTACAGACAGTTTTTCATCTGAGGGAATGGGCAGGCTTGGGAGCCTTGGCTCTGTGTCTTCTACTTATCAGTTGCCTAGCATTCTGGTGTCTGTGTCGCATGAGAGTTAGACATGCCCATGATCAAGCCCTGATGGTACAGGCATTTGCAGCAGTAGAGCTGGGACAGTCGCCACAAGTATGAATTGGAAAAGATTGATATGGATATATGGTTTGATGAGAAGAACCCTTGCCCAGCAGTTTTGAGGAGGGCTCTGTGTACCAGTAATCACAGGGTGTCAGGTGGCACTGCAAGGGATGTCCTTGAATTATATCAAGGTAGATTCCCTGAGGGATATGCCTGATTGCATGGAGGTTGACACCAAAATCCTTCCGCCATGAAAAGGGGTCGGGACAGGTATGATTAGTAAACCTACTGCACAATGACAGAGGGCTTAAAATCATTACAATGTCCCATACCTGTCATTCTGATGGGGATCAGGCCTCTACCCCTCCAATAGAAAATGGTAATGAGTACCCTATCCTCTTTTTGTCTGAGGTCGGTGAGACTTCTCATCAAATCAATATAAAAAGGGGGATACACTTGTCATCTCCTGAACTGACCAGCAGACAGAAGACAATGGACACAGGATCTCCTTCCCAACATGGTTTATTTAGGAACCTTGAATTACTGCAAAAGCCCACAAGCTCTAGCTCCCAGCCCTTAAATCTCTGTGTCCTCTCCAATCAGAACCTGCCACAAACTCATTCTCGATTGGTGCTGAGCACATACATCACATAGCCCGATCTTAAGTAATGATGAACAAGCAAAATGCATGCACAGTAAAGCCTAGCCTACGTGCCACCCAGGCTTCCTGAAATGGTTAGCCAACATGCCAGGGGCATCTGGCACCCAGCCAGGTGCCATCTTGAGTTCTGCTCCCCATAATATTAAGACAAACTTTGAGTGGCTTTTAAAAAGTGACAGAAATATTGACTGATTTTAATCTCACATTAAACAAATGTCATATATATATATATATATAATATATGGCATTTGTTATACACATATATCTCCACTCTGATAAGTATTGAAAGCTCACTGAATCTTTTTTTTTTTTTTTTAATTTACAGCAGGTAACAATGCACCAACTTTTGCTTGTAGTCACCTGGACTTTGTACTTATTTTTATCTAAAGACCCTTCTCATGTATGTTACTGCACTTCGTTTCTGCCATTTACACAAAAAAGATAAGTAAGGAAAGAATGAGCCTGAGTCATGTGTTTCTTTACTTCAGGACCATCCCATACAAAAGTTCATTTGGAAATTTCAAATTTTAAAAATGATAAAAGACTGCAAGAGAATGGGTAGCGATTGCTTCTGTTGTTATTTGATGGGAAAACATACTGGATATTAGATTATTGTATTCTGTACTATAATCACTTCTTAAGAAACAACTATTTAATTCAGACTTTAGAGTTAAAACATCTTGAGGAATTACCTATCACAACACATTTTAAATAGTCTAAACACCCTGAGAATGTTTCTATATAAAATGATATGCTTTATGCTTGATTACATCCCATAATACCATATTCATTTCTTTGCAAGGCAGCCCAAGCTTTAATTAAATCATGATTACAGTGCAATGTTTGTTCTGGAAATTTGATCCCAATTTTGTTCTGTTGGTAAACATAGACCAAATTACACAGTTCTCATGAATAGACATTCTTATAAAACTTTATAGACAGGGATTATTTATTTTTAAGTTTGTCTATGTGACAATTTATTCTTTTCCTTATGGTTTGAAGAATGTTTGCTCTGGTGATGATTAAAAATATCAGAATAAAGTTAGTTAAGAAAGAAGTGTGAAATTATATTTTTACATACAATTACATTTTGATATTTTACTTATTTTTATGTGTATAAATATTTACCTAAAGAGGGCATCTGGTTTTCTGTAAATACAGTTTTTAGCTGCCATGTAGGTACCAGGATTTAAATCCAGAACTTCTGGAAAAGCAGCTAGGGCTCTTAGCAGTTAAGCCATTCTACATTCCTGAAACTAACTTGATTATTATCTTTATCCACAATTGTCTTAAAATAAAAAAAAATTGAACCTAAATATTTAATTTGCTTTTTAATACCATTGGCTGAAATAAAGAATAGAACAAAGAACAAACCCAAGATTTTTATGTTTATTTTCACTGGCATGTATAAAAAGTTGAATACAAAATCAATGTAGTGCCATTTAACTTTCTAAGGCTTTGAAGTTTAAAAAATAAAAAGGACAAACATCACAGTGCAGTAATGGGTATTAAGTACTGACCAATTCAGTTTCTAAAATGTAGAAAATTCACTAAACACACAGGATCCTGCTTTACATTTAAAATGGTCTTTGAGAATTTTGATGACATCAAAATTTAAGATGTTAATGTGGCCTTTCCAAAGTCACCCTAAAAGTACTGATTGAAATAAAAACATAATTTAGAATATAATGTATATTTCCTCTAGACAACTGGAAATTTTTTAGTGAATAACCTTTCAGGTATGAGTGAAATGAATCTTACAATCATCATTATGCATTTTAAACTTATGACACTTAGAAATAACATCCATCTCCCAGAGGGACAGTTACATATTTTGTCAGTAAAGTAAATATAGGACTTCAGGATTAGAAATATAACATTATTTATAGTAACTGCAATACTGATATTCTTTGCTTCTATCCTGCGTGCTCCAGAGGTGTAGCAAGAGCTAAAAAGAGAATTCACAACAGAGTAATCACAAATGGTCAAGAAGCACGTAAAGGCTTGTTCAAAGTCCTTAGTCATCAGAGAAATGTAAATCAAATCGACCCTGATATTCCACTTTACACCAATCAGAATGACTAAGATCAAAAACTCAGATCACAGCAGATGTTGGTGAGGACGTCGAGAAAGAGGAACACTCCTCTCTTGCTGGTGGGATTATACACTGGTATGTCCACTCTGGAAATCAATCTGGAAGTTCCTCAGAAAACTGGAAATAGATCTGCCTGAAGAACCAGCTGTTTCACTTTTGGGAATATACCCAAAAGATGCCCTACCTTGCCACAGGGGCACATGTGCCACTATGTTCATAGCGGCCTTATCTGTGATAGCCAGAAAATAAAAACAACCCAGATATCCCTGAACTGAAAAATGGATACAGAAAATGTGATTCATTTACACAATAGAGTACTATTTAGCTATTAAGAATATGAACATCAAGAGTTTCGCAGGTAAATGGATGAAATGCCCAACTGTGGGTAAAGGGAACCCATAGAGTCTACCTCCAATAGGAAGACAGGATATCAGTTGTTGGGATGGGGTTGCCATCTCACAGTCAAATTGACCAAGAATTGTTCCAGTATAAAAGGACTGCAGGGACAAAAATGGAAAAGAGACTGAGGAAAAGATGGTCCAGTGACCAGCCCAACTTGAGGTTCATTTCAAGGGGAGGCTCCAAGGTCTGACAATATTATTGATGCTATGGTGTACTTATAGAGAGGAGCCTAGCATAACTGTTCTCTGAGATGCTCAACAAGCCACTGACTGAGACAGATGACCCCATAGGAATACCACCAGTCTCAACTATCCCAAAACCCTGAGATCTCTCAGATACTGATCCACCAACCAGATAGAATACAAGAGTTGGTCTGAGGCCCCTATCACATATATAGCAGAGGACTGCTTGGTCTGACCTCAATGGTAAAAGACACACCTGACCCTTAAGAGACTTGAGAATCCAGGGAGTGGGGAAGCCTGGCAGGTGGGTGGACATCTTCTTGAAGACAGTGGGAAGGAGGAAGAAGATAAGGAACTGTGGAAGGGGGGACTCGGAGGAGATAACCACTGAACTATAAAAAAAAAGGCATCACACTGTGAGGAAAGGACAGACACTATTAAGTCAAACATTTTTTTATAAGAGCTGGACAGCTGCTTGATGTCTCACCTTCTGAGACAGGGATGAAGACCTTATGATCATAGCAAATTAATTCTCTCTAGGTGAGAGAAAGAAAATCTGCCACCAGAAAGGCAAGCATCTGACTCTAGAGGAACGGAACTCTATAGCATAACTCTATAGCTCTTAGGATTCACCGTGATGGACTGAGATGGTTCTGCTGTAAGACCCGCTAGTTATAAGTTTAAGGTTTTAGAAAGTGGAAGTAAATGAAAGTATTGGACAAAAGGATCCAAATTTGTCATTCCAGAGGAGGACAATTTTATTTTGTTCTAAGAGTCTTAAAATAAAACCGTTGGAACCAGGAAAATTTATGTACAGTTTATAGCAGTTGGCAGATTAAAAAGAACTTTCACTATTATATCCCAAATATACAACAGCTTTCAAAATGGTATTTAGTATTTACAACATTAAAAATGTTGTGTTGAGGTTGAAAGAATAAATCTTTTGTTTTGTTTTGTTTTTGTTTTTGTTTTTCAAGATAGGGTTTCTCTATGTAGTCCTGGCTGTCCTGGAACTCATTCTGTAGACCAGGCTGGCCTCGAACTCATAAATCCAAATCCACCTGCCTCTGCCTCCCAAGTGCTGGGATTAAAGGCATGCGCCACCACTGCCCAGCAAGTCTCTTGTTAAAATAGCTTACTATTCTTGCAGAGAGCCTGAGCATGGTCCCCAGCACCTACATGGTAGCTCTAGTTCCTAGATTTTGAGTGTTCTCTTCTAGCATCTGAGAACACATGTAACCATGTGTGTGGTGCACACTAAGTCATACACATTTACACATATATGTAAATTTAAAAGATCGTTTCTAACAGTCTGTATAAACACATACAGACATAATATGAGTTAATGAAAAAAGAGGCCATAAATATGCATAGCAGGAGAGCAAACAGGAGTATAGCAGAGAGACTGGAAGAAAGGGTTGAGGGAAATGTAATTGTAATCTCCAAAATAATTTAAAAGATCATTTTTAAAACAGAAAGGAAAGCTGTTTTATTCTGCTACCTAGGCTGTAGCTATAGCTCACTGGGTGGACTACTTGTATCACTGGATTCCCTCTGCTCAACCCAAGGATCCAAAGAGGAAAAAAGTAGGGGATCGTGGTGCCACTTCAATTCGCACACCCAGAGAATGATAGCAGATGGATCTCTGACACTTGGCAACCAATCACTCTAATCCCCTCAGTAAACATAGGAAGGAGAAACAAGCTGTCTCAAAAGGCACCTGAGAAATGATGTCAAAAGTTGTTCTTTGACCTGCTTGTGCACCTATACTGTGCCCTCATGCACACACAGAGAAAGCATCATCTTTCATAGCCACATTCAAGGGAACACTTTATGAATGACTTTTTTATCTTAAAGACTTTCTGTTAATTATGTTGATTAATTTTCAGATATCAAATGTACTTTTGCTGTCTAGAAATATATGTACTTATTTAATGAAGATTATCATGTCATGTTCCTAGACAGATATTGTTTGCTCTTAATGTCATAGAATAATTCATTTAGAAGGTATCAAGACTTAAAATGTATTTATGTGGGGTGTGTATGTGTGTGTGTCTGTGTTGGTATGTATGTGTCATAACTGTGTGTATGTGTGTGTAGTAAAGATTAAAAGCTTAAAATCCTTAATTGAATTTGTTATAACAAAGCACTCATGTATAACATTTATGAGCTAAGCCATGTGAGAAGGTTTTAGGTCATTGAATGGGGTGTGTCTGAACAGGGATATTGGAAGCTCAAGTTCAATCCCCAGGACCCATGGCTGGAAGCTCACACCTACTTGAATCACATCTCTAAGGAATAGAATGCCTCTGGCCTCCTGGGCATCTGTAGGAATGTGCATATACCATCCCTATGCACATGCATGCACAAAAAACCATACATACATAAATTAAAAATAAAAAAAACCAAAACACTCAAAAGCAGAACAAACTATTCTTTTATTTTTCTCCCATTATCTGTAAAATTAGTTCTTAGTGTCTGAACTTAGTGATGCCTACTTTTCCAGTTTTATGCTTGATCCAATTTCTGGAGAATATCAATTTCAGTAGCTGTTTTACAGACCAAGTCTTAATTCTTGGTTCACTCTATGCATTTTTTCTGTATTCATCTCTAATCTTTTACAGTGACAATGGTTTTCCTTAACTTTGTGGATAGATATTTACAATAGTCATTTTCAGAGATTCTGCATGTCTAAATTTGTCACTAATGCAATGAAGTTCCACTCAAGCAAGTTGGTATGTAGTGGCCTACACACACATTTCTTTTCATTGCTGTTATGCCATTATACTTTTCACTTTTAATAATATTCTTTTAAATTTGTGAGTTTTAAATGTATATTTATTTACATTATTGTCTATTTTTTATATGTGCATGTGTATTTGTTTCCTTGTTTTATGTGTATCACATTTGTCCAAATACCTGCAGAAAAAGATGATATTGGAACCCTTGGTACTGGACTGATAATCAGTTGTAAGCCACCTGATGTATATTTTAGGACCCAAACTTGGGTCTTCCATAGGAATAGAAAGTGCTCTTAACTGCTAATCCATCTCTCCAGTTCTCAAATGCATTTCTTAACTTTGAAAAAATAATTATCTCTGTACTATGGATTTCTAACTTAATTTAAATAAGTTCTAAAAACATATTATGTATCTTATAAATATGATAAATTAGTTGACAGTTTTTTTGGTTCAGGATATATTCAATTTTGATGGATGTTTTCCTTCATAATTAAAAACTATATATTTTATGAGAGCAGGAATATATACATATAAGATGAATTACTGTAGTTATATCTGTTTTTCAGATATTACTTGTGTGCATTCTTTTACATCTATTTGTAATAGGCTTATATAAAATTAGAGAGTCATCTTGGTACACTGAACATTTACCATTATGATGTGCCTTTTTATTCACTTCCTCTCATTAGTTAATGGAGACTTTTGTTTGTAATTCTTCTCACCGTGAAGCTCTCTGTATCCTTCCATTTGAGGTCCATCAATCTAAGCATCTTGTGCTTTGCTTGCACTGATCTTTATGTTAACCTTTACTTTTGGCTTCATCATCAGCTGAATTTGTGTTTGAATCCACCTAGTTTTAGTATTTTTAGCTTTTGAGCCCTTCATGTTTGTTTTTCTCTACCATTTTTTTTTTAAATTACTATTTTGAGTATTGCACTTTCACCCCTAATTTCCATTTTAACTTTTGTTTGCACATTAATTAGACCTTATAGCAATTGTAGTTTACAGGTTGTCTCAGACATTACTTCAATTGGTGTATTTTTAAAATTCAGGCATATAAGATGCTAAATAGCAGCTTATCTCATGGTGTGGCATCCTCCATATTTTTAAACAGCCCATGTTTACTATTTTTATCATCTTCATTGTTATCATATACTCACTGTGCACTCAGTTTACCCATGCACATGACTTTTGTGCTATTGCTCATTGCACTTTCCCAACTTATTCCTGAGATAGTATTTTGTCGACATTTCTTAAATTTTGTGTATGTGCCAAGTGGTATATTTTGTTATTATAATTTTACAGTGTATCACTGTACCACTTTTATTTCAATGTTTCCTATACTGTGAGGAAAGCCTTTATTATGTTCTTGTTTCATTGTTTACACAAACAGATCTACTCATGGGTAGATCCCTTCTGTCCTGATACAAAATCTTTATTCCTTGTGGCTTTCAGCTGTTCAGTTTTGTGTGTGACACTCAGGTGTAATTTCTTTTACTTGCCTGTCTTTGCATTCATTGTACTTTTTTTTTTAAAAATTTTAACACTTGCCACATATTTTGTTGAATGAGGAAGAATCTCAGACTATACTCACATACACATGCATACTGCTGTTGACCATTTATTTCTTGTCTATTCCTATGTGATTCTAGTAAACAAGCAATCATTAAAGTACTTAGAAAATCAGGAAGGCCAACTGCCTGAGGACTGTCTCCACACTCTCTGTTTTGTGACAGGAGTTTTGGCTACTTCACTGGGTAAAGTACTTTTTTTCTACCACCCCTCTTTACCCCTTTAAGAAAGGTAGAGAAGAAATAGGGCATTAATATTCTTAGAATACTTCCTGATTAGAGGTATCGAATTGTTTGGGGGGCATATCCAAATTCTTCTATGTAACAAACAGCGACCAACTGCAACCAGCAACCGGCAACCGGCAACCGGCAACCAGCAACAACAGCAGCAACCACAATGAAAACAACAACTGAAACAGCAGCAGCAGGAGGAGGAGGAGGAAGAGGGGAGGGTAAATGACAGTTTTGGCTTCTCTTGGGTGCTCTGGCATTTGTATACCCTCTTTAAAGTCCCCAGAATTCCAAATGTAAATGACCTGCAGATGGAAAAATCATGCCCCTGCTAGAGCATAAGTCAAGTCATAATTAGGCACAGTATACAGTCTGAAGTAGCCCTATAGACCACACCAGGGATTAAAACAACAACAACAAAAAAACCATATTCACATCTCATATTGTGAGATCCAGAAAGAAGAACTGAATAAATCAGTTTAAAAAAACAGAGACAAAGAAATAAATTCACAAAAGTTTAAACACTTCTGTGTTTAAACAAACAAAACTTCTCATTACACTGTTCCCAAGGCAGATACCCCTGTCTAACTACAGGCCACACCTGCAAAAAGGCCAGATAGACCAACCACCTGGGGACCTTTTCTACTCTTTAGCTTCCAATAGAACCAATCTTCATTTGGCCTTCACCTTTCATCACTGCATCCCAGACACAACTCTAGCAAACAGCCCCTTCTCAAACACAGGGCACACCTTCCAGGAGAACAAGTAGGTTAACAGCTTGTTAACTCCACTCTCAGTGTGTCCAGCCCAACAATATCAGCAGTCTTCCCTCCTGTCCTTATTACCATGCTCCAGCCCCCAACTAGAGCAGAGATAACCTGATCAACAGGAGACCAAGCCACCTACCAGAAGTCCAGCTCCAAACTCATGTGGAGATGGCTTGCTTAAACACATACCACACAGGCTAGAAGGATAGAGCATAAACAGGAAATAAGGAACAAAACACCCTTCCAAGAAACACAAACTCAGAAATCAACACTTAGGCCTATAATCATTCCAACCCTAGCTGCTTAGACAACAATATATGAACACAATCAACAACAGCCAGGGCAATATGTCTCCATCAGAGGCCATCTATCCTAATACAGCCAATCCTGGATATTTCAACACAGCCAAAAGGAAAAGAAAAGGACCTTAAACAAACTTTAAGAAGATGATTGAGATCCAGAAAGAAGAAGTGAATAAATCACTTTTAAAAAGCAGAGACCAAGAAATCAAAGGGCAAGATCACCATGAAAAATCGAATAAATTGTTCAAAAACAAACAAGCAAACAAAAAACCATATAAAATTGTTCAAGACTTTAAAATGGAAATAGAAACAACAAAGAAAACACAACCTGAAGGAACTATGGAAATGAAAACTCTATATAAGTGAACAGGAACAACAGAGGCAAGCTTCACCAACTGAATAAAAGAATGGAAGCAAGAATCTAAGGAGAGCTAGAGGGCTGATCAACTGAAATACCTCTCAGGCTTAGATCCTGGGCTTTGAATTGGTGGAAGTCAACATCATGAGCTGCTCGAAGAGGCTGATACTACAGATCCAAAACTACAGGATCTCCATGGCACAGTGCAATAATAGTATGTCTGAGAGGAGTCCTAGTGAGGCTCCATTATTGATGGTTTTGCAGAAGCCATAGGTCTTGGACCAGACCAGTGAATCATTGAACATTTCAAAAAAAAAAAAAAAAAGTGTGGACAAAAGGAATACTGTGGGACACACTATGGCACAGTACACCTTCCAGAAAATTTGTTTTTTTCTGTTGGTGAGGAGGTAGCAAGGGTGGAGGGTAAAATAGAGGGGAGAAGGATTGGAGTACATAATGTGAAATTCATAAAGAAATGATAGAAATTTAAAAAAAAAATAGAAATAAAAGAAAAAGACGAATCCCAGCTCAAAGGCCAGGAAAATATTTTTAATACAATCATACAAGAAAATTTTCTGACCCTAAAGATGGACATGCTATAAAGTTGCAAGAAGCTTACAGAGTACCAAATACATTTGAACAGAAAAGAAAGTCCCCTTGCCGCATAAGTTTAACACATTAAATATACAGAACAGAGAAATGATTAAAAGTAGAACAATTAGAATTACACCTGACTTCTCAGTGGAGACTCTAAAATTAGTCAGACAGGCCTGGACAGACGTTTTATAGACCCTAAGACAGTACAGATGCCAGTCAAGATACCCAGCAAAATTTCAATTACCATGGATGAACAAAGCAAGATATTCCATAATAAATTAAAATATACACAATATCTATCTACTAATCCAGCCCTAAAGAATATACAAAAAAAAAAAAAAAAACAAAACCAGCAAACAAACAAAAAATCCTCCAAACCATGGAAATTAAGTATATCCATGAAAATACAAGAAATAAATAATCTTACCCTTATCCAAACTAATTAAATAATAAAGAGAGACTATCAAAATTAACAAAATAAGAAATTAAAAGGGGGATATAACAACATTCCCCTTTATATTTCTTGTTCAAAGACTTTTGCCAATACTCCTCAAATTATCTCCTACAATAGAAACAGAGGGACATTGCTAAATTGACCTATAAGGACACAATGACCCTGATAGCCAAACATACAAAGATTCAACAAGCCAAGAAAATTTCAGACTAATTTCTCTCATGAATATTGATGCAAATGTACTCAACAAAATCCAAGAAACTAGCAAAAAGAGTACCCACCATGATCAAGTATTCTTCATCTCAAAAATACAGGGATCATTCAACATATAAAAATCAGGTAGGGTAGCCCAACATATAAACAATGTGCAATCAAAAAACCCACACATCATAATCTAGTTAGATGGTAAAAAAGCCTTTGACAAAATCAACAGCCCTCTATAATAGTCTTGCAGAGATTAGCAATAAAGGGGACAGCAAGACTTTACCAATATCAACTTGAATGGAGAGAAACTTAAAAAAATAATGCCACTAAAATCAGGAACAAAAAAGGCTGTCCACTCTCTCTGTATTCATTAAATACAGTACTTGAAGTTTTAGCTAAAGCAATAAGACAACTGAAGGAGAACAAGGGAATACAAATTGCATAGGAAGATGTCAAAGTATCATTATTTGCATATGGTATAATATGGGTTTGCATTCTGCCTCATCACTGGGTTGCCAGGATACTACTTAGATAAATGAAATGCAGAAGAAGTAAGCTATGGCACCCACCGTGCCATTGGGGTTAAGTGTCAGGCTAATGGCACACCAACACCTGCTCAGGGGAGGCAAAATGCAGCCTAAGATGGGGGTAGGGGAATTGGCAGCCCATTTCTCTGGGTAAGAAACAGTGCAGCCTGGACCTGAGTCTGTGGTTCTCTAACTCCCAGGCACCCAGATGTCACTGGGAACCAAAAGGAATTGAGAACTGGGGCCCACCACGGCTGGGGGGAACCCAGCTTAGCTCAGGAGTGTCATGAGCGCTAAGGGTCCTTTTGTGGGAGGCTTAGGTGGCACAGCTCAGTAACAATGACTTCCACCCATGACAGTTCTTCAAGAAGAAGACAGTCCTTGGTTGTTCAAACAGTTTATTCATGGTGAAAAGAGTACATACCACTTACTCAGAGGGGACCAAAGATTAAATTCCTTTTACAGGACAGAATGTCCAGGAAGGAAAGCTTATTGGCTAAGCCATCAAGGCTGACCTATCAAAATGAAGAGCTCTGGGTTCTATGCTACTAAGAGGACCAGTAGTCACCCCCTCTTAGTAGGGTGTCATGGTTACATGCTCAAGAACAGGAGTCTGATTGGGAGCAGTCTCAAGTGACTTCCATTCTCTATTATGAGAATTGCAGGGGTTCCTTAATATGCTGAACCTTACAAGTTTTTCTGTCTGAAAAGAAAAAAAAGAAAGAAAAGAAAAAGAAAGAAAAGGATAAAAAAATCAGTAACTCTCCTATATTCAAATGACAAAATACAAATATACAAAAAGCTGAGAAAAAAATTAGGGAAACAACCCTATAGCTTTATTTTTTTAATTTTATTTTTAATGATAATCCTTAAATGCTTTAAGCTTCCTTATAACCCATCACCCACCAGAAGTAATAGAAAAGAAAGGATACACAGGAAGTGGACCTGTTTAGAAAGGTTCTTTGGAGCAACTCCCATCTGTGTTATCTGGAAACTAGCAGTTCAGTTTATGAGTTAGCAGGCAGCAGCAGCTTGATCCACTCAAACACTCCTCATGGATATACGAGTAGTCTAGTTCTGTAGAGTTGTTAGCAACAGTGATGACATGATCTAGCAGAGACAGCCAGGCCTCAGCCTCAACTCGAGTCACCAGAAAGGACCAACAAGAACACCAGAAGAAGTTCTTATCTGTGCTTCCCTCAGGGAATCAAAGATCAGTGAAAACATGAGACCTGCAAGCATTGCTGAGTGAGCTATGCCAGCAAACCAAGCTCTGTCTCCTCGGAGTCCTATTCATACCCTCCAAACATCGAGTGTCCTTCCTGTGCCTTGCATTAGCACGTATCTTGCCTCAGAACAGGTATTGCCTCAGCATATGCATCCAATAAGCCCGAGTCTTTGGAAGTGGCAACAAACTCTAGTATGTCACCAGAAGTTTTTTGGTGCATTTCTCTCTATAGTGTCCGAACAAATGAAGCTCAACTGTGCAATGTAAAGCAGACCAATACATGGGTGTTGTTAGCAAAGAATCTTTCATCGTGTGTCCTTTCACATGCTTGCTTTAGCAGAGCATCCTCTTATCTGTGTCTGCTTCAGCAAAACATTCTTCACAAGCCTGCCTTAGCCTTTCATACCTGTGTCCACTTTAATGAAATGTTCTGTTACTTCATGTGTTTCCCCAGCAAAGCACCATCCAATCAATTTCCAAAGAACCCTTAAGTTTCCACTTCACAACCCTTTTTAGAATAGCCACAAACAATATAATAAACCTTAGAGTAACCATAAAAATGCAAGTAAAAAACATGTCTGACAAAAAACATCAATTCTTTGAATAAAGAAATTGAAATATCAGAAAATGGAAAGAGTGTCATGTTCATACATCAATAGGATTAACATAGTAAAAATGGCCATCTTACTACCAATCTACACATTTAATGCAATCCAACAAAATTCCAACACAATTTTTTTACAGACGTTGCAAGAGTAATACTTAACTTCATATGAAAAAACAAAAAACCCAGGATAGCTAAAACATTCTTCACAATAAAAGAACTTCTCAAGTTATCATCATCCTTGATTTCAAGCTCTAATACAGAGCTATAGTCATAAAAACCACATGCCATCAGCATAAAAAAAAAGACAGGTTGATACATCTAATCAAATTAAAAACCCAGACAAAAATCCAAGTACCTCTGGACACCTGAAAGAAAGAAGCCAGAATTATCAAATGAAAAAAAGAATGCATTTTCAACAAATGGTGCTGGTTTAACTGTATGTCAGCATGGAGAAGAATGCTAATAGATCTATATCTGTCACTCCACACACAACTCAAATCAAAGGAGATCAAAGATCTCAACCTTAAAACAGAAACACCAAGCCTGAAAGAGGAGACAGTAGGGAAGAGCCTGGAGCAAATTGTCACAGAAAACAACTTACTAAACAGAATACTAATAGCAAAAGCCCTAAGATCAATAATTAATAAATGGGACCACATGAAACTGTAAAGTACATTGTCACTAGACAGTAGACAAAATGTCATTCTACAGAATGGAAAAAGTTTTTCACCAACTCCACATTCAATAGAGGGTTAATATCCTTCATTAATCAAGAATTCAAGAAGCATTGGCACAGGGAAAATTTTCCTGAAGAGAACACCAATGGCTCAGGCTTTAAGATCAAATATAGACAAATGGGATCTCATTTGAAATTGAAAAGCTTCTGTAAGCAAAGGATACTGTCATCAGGTCAAAACAGCAACCTACTGACTGGGAAAAGATCTTTACTAATCCTTGCATGATAGATGGCTAATTTCCAATATATACAAAGAACTCAAGAAGTTACACACCAGGGAGCGAAATATCCTACTAAATAATGTGTCAGAGAGCTAAACATTGAATTCTCAACTGAGGAATGTTGAATGGCCAAGAAGCACCTAAAGAAATGTTTAACATCCTTAGTCATCAAGAAAATACAAATCAAAATGACCCTGAGATTCCACCTCACAACAGTCAGAAGGGCTAAGATCAAAAAACTCTGGTTACAGGATATACTGGAGAAAGAGGAACACTCCTCCATTACTGGTGCGATTACATGCTGGTACAACTACTCAGGAAATCAGTCTTGAGGTTCCTCAGAAAATTGGACATCGTACTACCTGAGGGCCAAGGATGTTAGCTATTAAGTTAAGGAAAGTCTTGCAAAAATGTACAGACGCAGTGAGACTAAGTCACAGAGAACTCTCTCTCTCTCTCTCTCTCTCTCTCTCTCTCTCTCTCTCTCTCTCTCTCTCTCTCTGTGTGTGTGTGTGTGTGTGTTATTGTGGGGGTTGTTATTGATCTCTCTGGGAAGAGAAAAAGAATAGAGTTTAGAGTTTACTTGTAGACTTCGAGTGAGTCTGTATGGGAATAGGATGGATCATCTGGAGGAGGGAGAAATGAAGGGAAAGAGTAAGGGGGGATATAATTGGAATTGGTATTCATCTGGTAGACATTGTGGAAACCTAGTACAGGGAATATTGCCTAAAATCTATAAGTGTGGCCCTAGCAAGGGCTTCTACTACTGGAGGCTATGAAGCTTAAATAAGAAGGTTTGAGTATTAATGTCACCAAGCATGCAATTAACTCAAAGAAAACATGCTTTAGCAATGCAGTCCACAAGACAGTCAGAATAGTGAAGTTATATTTCACAGTGGATTAGAATAAAGACTCATGAGCTAGGTAAGTGATTAAGAGTATATGAATAGCAGTGGTGGCTAAATTCTGTTGGAGTATAGATTAGAGTGGAAATAACAAATGCTATTTGAGACATTCACTGCTACCTCAGAATGCTTTGCATAGCTCACATTCTATGTACATTGTACTTTAAAGCTTTTCAGAGTCTACAATCTTTATTGACTAGTTAGTGAATGAGTGTATTTTCTGGGCATATGTATGTCAATATCTAACTTTCTATGGTTTTCTTTTTATTAAAACCCGAAGAAAGATGATCAGTGGAGTAAGCAGAATTTTAGGATTATCCTATAAGTCTTATCTTCAGAATTAAGCCCCTGATTATGTTATATTACATGGCAGAGGGATTGTGAAGATGTAATTAAGATTTTTAATCAGTTGGTCTTGCATTAATTCAAGTAGAAATTATCCAGGTGAGCTCAGCTTAATCCCAGGAATCATTTAAAAACAGAGTTTTCTTTGAGTCTTTGTAGATGTCAGAGAGATTTAAAAATGGAAAAATGTAGCTATGTGGGAGGTTCTTACTGTGATGGAGCCAGCTGAAGGGCAAGGACCTAAGAGCACACTCAGAAACAAAGGCAGACTTTTTCCAGAAACAAGGAAGGAAACAGACTTAAATCCTATAACCACAAAGTAATGAATTTCTACATTGTTGCGTGATGTCTCTGAACAGGATTTCACTGGGGAGTTCATGCTGGCTTTGAGCTTTTCTTTCCAATGGTTCTATCTCCCATAAAACTGGGGTTTTTTTATAAAAAAAAAAACTGAAGAATATACCTGGAAGGAGAATTATTATTATTATTATTATTATTATTCTCAAGATGATAACAGACCAGCTGGCATGTTGATATTAAAAACAGAGAATTTATTCCAAGCACCCAAAAATTCTGAGCTAGTGAGACTAGGAAGTATCATTTTAAGTTGCTAAAGTTAAAAGAGTTTAGGTAGCAATAGATGATGATAAAGGATATTTTCTTGTTGGTGGTGGTGCTGGTGGTTTGATAACAACCTCTCAAGTGGGAAAACAGACCTTGCAGGATGATTTAGAGCAGTGGTTCTCAACATTCCTAGTGCTGCTACCCTTTAATGTTGTTCATTATGTTGTGGTGACCCCCCAGCAGTTATCAATTACAAATAGCTTCTCAGCTATGGATGAGACTGCTGGGAGAGGGAAAGGTAATTTTTTTAAGGCTTAGCCTCTGGTAAGTTCTGACCCAACTCCAATAGAATCCCCATAGCCAAGAGTATATTGGCAACATTAATTGTATTACATGAGTCCAAAAATGCAAAAAATAAAAATGAGGATGCAATATTGAGAGGGCATGGACTAGGCAGTGGATCACGCAGGAACTGGAGAGGGACTGAATATGACCAAAACACAATGAATGAAATTCTCAAAGAATTAAGGTTAAAGTGTTAACTGTATTGTCATAGCTAACTTTAGCAAGAGATAGCTTTCTCAGCTCTCAGGTCTGTGACTTCTTGCTCTTTGGTACTGATGTCTCTGAAGTATACCTTTGTTTCTACATTTTAACAAACTGGGAGATTTGGCAGTTTTCAGTAATGTGTTAATCTCCTCATTCTTGCACATATTCTTTCATGTTGGCCCTAAATTTTATTTCCAGAATGATTACCTTCATTGGACTATTTTCCTTAACATCTTTAAAGGATTAGGCTAGAAATACTGTTATACAAGTCGAGACTGTTTTGTTTATTGTCTACTCAATGGGCATTTTCTTTACATTTAAAGTTGAGATTTAACTGGTACTTTAACTTATTATTTTTCTATCCACTATTTGCATTACTACCTTCTTTTTAACCACACAGCATTGTTGAATGGTTATTCAGTGGATACTTCCTGTGATTATACACTTGAAGGTTAAACTATCTTTACTTGTAAGGAATTCACATAAAAAAAAAAAAACTTTCACTTTCTGGACTGTCGTTCAGTACAGGCACTGTAAACAGTGATTTAGGTAGAGGGGTGACTTTGTGGGACACAACCTGGTGTCTCTAAGTATGCTTCCTGTAGGTAGAGCTGCATGTCATTCATTACACTTTCTTTACGTGTCCTTTACACATCTTAGTCAGTTTTACATTTCTGTGACAAAATACCTAAGAGAAATGTAGGAACATTTAAAAGAAGAAAGGTAAATGTTGGCTAATGACTTCAGAAAAGGATGATTCTTGTCTTGCTTATTCCAGGGCCATTAGTTAGAGCCAAGAAAGGCGACTGTAGAGGAACTGGTTGTGGCAGGAGGCTAGTCATCTCATGGCAGTGAGGTCACAGGACTAGAGACAAAATACACTTTTCAAATGCATTTTCCTAGTGGCATACTTCCTCTAGGAATGCCTACCTTTGGGTATCAATCAAATTCAGGTGGGAACTCATCCTGTGGGTTAATCTATTACTGAGGTTAGAGTCCTCATGAATTTATTACTTCTCAATGCTATCACCAACTAAGGCACAATCCTTCAATATTTGAGCATGATGGGGGAAAGGGGCTTCATATTCTAATCTAGGTAACTGTTAACTCTTAAACCTCATTGCAATGAGATCTGCTTTATGTATCAAACATCAAGCCATCTATTTGCCTCTCCTTCTCCACCCTTCTTTCTCTTTTCCTGGGATATTTCTAGTAGCACTTTTATTTGGCAATGTCTTACAGCAGCTACAGAAATTTACTATACCTGCTGAAAAATGGAAATGGGATGTTGTGAAAAAGCCCAATCCTCTGAGAGGTGAGGTAAAAAAGAGTTTGGAGAACATCATACAAAAATATGGAGTATGACAAAGACTCATAGGAGAAGACACCTAGACATTTGAGGGACTACTAGGGAAGACTCAAAAGTGAGTGATGATATCAATCCTATAAAGAAATCTAGGAGTTCTTGCAAACTAATACAAGTGGAATTTTCTACTAGGCCAGAAAGGAAAGGAGAGTAACATGACTAAAGTCAGAGTTGGGAACGGGTCATTCATAACCCACATCATATGATAGCCTTTAGATGCTGAGTGAGACTCATCTAGCGCTGCCATAAGAAAGCATTTCCAATTTCTGAGCTCTACAGCTATTGCATGTCCAGTTTCTGCCACAACCAAAAAGAGACTTTTCTTTTTTTTGTCAATAGCTACAAAAGTACATGAAGGGAGGGATGATTTATTAATGATCACAGGCAGATTTTTGTGTGAAGATGTATTCCTAGTTATCATTTTAGTATAGTTGCATCAGATTCCTTTGCCAGAATATTGCTAGGATAGTACATTCATTTTAGAGATTTACGTTCAGTTGTGCTGTCATCTTACTTTCTAGCATTGTTATTAGGATCTATTCCATATAAAATTTGCCTTTTTCTCCTCCTTCCTTCCTTCTTTCCTTCTTTCTCCCTTCCTCTTTCTTTTGTTCTTTCTTGCTGTGTTCTTCTGTTAGTGTGTGCATGCATGTGTGTAATAGTGTGTGCATGTGTGTAATAGTGTGTGTGTGTGCTTGTGCATGTGTATGTTAAATCTCAGTCAATTATTGATTGGTAAAGTGGAGCTTTCTCACTTAATACTACTTGCCAATTTATCATTATGGAGTTAAAACATTGTAAACCTTTCTGACTTAGCCATGTTTGTGTGGGCAACTAGCTGATGAAATGTCATTGCCATAGTACACAGTATCATGAGGACTAATGAGTCATATATAAGACTCTCTTCACATGTACAAAAAGTCACCTTCTCTACACTTTTAGATTGTGATAATTTATATTTGAGTTAGCAAAACAAAAGCTCAAACTGGACATCTTAGTATTTTGTGTTGGGGCTTGGTATGTTAGGGTAATTTGGTATAGGAATTTTGGTGACTCTTAGGGGGATTTGCATTTGCTGTTAACCATTTAGTCTATGCAAATGGTTAATTCCTGAGAAGAAATAAGATGTAATACATAATTATCATTAAGTTACATCTCTACCAAACTATTTTGAAAATCAAGCCATGTAAAACGTTCTAGAAATATTAGCTTCGTGACAAAGAATCTCATGAAAATGTAGTATGTTTTGTATGAAAGGTTTTAAAAATGATTTTTATATTACGCTTGTGAAATATTGATTTACTTATTTATTGTATGTATGCATATATGTGTGTAGGTGTGTGCTTGCATAGACAAACATGGATGTCAGAGAATATCTTGCATGAGTCTGTTTTGTCCTTCAATCATGAACTTCAGGTACTAAACTCAGGATGTGTTGGCAACAAAAGTCTTTATTCAATGAACTATATTGCCCCCATATAGAAATTTGAAATATAAGTTTAGTTCTCATTTAAGGAGATGGTAGAATTTCCTACTGGTCATCTGGTCCCCATGCCCATTTTATAAAGCACCCTATAAATAATAGTATATCAAGTTCAATTTAAAAATAAAATCAAAATAATTATTCCAATATCTATATCTATTAGAGTAAATTTAATTAGATCATAAAAAATTTAGAATCTAAAAATCTTAAATAGGTATAATGTTATTTTACTCAGTTTTAGTTGCTCCCCACATTGCCTTAGAACAAAAGCTATGGGAAGGCATTGTAGGAAGTAGAAATAGTTTGGTTTATTAATTTCTGGCAGTGCTTAGAATTGAATCTGAGACTTTGTACATGCTAGGTCACTGCTCTACCTCTGCGTGCTATCCTTCCACCATCAGTTTGTTCTCCAGAGCATGAACTAGTATAGAGAATTTCTAGGCCCTTACAATAGAAATTGCTCATGTGCTGGGGGTGCAGTCCATAGTGCTTGACTAATTGCCCAAGGTCTTGGCTTTATCTGAAGCACTGCAGAACAAAGAAGCCTACAAGTAGGATAAATTGAAGCAGATCGCATTCTGAATGTTGCTCCTTTCTTCTCAAGTATGGGGAGATGCCAAAACAACATTAAGGATGCACACTGTTCAATGCTGGAATAAATTTAGACTGTCTCCTTATTGTGACTCTCTGAGATTTTCATTTTATTTCTAATATTATTCAATGTGTCATTGAGAAATTATCAACTCTTCTGCAGGCAGATTATTAGAAAAAAAATAAACTTTTTAATGCCTTGTTATGCCCTTTAAACATTTTGACCTTGGACAGATCTTTCAATTTAACTGGAGTCACTCCTTACATCTGCTGAACTTCAACTTTTTCTGAGGTTTATACTTTTATATCCACAACCATACTGAAGGTATTGTTTTCTTGAGTCCAAGTAATAGTATACTCATTACGTCTACAATCATGTAGTTGTTAACCATTTGCTATCTTAAATGCAATTGGTTTCTCTTTCAAATAGATTAAAGAAGCAGAACTTTCTAAACATTTGCAGTTATGCTTCCTGTGCCTCCATTCAGGAGTAAATATATGAGGTTAAAGAGTAAAGGGATGCTGTGATATGACTGAGTCATGAAAAGTTGAGGACTACTAACAAATCCTTGTATTGTGTTCATGACATAAAAATCACATGCACTATAAGTAATGATGCTATATGCAGATAAAAGTAATAGAGCATGGAAGGTACCATTTGCCATGGTACATGTTTTATAGCCCTTGGTGATGTGTTGTATTTATTCTTGTTGACTGACCAGGAGAATAGGAGAACCCAAACATGCTGCCAGCATCACTGAGCTCATAAATTAGAAGTCCGCCTTACTTCAATGTCTGTCTTCTTACCACTAACAGAAAACACAACCAAAGAAACATCTTGGCATGAAAGATGGCAAATGTGCACCTAAGGTGATGGATGGATTGATGGATGGATGGATGGATGGATGGATGGATGGATGGAGCATTTTATGATATAGAAAGAATTATGAATTTCCTTAGAATTTCTGCAATAAACCTGCCTATTCTATAACAGGATTTTCTTTGTCTTATATTTTAAATTATTGCTTTTTTATAAGACTGAAATTTAATACAACTTCATTTTATTATAAAAGTCAAATAAAAAATTGAGAGCAAAAATAATTTACTGGCTAAAAATTCTACAATTCACTTACAAAGACCTATTATCCTTTTTATAGTTTTCTGAGGAGTTAAAGTTGGGGTATATATTATCTCCCTCTTTGATATTAGCTAATGATTCTGTGTGAATATGGAGACATTCATATAGCTTATTAATTAGCCATCAAACATTATCATTTCAGGAAAGTGTTTATTCATATGTAAAGTCCTATATTAACTCAACGCAAGACTTTTCTGATGGAGAATTTTAGTGTCACAGATACCCATAAGACTTTCTGAAGCCGTGGGGTCTGGAATATATGGTGGCTTCTTTCCTGCTAGTCCCTATTACATCCAGCACACTGACGATAACTGAGATACGGCCTGCAAGGAGAAGATCTGTTACAAGGAAGTAAGAAAGCGCAGGAAAAGCAAGTGTTACATTATAATGAATATAAACATTTTCTATACATTCAATATTTACCTCTTCATGTCCCATTGATAGCCACATGAGTACATCCTCATACATAGATATATGATATGATATATATGATAGATAGATCTCTCTATATATATGTGTGCATGATTTATGTTTCTCATTTGTTTTTTAAATAATTAAGAATTTTAAATAAGTGTATGATTAAAATTAGTTCCATTGTGGAAACAACCAGAAATCAAACAAGATGACCCTAAGACTCCTAGTAATGGGGAAAATGAAACCCGGAACTAGATATTTCCTGTAACCAGGCAATACTTTCAGTGGAGGGATTGGGACACTATCTGAGCCACAAAACCATTGACCTGCAATTGGTCCTACCACAAGATGTGCTGGGGTAAAGGTGGCACAAAAATATGGGAGTGGCTAATCAATGACAGGTCCAACTTGAGACCTGTGCTAGGAGAGGGACTTCAACCCATAACCTGCCTAGAGAAACAGAAACCAGAAGCCTGATGGTGGAGAGACCTAAAATAAAAAAAAATAAAAAAAAATAAAAAAAAAAATCTCAGTAACTATATATAAATAGACAACCAATAAATAAAAAAAAAAGAAAAGAAATAATTACTAATTATATTCTGCTATACTCATAGATAATAATCACCATCTGAAAAGCTCCACACAGTAACTGATAGAAAACAGAAGACGAGACCTACCGACAAACAAAACTCAGAGAATCCTGCTTGTTGAGAGCTTTTGGGGCTGCTTCTAGAAATTTGGAAAGCATTTGTCACTGGACTCAGAATGAAGGCTCAGAGAAGAGTACTTACATTAATTCGAAGTTCAAGGTAAACTCAGCTAAGGAATGTGTGGCATTTCTTTTATCTTGGTCATCCTGATAAGCCTCTAGAAACAGTGAACTCAGGGCTTTGTTTAATATTTTTATTGATTACTACTACCTTATGTGATCTCTCCGTTTACTGCTTTGCTTGATCACTACCTTGTGTGATCCCTTTGTTTATTGCCTTGATTGATTATTTGTCTTTGATCTAAAAACTGTCTATGGTTTTTGGATGTACCTAGATTGATATAAAAGCAGACTGGGGAAAAATAAAGCTGCTTCAGCTGGAGTCATGTTATAATGTTGTTTAATTGTCTTTTTCTTTTCAATCCTCACTGCCCGCCTTGAGATCCTGTACACTGACTGAGCTGGCTTGGTCACCTGCTGAAGGAGAGGATAAACTGTACGAGCCAGAGGGGTCAAGGACACCACCAAAAGAAATCCAACTAACCTGGACTCACAGGAACTCACTGAACCTGAACAGAAATCAGGGAGCCTTTGTGGCTCTAACCTAGGAGCTCTACATATGTGTTATAGTTGTTTTGCTTGGTGTTTTTGTGCTCCTCCTAACAGTGTGAGCCTGGTTGTCTCTGACTCTTTTCCCTACCTTTGGAACCCTTGTACTCTTACTGGGCTGCCTTACCCAACCTTGATATGAGGGTTTATGCCTAGGTGTTTTGGAACTTGATATGCAATGTTTTTATGATATCCCTGGAAAGCCTGCCCTTTCCTGAAGGGAAATTGAGAAGCAGTGTATAGAAAGGGGGGAAAGGGGAGAATGACTAGGAGAAGGAGAAGGAGTAGAAATTAGTTGGGATGTAATTTAAGATAGAATAAGTTAATAAAAAATTAGTCCTACTGCACAGTTGTACTTGTTTTTACAAATATATATATATATATATATATATATATATATATATATATATGATTTTGTCAGGGCTTTCCTCAGAACTCTTTTGGGGAAAAACTATAAGCCTTGTGTGTAAGAGTCCTTTTTTAATCCCCCTATGACAATTCAGGTTAGTATGTATTGAAAATTTATATATTTTGAAAAGAAAGCAATTAAAAATACTTTAATTTGAGGATAGAAGTATTGCATTTACAATATAAATTGATCCAATAAAATCTTAATGAACAAAAACCTGCACAAAAATAAAATTAAACTTACTTAAAGAAATTTTCTGTTTTCTTCTGCGTGTTAAATTAATCATGACCTTTTAATCTAAGTTTTCTGTTTTAGTAAAAAAAAAATAGTAATTTTAAAACATTATATCTCTATTCTTCAACTATTTTCCCCATTATATTTTTTTCCCACACAAGAAATAAGCCTTGAAAGCAATAAAATTCTTAAGGTAAATTATTTTTCAAAATTATCCAGATTGGTCTATTAAAATTTCCTATAGTTCATGGTTGATTACATAATTTCAGTATCATCTGTAATACTCAGACTGTTTACAACCAAATTTAATGATCCTAACATGCTTTTTCTGAATAGTGAAATGACTACATTCATTTGTTATGCCATCAGTGTTACTGGTGTACCAAATATGCATGTATACACCTGCATACACATCTACATACCCCAGAACCAGTACCAAGACAGCATGGCACTGACAGTGGTTATTATGTCACTAGGTACTTTCACAGTGTCTAATCAAATTCTGATTTAAAAAAAAAAAAAAAAAAAAAAACTGACCAGATGGAACAAGAAACTTCTTTATATCCAGAACAATCAAGTCTACAAAGGAAGAGATTTGTTATGGGCAAACTGAAACAGTGTTTTGCCAAAGTGTAATTTGTTTCATTGAGAAGATACAAATATAAACAGAATTATGTTCTAGATTAGTTTATTAGTTATTTGTATAACATAAAGATATTTTGTAAAAATATCTTAATATATCAATTGAAAAATTAAAAAAAAAAAAGTCTGTTTTGAGCAATTTTGATTGACCCAACTGCTTGTTGACTGTGTCAAGTTGGTACATGATGATAAGGGAACCTCAACTCATGACAGCTGGTGCAGAAAAGCACAGAGTGCCACTTTGGACTGGTGCTACTATGCAGGAGGAACTGCGGTGGGTAAGTGAGCTTCCTGGAGAAGGCTCACCATTTTTGCACAGCTGTGATGGATATACCTCAGAGAGGCAGCAACTAGGGGTTCTTCTCTAGACTGCCTCTTGCTGCTGCTGTGCCTTCTCATTTTTGTCATTGCTACATTCCCCCTGTATCTGGCATGGTGTGAATGGGTACACAGAGACCCTCACCGCCTATAGTCTTGTGTGATTGCTTCTTGGGAGACAATTGACTATATTGGGCAATTTTCCTGCAGAGCAATATGAAGATGAACATTTATAGATTAATATTATTTAGATGAATTACTATTTTTACAAAATTCTTGAGTTGAGTTGAGTTGAGTTAAATAACTTTTGGAAGTAGGATAGTTGATAAGAAATTTTAAGGAGATTGTTTAGGTTATTTTACTAGGAAAATATAACAAATATAGATCCAAGACTAAAATGCGCCCCTTCTTTATATAGTGTGGGCTTTATAGGCTATAAAAGAAGTACATGAGGACCAAGCTGCACATCTGCTGTATACGTGTGGGGGGCCTCAGTCCAGCAAATGCTCCTTGCTTCGTGGTTCAGTTTCTGAGAGCCCTCATGGGCCCAGATTTGTTGACCCTGTTGGTCTTCCTGTAGAGTTCCTATTTCCTTAGGGGTCCTCAATTCTTAGCCCAACTCTTCCGTAAGAGTCTCTGAGATCTAGTCAATGTTTGGCCGTGGGTTTTTTCTTCTCTTTCTGTCAGCTGCTAGGTGGTACCAATCAGAGGACTGTCATGCTAGGCTCCTGTCTGCAAGTATAACAAAGTATCATTAATACTGTCAGGGACTGGTGCTTCCCTGTGGAATGGTCTCATGTTATGGGTTGGCTATTCCCTCAGTCTCTGCTCCAAAATTGTCCCTGCCTGACTACAGGAGGTGGCCATTTCAGGTTCTATAACCCCACTGCTATGAGTTTCTTCCCGTAGACTCCTGGAAGGCTGTAGCTTCTTGAACCTACTAGCAGACAGAAGACAGCGGACACGGGATCTCCTTCCCAACACAGTTTATTAAGGAACCTTGAATTACCACAAAAGCCCCCGAGCTCTAGCTCCCAGCCCTTAAATCTCTGTGTCCTCTCCAATCAGAACCTGCCACGAAGTCATTCTTGATTGGTGCTGAGCATATACATCACATGGCCTGATCTTACATAAAGATGAACAAGCAAAATGCATGCGCAGTAAAACTTAGCCTACGTGCCACCCAGGTTTCCTAAAATGGTGAGCCAACATGCCAGGGGTGTCTGGCACCCAGCCAGGTGCCATCTTGAGTTCCACTCCCCACAGAAGCCACCAGGCCATAGGTTTCTGCTAGGTACTAGTAATGACCACAGGGCCCCACCCCCACCAGCTGCAGATCTCCATTCATTCTTCTGGGCCTCTGGTACTTCCTTCTGAATCTCCTTACACTCATTACAACCCTGCCTATTCACCTCTCCATCCTCTCTGCCACCAAATCCCTCCCTCTATCTGCCTCTTTTGACTAATTTACTCACCCTTCTCTGTGAGATTTGAACATCCTTCCTTGGACCTTCCTTCTTGTTAAGCCTCTATGGGTCTATGGAGTATAGGGTGGTTATCCTATATTTTATTGCTAATATCCACCAATAAGTTAGTACATACCATGCATGTTCTTTCAGGTCTGGGTTGCCTCACTCATGATATTTTATGGTTCTATCCACTAGCCTGCAAAATGCATGATGTCCGTTTTTTTGTTTGTTTGTTTGTTTGTTTGTTTAAATACCTGAATAGTATTCCATTGTAAACACAAACCACATTTTCTGTATCCATTCCTTCATTGAGTAGCAGCTGGGATTTTCCCAGTTTCTAGTGATTACACATAAAAGTCCTATGAACATAGTGGTGCATGTATCCTTGTGGTGTGGTGGAACATTTTTTGAGTATTATGCCCAGGAGCAGTATAGCTGGGTCTTCAGGTAGAACTATTACCAATTTTCTGAGAAAATGCCAGATTGATTTCTAGAGTGGTTGTACAAGTTTGCACTCCCCAAAACTGGAGGAGTGTTCCCTTTGCTCCTCATCCACACCAACATGTTCTGTCCATTGAGATTTTATTCTTAGCTGTTCTGATGTGTATAAAATGGAATCTCAGTGTTGTTTTGATTTGCATTTCCGTGATGACTAAAGACAGTAGACATTTTTTAAGTGCTTCCCAGCCATTTAAGATTTCTCTTTTGAGAATTCTCTGTTTGCCCCATTTTAAATTGAGTTATTTGGTTTGTTGGTGTCTAATTTCTTGAGTTCTTTATATATTTTGGTTATTAGCCCTCTGACACATGCAACATTAGTGAAGCTCTTTTCCCAATCTGTAGGCTGCACGTTTTTCCTATTGACACATTAATTCACATCTTTTACTTTTTAGAAATTTATTCTTAAAAACAAGACATAGTTGATTAATTTTAAAATAACTTATTTTAAGTTAAAATTATTTATAATATATCATATACTTATATATTATACATAATAGATTACATATAATATACTCTGAAATTTATTTACTATATTTAAATGATTTGTATTTATACAAATTATTTATATATTTGGGTTAATATTTGGTAGATATTATTCTATATTCTAATTATTATATATTTTTTGTTCTAAACCTCCTTTTTTCATCATCTTTTATGGCTTTGTTTGAGGGATTTCTATGTTTTCAGGATATCTTGTACATCAGCATTTTAATTATTTTCTATCAAAACCCTTTTAGTGGTTGGGTATGAAGGTACTTGAATATAATTTCTGTACTCTGGAGGCAGATGCCAGATTGTCTTAAGTTCAGAGAAACCCTAAACCATATGCTGTGATTTGTGGCTACATAAGATGAAGTTTCAAAACAAAGCAAAAAAACAGCCAAAATCCAGGCAAACAAAAGGCATGTGAGATATATCATTACCTTCACATTAATAATATATGTTGAAAATTATATGATTAAGTCTCTCTTACGCTTCCTTTCTATATTGGCAGAATCTTTCATTTATTCAGTAATAAGATATTTACAATTATTACTTCAAAAAAAAACCCAAAAAACTTCTAGACTAATTAAGAATAAGAAAACTTACACATTCACACATGGATTTGCTCTGAACACACTATGAAAATCACTGTTTCTATTTTATGTTAAATTCTTTTTAACTTCTCTTGCAGAGTTCATAAGCATACAGAATATTTCTCCCATTTTTGTCTGCCTGAGAAAGTCTGTAGTCATCTACTTTTGAAGCATAGTTTCACAGTTATAGATTCAAGTTTGATTGTTTCCTTGTGCTAACAGTTTAAATGATTTACTTTGCTTTCTTCTCTCCAGCATGGTTTTTGACAAGAAGGCTCTGTCTCCTCTTCTTGCCCTTTGATGTGCATTAGTTTCCTAGGACTGTCATAACAGATTACTGCAACTGATGTGGCTTTTAAGAAAACAAAGTTTTCCTCTCACTGTACAGAACACACATTTGAAATGAGTGCTGATATGGTTCCTTCTGAGCCTGAGACAAATTTCTCCAGGCTTCTTATAGAACGTTGGAACTTCTGTACATGCATCAGGGAACATCTATTTGAGTCTGTGCCCAAAAGCCCTTATTTTTATAAGATTAGTCATTCTGTTCCATCCACATTCATCCATGATGATTTATTCCTCACTCGATCATGTCTGCAAGTCCTCTTTCAAAATGAGGCCATCTTGTTGGTATCAAAAACAAAAGCTGTGGACCTATATTTTGGGAACACATTTAATTGTATAGGAGTAAAAAGCTACTTTGTGGTATTAGTCAACATATTTCTATAGAACTGGTTGCTTTATTTCTGTTTGAATAATAATAAATAAAAGTTACATATTTTCTTTTATCTCGTGTTCTTCTGAGCTTTTTTGCAGCTATGGTTTCATACAGCCATTATTTTTCCAAATATTTATTCTGCTCTATTTTGTAATCTTTTGATGTTCTAATTGTGTATACTCTGCCTTTTATCTCCTGTATTTCTGTATTTTTCCTTTTTCTATTTGAGATTTTTTTTTATTTAAGTAGGTTCTTTCTACTCTCAGTTCTCAGAAATTTGTTACTGTCCCAATTTGATGTTCTATTAGTTTATGGCTCCAGAGGCCCCAGCTTCTGAAAAGCAAATCTCAGCTGTAGCTCTTTCACATCACCTGTGTTTCCAAATGTAAAGGTTGTCACTTTCCCCATGTTCTTTTGGAAGACATACCTATCCCAGAAATAATGTCATAGAAAAACATTGAACAAAGAAAACAGAACAAGAACTGTTATTTTAATGTAATCTTTTCAACTTTCATCCCAGATAAAGAACTGATGAGAGTCTAAAGCAAGGGAACCACCAATGCTCAACATGGTGAATCAGTGAGTATCACTGGTATTATTCACTCAAGTATGGGTGGCAGGCTATTTACAGGAGCAGAAATGATTCAAAGATGGTTGTGTCGCTAAAGGCCACCCCTCTATCAATGATGAAGATAACAAAATCTAGAAGTCTGGAACTCACTGCACAATGTAAAGGCAGCTTGTTCTTTGGAGAATGTCTCTTCCAGGCAACTCAGCTGGTCTCAGTATCACCCAGGCACCTCAGCTTGTTGATGAGTGTGCCCCTTTATAGTCCTTAGTTCTGGAGAGGGAAAGAGTATTTTGAAACTACTTAGTTTCCAGGACTTTGTAAAACTTTTGAGATGTTCACTTTCTGGGCTTAAGGAATTTTGTTGCAATATGTAATGTGTTACCTTCGCTTAGAATATCCTGTGACTTATGGAGCTGCACTCAAAGATTCAAAGTTTTATCTTAAAGGAAATAGCTGCATCATAGCCACAGGCCACATGTTGTTAATAGGACATATGATTTTTACTTAAGTGTTTACATTTGATTTTCATTTAAAAATTAAAGTAGAAAATTAAATCTCTTGACACAATGCAGAGGAGAAGAGCTGTAGAATGGGGAAGGCTGAGGGACTGTAGGAACTGTGGACCAGAAGGGGCTATGTAAAGTGAATAACAATGGATCTACCATATGGTTCAGCTGATCCTCTTGAGATTCCAAAGCTAAAGGAAGTTAAACCAGAATATCAAAGAGAAGTCTACATTGGTGGAGTGATGTTTTGGCAAACTGTGTAAAGACTGTCTCTGTTTTATTCAAATGTTGATTTCTGAATTGGCAGTGATCTGATTACAGACCATCTCTAAATCTTAACCTAAATGATCCTAAACATTCATTCACTGTCCTAAACTCATCCAAAAACGAAGATTAAATATCCTCATACTGTTTCTGCATTTTAGTAGACTAGAAGATACTTAAAATAATAGTGTTTGAAGAGGAAAGAGAAATCAAAAGCTGGGAGGGTATATGGTATATAGTATTTTTCAATGACAAAGTATAAAAGGCTTTGTATGCAGTACTGTAAGACACAAGGCACTTAAAAGTACATTCAAGTCTTCAGCTAAGGCAATACCAAGCATTAAAATATTAGTGAGGCCTAAAGACACTAACAAAACAGAAAGTTTGTTGACTATCTGTCTTCATGCCAAAGCCTCAAAAATTTCTATGACAATATGACAACCAAAGAAAAACCACTATTCACATGTGAATATCTAAGTAGAAATCATCAAATTCTGTGAAAGTCCTCTTACTTATGCGAGTCATGTCTCAATGAGTTATTTTTAAACAGAAGCCCAGTGCCAATACCTCTGAGCTGTTGGGGAAAGCTATGAGGAAGTCAGATAGAGAAGTTGCAAAGGAATTATCAGCAGTAACACAGAAGCTCAGTAGAGAAAGGGCTAGGAATTACATGCATTTTCACAAATGTGGATGAGCAAGTATCTACAGTAAGCAGAGGTTGCTTCAAAAGATTCTATCTCAGAGGTGCACCATGCCCTTTAACGCTGTTTAACTCTGTGAAGGTGTTATTCAAACACACCCATCTCCATCTACTGTAGCAACTTTGCATCACTTTGCAGACAGGCTGCCTTCTTCCACCTCACACTAACTACTAACCCTTACCCTCTGGTGCCTCCTCCACAAGCACATTTTAGGTTTTGTCAGGCTTGAAGCCCACATGGATTAGTACCTATTAATCATTTACTATATGTAAGATTACACTACTGATTTGAATTTGGTACCTATATTTTTTGTATGTTCTAATGATGATACTGGCCACTGTGATATACTCCTTTCTCCACAAATTCCAAGCATTCTGATATATCATTTTGCACAATGTTATGTTATATAGCAGTACACGTATGTCTCTAACTCTATTTATGACTGAAGTTGAGTATCTGTCTGGATGTTTTTTCACTCCCATCTCAAGCACAAGCTTTACCCTGTATTCCTGTTTTCCTAGATGGCTTCTGATTTTACATTCTGAGATTCAAAAGCTATCATTCACACACCATTTAGCTAACAAATAAATACACTGACTATGACAAAGGATGTGTGAATAAAGAAGAGATCTCTTTATTTTTCATTAAATATTCACTTTCAGTCCCTACAAACAATGTTTTATTCAATGGCTATGTCAATAAGAACCTGAAACATATTTCAAGCCAGAAGAATTTGAATTATAGAATTTACCATCTAAAGAAAAAAGAATAAGATTTGTATGTTTTTTTTTACATAGTTCATATATTTAGTGCAATGGGGAGTCTAAGAACAAGATAGAAACATTTTTCAAAATGGATTGAAAAAAATTTTAATCAAAACTGCTTCTCCAACTACATGGACTTAAAGTGGCACAATTATGACAGCTGTTGTGTAGTGCTTCCTGGTATTTTACTGAAGCTTTATGGTAACTTCAGCTCATTATTACTAAAGAAAGACTTCATCTGTCGTTTCCAAAGGAGAGAAAAAAGAAAGAAAAATATAAAACCTCAACAAGACTATCAAGTAATATGTAAAATCCACACCACAGGCAAAGCATTGTTGTGACAATTAGAAGGGCATATTTTTATCTTACAATTATAGTCACACAGAAAGAATAATAGTTCCTCTGTATGTTCTGAAATGTGAAGGTAGGCATGCCAATGAACGAGTGTGATTATTTTTTAAGATAATGGGATTTTCATTTCACACTCCCTGAGACATAACACAAAATCAATGAACCATGAAACCGAGTCATATTTAAGTCCCTCTGTATTCTTAGTAAGTATTTCATGTTTTGGTAAAGTCAAATATAACAACTGCAACAAATCATGAAGGAATTAGAAACTCAAGGACTGAGCAATTTTTTTTTTTAATATACAGAACTCTAAGAACAAAAATAAGAGAAATAATCAAAATAACTGAAAAATGATACATGCAAGAGTGCAGGAATTGCCTGGTTCTTGAGAACACAGGTGGCATATGACAAGCCCCCCATCAAGTGCAAGTGGCACATAGTGATATGCTTCTAAGCAACTGGAGCCTGAGTTTCCTATGTACATTGTGATGACTTGGTCTGCCCCTCTGCTGGGGTGCCTAGGTGCCACTGGCAATTCTGCCCAGAGAGGGCAGTGCAAAAGTTAGATTTTAGAGTCTGTAGCCCATGGTTTCCACCTGGTCCAGACTGAAGAGGGAAACAGCGGGATCTGGGACAAATGATGTGGTTCCTGGTCTACTCTCTTTGTACCCAGGCGCCACCAGTATACTCTCTCAAGAGCAAGTTAGAGTTGATGGTCCATAGTCTACCTTTTCCCTCCAGGCATCTGTAAGACAGGGGAGACAGGAGAACTGAGAGTGATTGGTTTGAATTAATGAGAAGTATCTAGAGGAACAAACAAACTAAAACCTAAAAAAATCAAGGCAAAAGTTTGACTTTTGGGTGTAAATGAGGTAGCTCCACAATTCTGTTCTTTGTGGGTAGAATTTACATAGCCAAAATGAGTGAACATTGAGTAGTAATTAAAACAAAATAAGGATTTAGGATGTTGAATAAATAATAATGCTGATAGAGCCAAAGAAAGCAGGAAAGAAAAAGAAATAAAAGGTATAAAGGAGGAACACAAAATGTCAGATTATTTCCATTTTTTTTTTTTGTTTGTTTTTCGAGACAGGGTTTCTCTGTGTAGCCCTGGCTGTCCTGGAACTCACTCTGTAGCCCTGGCTGTCCTGGAACTCACTCTGTAGACCAGGCTGGCCTCGAACTCAGAAATCCGCCTGCCTCTGCCTCCCAAGTGCTGAGATTAAAGGCGTGCACCACCACTGCCCGGCTGATTATTTCCATTTGTAATTAACATGTAGAAATTTCAATACTCCAGCAAAAGGAATTTAAACTAATTTTCTACAAAATCAACATAAAAATTTATAGAAATTTTATATGTCATTAACAAGTTTTCTCAAAAGGAAATTATAAAAGCAATTTCATTTTCAATATTGACAAAATCTTTTAGAATGCCTAAAAATAAAGTTAACCAATGAATTAATGAAGAAAAAAATACATGGAAACATTACTCATCTTCATGGATAAGAATCAATTTTGTTAAGTTTTACTATTTCAGTGATCTACAGATTCTATCAAGAATTGCAACAAAAACATTCTCAAATTAATGTGACAGCATTAAAGTCCCTGTGTTGACAACACAAACTTCAATAGAGAGAGTGAGGCAGGGGATCAACAACTAGTTTAACAACATATTATAGAAATGTACTTACAAACTCTAAATGGCATTGGACCAAAAACTGAAAAAAAGGACCAATAGCAAAAATAGGTATAGTAGAAATAAGGTCCTGATGCTTCACAAAGGATTCATAATCATACATTGAAGAAAACAGATTGTCTTTAAAGGTCTGGGAAGCTGTAGAGATGGCTCAGAGAAAAGAGAGATTTTGATACAAAAATGAGGATTTTAGCTCAGATATCTGCACCCATGTAACATCTAGGTAAGTTTCTGTGATGCCAGCTATCTGGGAAGGATGGAGTTGAGGCAGAAGTTTCTGTGAATCTCATTGTCTAGCCACCTGGACCAAATCAATGAGCTCAGTGAGAAATCCTACTTCAAAAATAAGGTGGAAATTGAGGAAAACATCAGATCTTGAACTCTGGCTTTCAACTTCAGGTACCTACACCTGCACACGCACATGAGCACACACACACACACACACACACACACACACACACACACACATCATATACACATGCACAATGATGACATGATGACTGGCAAAACTAGATACCCATATGGGAGAACTGAAAAGCAGTTTTAAATCTTAATACAGTTCTACATGTCAATCCTGGAAATGACCAAAAGATGTGTCAAGGATCTAGATGCATAACAGAAAGCTACAGGTCTACTAGAAGTAAGCACTAGGAAACATCTCAAATCATTAGCACAGAAAATTATGTTTACTTGATTCCAAAAGCATTAAGAGAAAAGCAAAAATTGACAAATGGAATTAATCAACTAAAATATGCACAGCAACAGAAGTCAACAGAATGACAAGTAAAGGAAAGAATGAGAAAAACTACTTGTCAACAATTACTCATGTGGGAGAAGATTGACATTAGATAGACGAAGAAAGCAAAACAATAAAAAAGTAATCTGATTTAGAAATGGAGAAATTGTGAGTAGACAATTTTCTTAAAAAAATAAAAAATATAAAACAAATACAAATATAAATGTAAAGGACTTCAAATGTTAAATATCATTTTCTAACAAGAAAACAGAATTCAAAAGTACAGTGAGACCTCATCTCAACCCAGGTACAGTGGTTATTACCCAAAACAATTAAAAACTGAAATTGCTTGTGACAATGGGGAAACAGAGGCATTTATAAACTGTTGCAGTTAATGTAAATTAGAATAACCATCTGAGAGAAATGTGTGTTGGTTCTCAAATACTAAAAATGAACCTATTATAAGATTTAGCCATGCCACTTTTGAATAATAAACAAAGGAAATAAACACATATTAGAAATCAACAAACAAAATAGGTTTCCCACTTAGGGTCATAGTGAGAAAAGAGAACCTTAGGAGGAAGTTGTAAGGAGCATATGAGAATAATGGGAATGAGGCCTCATGTAAGAGGAAAATCACAGAAACAACAGATGCCAAACTCTGCCAAACTCTGCCAAACTCTACCAAACTCTGCCAAACTCTGCCAAACTCTTAGCTTCGTAACTCAATGCTCCAAACTGAAAACAAAGCTTATAGAAAGTAATACACCCCACAAATATATGCGAAAATAAAATTCATCTCATAGATTATGCTTCAGAGTATACAAAAACAATTGGCTTCAAAAATCTACACAAGAGATCAGTACTTCAAAAAGCAATTACATTATATGTATAAACAAAATATAGTTCACTCTGAAGAGCAATGGTAATCAGTAGAAATTTAAGTAATCTATCAAAATCAGTGACTTTATATATTTAAAATCTGTTAGATTTTGTAGTTTCTTAGTATTTACTATAATTAATCTGAGAAATTTGAATTGGGAATGTTGTTGATACTAACAATATAATAGCAGTGACTAGTTTGTAAGAAGTGAAAAGTTTAACTTATCTATATCCTGTGACAAAAGAACATTTTTCAATATTACCACTAGAAATGACTAAGTATGAATGTGACTTATTTATAAAATAGCAAGATATAGCTTCTTTTCTGGTCATGCAAAAATGAAAAAAAATTAATCCTCCTTTAGACCTCATATGCAACAAATTGTAGATATTATTTGTGATATATTCTCATCTTTGTCTAGACAAATTTTATTTTAATTTCATTTTAATTCAGCTAGATAATTATATTAATACTAGTAGGCATATTCAAACATAAGTGCATGAACTTAGTACTTCCTGATTTGTAGATATCATAATCAGATATACAGATTTCTAGATGAAGTTTTTAGCTGTCAACATAAAGTTTAACATTTTTATATGGACAATGATTGAACCTGGAAACACCATGTTATGCATGGCAACAGGTAACATGGATTTGAATATTTAGGACATATTAATAATGAATAAATAAAAGACCTAAGTGATCAGGGATGCAGGAACCATAAGTCTTCTTTGCTATTATTTTAAAGGGTTTTTTGTTTGTTTGTTTGTTTGTTTGTTTGAACTAAATATCAACAGCACAATTCTGGAGAGTGTAATATTTAACAAATAAAAATTTGTGAATTAAAATTTTGGTTACTGGTATTTAATATAACATAATTTACCTTCAAATGCAGAAGATAGAAAACATGAGAAATATTTTAAATGCAAAAGATAAAAAGTGATCAAACAAAATTGTTTCAATATTTGAACAAACAAATTTAGGGGTAGATATAATTTTCATGGAATGTTCATCTTATAGTTTAACAAAAAACATCAAAGAACTGTGTTATTCAAAGAAATACAATAATGAGGCATTTCCCCATTGTGTTCTTTCTTCTCTTTCTTAAGCTGAAAGCTGGCATGAAGAAACTATGAAACCAAACACTTCAAGTAAACATGTCTTTTTGAAATTTAATTTTAGCTGTTACCAGCTACAGGTTTTGTTTTGTTTGTTTGATTGTGTTTGTTTTTCTGTATTCTTTTCTTTTATAAAAATTTCCAATCCTGGGAAAAGTTTGTATTCAGAATGATTTTTATGTTTGTTTTAATACAAACACAGTTTGGAACCCACCCTATTTAAAATGGTCTAGATAAAGGTAAGGTTAACAATCGTGGTTTTCATTCTCTGCTTATCTAGAGTTCACTAAGGCTTTGTCAGCTACACCTGATATGAGAGATCCAATGCAGTGAGATCAAGACAAAAGTGACTGTGGTTAGTGTACAACAATGAATATAGAGTCATAGAAAACAGACACTGGAGAAAAAAATATCACCTTCAACAAATCATGCTGAAATAACTAGGTGTCCACATGTAAAAGAATAAAATTAAACTTATATTTGTCACTCTGAGCAAAGCACTCAAATAGGATCAAAGACCTTAATGTGAAGCCTGAAACACAGAAACTTATAGAAGCGAAGATAGGCTGTAACATACAAAGTATAGGTACAGGAAAAGACATTTTAAGTTGACATATAACATGATTGCTCTATGGCTTTTCAAACTTGCTTAGTGTTATTTATCCAGTAGTGGGATAGAATCTCAGAGTATTAACAGACAGAATTATAAAACAAAACAAAATAAAATAAAACCCTAAAAACAAAGTCAAAATAGAAAATAGCCACTTGTAAAGGATTTGAACACAGATAGCAGGATTGCAAACTGATCTAGCCACTCTGAAAAGTGGTGTGTAATATTCTCAAAATACTAAAATGAAATCTCCCACATACCCAGCTATAGCACTACTTGGCATAAGCCCAAAGGTCTCAACATTCTACTCAAGAGACACTTGCTCAGCAATTTAGTTGCTAATCCCTCAGGCACATTGTTCAGTGTAGAAAATGAACAGTCAGCATGCTGTCACAGCCCTCAGACTAAATAGGTTTCTGAAGCCTCAAGAACATTCTCATATGCTGCATTTTGGCCAGCTTCTCGAGGTTGACAGGAAAGTGTCACTTGACTCAAGTCTCATCCTGAAACTCACTGTGGGTGGTCAGGCTAATAAGGAGTTTTGAAAATAAAGACTAACTTCACACGGTCTCTTTGGAATTGATCTATAAACTTGATTGCAACACCACAGTTGTATTGACAGGCTTGGACAGTAGAAGTCAATAGAATCAATAGGCACATTGCTGATTTTGAATCATTTTGGAGGGAATAAATATGACTCCTGAAATCCCTTGTCTTATACAAAACAGATGCTGTGTAGCAAATGCTGTATACGTTCCAAAATACCTGGATTTTGACAGTGGAGTCTGAGGGTGGAGTGGAGTGTGAGGGTGGGAGACAGGCCTGGTGAAATGATTCACTTCATAAGGAAACATCAGCTTGACTCCATTGAAACCCTGTCAATGCTAGCATTGCCTAATTTAAATACTAACATTTTGCATAAATGCCCATTTACATCTCTCTATTAATGTATTGCTCTGTTTTCTATTCATGTTTTATATGTCATTTATCTACATACCTATCATATATCTATCAGACATCTATCCATCTTATCATCCTAGATGCTTTCTCTCTTTAGAAATATTTATCATTATTACTTTTTGGTCATTATCATTTCCTAGGGTAAATTGAGCTATCTGGGCAATTCATATTCAGCAAGAATTCTAAAACTTCTTTGTCTAAGATTGCCTTTGTAGAGATATTTTTTTAAAATGAGTTTCTTAAAGTATTTAAATGCCAAAAAAAATAAAGAATGGTATTTAACCTATTTAAATTGAAATACATTTTTTTCTTATTTAACATACTATTACATAGTTTTAGCTTTCTTAACAGATTTTAATCTTTATCTTAGAGATTATCTTAATTTTAATTCAAGGATTATTAATATAAAATAAGTTATAGCAGAACAATTTAAAGATTAATTTTATATATGCACATTCCCCAGTAAAATTTAATAAGATAAAATTTCTATAGAGTTCATTTTTCAACTGTATTCTTAAGTATAACCCAATAAATATGATTTACAGAGCAATTATACAAAAGTCTTTTTTATTATCACTGGATTAAATGTATTTGAGGAAGTAATCTAATCAAATGGTGATTAAGGCACAGCATGTCTTCCAAATGAGAACATAAAAGTTGGCTGTTTTTTCATTCTTTTCTCTAGTCCTATCTGTCCTCAAATGACTATAACTTTGTCAAGCATAATCTTATAAAACAATGTCTAACCCTGTAGTGATGCTGGTCAGACAATGACAGTCATCAATGTTTCTAGCAAGAGGTAATCTGTTGAAGTAATTATTTTTAAAAAGCAGCCGCTGGTCAAGCTGACTCTGGCTAGATCAGATGCCATGTTCAGTGGCCAGAGGCCACGTGGGCACTGCAGCTAGAAACAGCCAGCCAGAAAAACCAGCCCTGCCACCCACGAGACACCAGCATGGGAGATAGCTCTGCCAATCTTCCATGCTGTCTCTGCAAGGCTGGGCATTGCCCAGACTATCTCACCATCCATGTGGGCCCGGTAGAAAAATAAGACTCTAATGCTTAAAGATTAATCAAAGGCCTATATATTTGGTAATGATCAATAACAAGATGCCCTTACAATCAGAGGTGAAACCCAATACCCAACATAGATATACCAACTACCATTGACTGCTACGGACAAGCAAACATCAGCCTCCATGTCCCCCTTTCTTTTATCTCACCTCTCCCCTAGCTCCTCCTCCTCCTTCTCCTCTTCCTCTCTTACTCCTCTTCCTCTCTTTACTCCTCCCACCTTAGCTCCTCCTACAGTAATCTTGTAGAATCTCATTCTGTTATTCATACTGAATCTATCCAGAGTGTCTCAATCTTCTTTATCTCCATCTACGTAACTCAAGAGCTGAGGAAACTAGTGATGAAATTTATATCTATTCTAAGTTTAATGCTGTCTAACTAAGCATCATTAAATTATGATTATGCTCAAAATGCCATGGATGATTCAAGACAGAATTTTGGGAAGGAAATGGTACTTTGACATTTCTTCAGGACTTTCTTTCTAAAGTCTTTCTTTATACATACCATTTCAATTAATTTTGAGTGTTTATATATGCAGTCATATATCGTATTAAAGCATTTTAAATTCTAAATAGAAAAGAAGTAATTTTTTTAATTTGTATCTCATTAAAACATTAGTTTTAAAATATATTAATTTGGGACTACATTGACAAGGGCTCTGCCTTTAACCCTGGCGATCTGCTATCATGTAGGAGAAAGAGGAAAGATCACTGAGCACCAAGCCCCTGTCCTTTGGATCCCCTCAGCAAACCTAGCAGCTTTGAGGCCTGCCCTGTCCCCATCCACACTCCATTTCCCAGGCCACGACTCCACCTGCATCCCTGGAGGACCTGTTGTCACCTTGGGCAACCATGGGAGATCCCTAAACCTCAAAAGTCCTGCTTACAGTGTCCCATAGGAAGCCTAGCAGGAATGAAATCTGCCCTGTCCACTCTGTACTCCATCATCTGGTCCATACTTCTAACCAAGTTTCAGAGGTCTGTAGCCTTCAGAGACACTTTAAAACCCAGAAAGGCATGGGCAGATGTCTTACAGTCTCCAAGAGATTACAAATGGCAGCCCAAACTCTTCAACCCAGCAAAGCTTTCAATTACCATAGATACAGAAAACAAGATATTCCTTGACAAAACCAAATTTAAACAATATCTTTCAACTAATATAACCCTACAGAAAATACTAGAAAGAAAACTCCAACATAAGAAGGGTAACAACATACAAGTAAATACAAAAAATAAATAATGCCACACAAGAAAAACAAAGAATTACACAAATACACACATACATGCCAACTGTAACACCACTAACATCAAAATAACAGAAATTAACAATTAGTCATTAATACTTTTCAACATTAATGTACTCAGCTCTCCAATAAAAACACACAGACTAACAGAGTGAATGTTTAAGCAGGATTCATCACTCTTATGCACATTAGAAACATACCTCAGCAACAAAGATTCATAGTACCTCAGAGCAAAGGGCTGAACAAGATTTTCCAAGCAAAAGGAAAAAAAATCAAGCTGCAGTAGACATTCTAATATCAAATAAAATTGAATTTCAACCAAATTTAGTAAAAACAGATAGAGAAGGCCACTTCATACTCATCACAGGAAAAATCAACAAAGAGGACATGTAATTTCTAAACATCTATGCTCCAAATATAAGAGCACCCACACTTGTAAAAGAAACATTGCTAAAGCTTGAATCACACATTGAACCCCACATATTATTATGGAGAGGCTTAAACACCCTACTCTCACCAAAGGACAGGTCATTGAAGCAAAAACTAAACAGAGAAATAATTAGCTAACAGATGTAATGCATCAAAAGGAACTAGCAGATATCTACAGAACATTTCAACTAAACACAAAAGAATATACCTTCTTCTCAATAACTCCTGGAAACTTCTCTAAAATTGACCAGATTGTTGGTCACAAACCAAGCCTCAATAAATATAAAAAAATTAAAATGATTTCTTGTATCTTATCAGACCACCATGGATTAAAGCCAGACTTCAACAACAAGAGAAACAACAGAAAGCCTACAAATTCATGGAAAATGAACAACTCTCTACTCAATGATGACTGAGTCATAGAAAAAATATAGAAATCAAAGACTTTCTAGAAATCAATGAAAATGAGGGTACAGCATACCCAAACTTATGGGACACAATGAAAGCAGTGCTAAGAGGAAAGTTTGTAGCACTAAGTACCTTCACAAAAAAAATTGAAGAAGTCTTAAACTAGCAAGTTTTATGTTTACCTGTAAACTCTAAAAACAACAAAACAAAACATACAAAAAACACTCACAAGAGGAGTAGACAGCAGAAAATAATAAAACTTAAGCCTTAAATCAATCAATTAGAAACAGAGAACAATACACACTGTCAACAGACCAAGAGCTGGTTATTTGGGAAAACTAACAAGACAGACAAAGGCAACAAATTCTTAGACAAACTAACTAAAAAGAAGAGAGACAGTATCCAAATTAACAATACCAGAAATGAAAAGGGGTACAGAAAACAGACACTGAGGAAATTGAGAAAATTCCAAGAATCATCATGTCTTACTTTGCAAGCCTGTACTCCACTAATACAGAAAATCTAAATGAAATGGATAATTTTCTAGACAGATACCACTTATGAAAATTAAATCAAGATCAGTAAACTATCTAAATCTACTCTAACTCCTCAGGAAATAGAAGCAGTCATTAAAAGTCTCCCAACTAAAAAGAGTTCAGGGCCAGATGGTTTTAGTACAGAATTCTACCTGACTTTCAAATAAGAGCTAATATCAATATTAATAATCCTCAAACTAATCCACAAATAATGTGAAATATCTTGGTGAAACTGTTTAACAAGAATACCAAGTCTCTCAAAAAGGAAACTGAGGAAGATATCAGAAGATAGTAAGATCTCCCGTGCTCATGAATCAGTAGGCTTTACATAGTGAAAATGGCCATCTTATTAAATGGAATCTGTAGGTTCAATGCAATTCCCATCAAAATTTCAACACAATTGTTTACAGATTCAACAGAACAATTCTCAATTGTGTATGGAAAAACAAAAATTCAGGACAGCTAAAAGAATTCTGTACAAGAACACACTTTCTGGAGGCATCACCATCCTAAACGACAAGCTGTACTGCAGAACAATAGTAATTAAAAATGCATGGTATTGGTAAAGAAACAGACCCACCGATCATTGGTACTGAATTAAAGACACCCCCCAAAACCCCTCACATACCTATGAAAACTTGACTTTTAATGAAGAATTCAAAGCCATATGGTAGAAAAGGGGGAGCATCTTCAACAAATGGTGCTGGTCTAACAGGATGTCTACATGTAGAAGAATGGAAATAGATTCGTGTTTATTACTCCTGCAAAATACTCAAATCCAAGTGAACAAAAACCTCAACGTAAAACCAGATAAACTAAATGTAATAAAACAAAAAGAAGGGAATAACCTTGAGCTCATTGGTACAGGAGATAAGTTCCTGGAC
The DNA here is from genome assembly GCF_011762505.2 of Arvicanthis niloticus. Lineage (NCBI taxonomy): Eukaryota > Metazoa > Chordata > Mammalia > Rodentia > Muridae > Arvicanthis > Arvicanthis niloticus. Next base: position 15,895,458 of record NC_047664.1, read on the forward strand.
GGAACATCAATAGCTAAGACACTAAGATCAACAATTAATAACTGAAACCTCATGAAACAAATGCCTTTGTAAGGCAAAGGACTTCATCATTAGGAGAAAATGACAGTCTACAGAATGGGAAAGGATCTTCACCAGGCCTTCACTCTAGAAATGAGATATCAAAACAAAACAAAGCAATACAAAACAAAAGACAAACAAAATAAAACAAAAGAATAAAACAGAAAATGGGGTACAGAAGTAAACAGAATCCTCAACTGAGGGATATTGAATGGCCAAGAAGCATTTAAAGAAATAGTGCTTTTAGTCATCACGAAAATGAAAATCAAATAACTCTGAGATTTCTCCTTAAACCCATCAGAGTAATAAAGATAAAAAACTCAAGTAACTGCACATGCCTGTAAGCATGTAGAGCAAGGAAAACACTCCTCCGTTGCTGGTGGGAGTTGCAAACTTGTACAATCACTCTGGAAATCAGTTTGGCAGTTTCTCAGAAAATTAGGAATAATTTTAACTCAAAGTCCAGTCCTGGGCATATACCCCAATGATGCTCCTACATATAAACAGGGACACTTGCTCAGCTATATTCATAGCAACTTTATTCCGAATAGCCAGAAACTGGAACCTAGATGTCACTCAGCTGAAGAATAAGTAAAGTATGCATACTACTCAGCCGTTAAGAACAAGGACATCATGAATTTTGCAGACAAATGAATGGAACTAGGAAATATCCTGAGTGAGGTGACTCAGACCCATTAGAACATGCATAGTATGTACCCATTTATAGTTAAATATTAGCCATAAAGTACAAGATACCCCATGCAACAATACATAGACCCAACATTGCCAAAAAACAAGGAGGGCCCAGAGGAGGATGCTTGAATCTTACTCAGAAGGGAATAAAAAGCAGACATTGGAGGTGGATAGAAGGAGGGAACAAGTTGGGGGTTGGGATATTTGGGGATCAAGTGTAGGGAGGGGGGAAACAGAAATTGGCAGTTGTCAGTGTGTGCATTTCTAGGATGTGCCAGAGACCTGGGATGGGTGACACTAGCTGATACTCCTAGCAGTAGGATATACGGAGCCTGAAGTGGTAACCTCCTGTATCTAGACAGAACCGTCAGAGGAAGAATAAGGACACCAACCCATCCACAAAATCAAAAACACTGGTCCTTTCCCTGATCCGTTGCCTGCTTGTAGATCATGTTCCCCTAACTAGCCTGCCTTATCTGACCTCTTAGGAGAAGTTGTGCCTAGTCCTGCAATGACTTCATGTACCAGGATGGGTGAGACATCCAGTCGGCTTTCCCTCTTCTGAGAGGAGAAAAGAAGCGAAGCGGAAATGAGTTAGTTAGCTGTGGGAAGATGGGTCTGGGGGTGCAAGCTGGATGTAAAGTGAATAAAGAAATAAATACAATATATTACTTTTGGATATATATTCATAATTTTTCTTATATATAATTTTATGTCGTCTAGTAAATATTTAGATTGCACTTAGTGCAAAAGTTTTGTCAAATCTAAAATATATTCAATCTTAAAACTCATTCAGGAAAATTCCTGTTCTTCAACAAAACACACACATACGCACACAAATGCACGTATGTGATTAATATATAATTGCAATATATACTTAGATAATTAATTTTATATTACCCAATATTCTAAATGATGAGGATTTCTGTTAAATTATCTTCTGTTAATATTACAGCATATCTCTTCAAATAATGATAATCATGAAAATTTTTAAAAATAATAATTATAAAAGAAAAAATTTAACTACTCCTATTTATCTCTTATAGACAGAGTTGTAAAAGTTAATTAATTTCTAAAACATAACTACAGATACATTTTTAAATTCATTTTTACATGGCTAGATACTTTGTCTTCATTTGGATAAATCTTAATAAACTTACAAATATAAACTAAGAGCCAATAAAATCCATATTAAATATCAAATAGTGACCAATTATCAAAGTTCTTTGATGATAAATTTGTTGAGACTACTGATAATTATTACATCAATTTTCTTGAAAATCAAATATTAACAAATTACCTTGATAATTACGTTTAATCAATGATTATAATTACTGAATTTCTCAACAAAAATCATAGTGTTTTTCTTTTTCTTTTTGGCAATGGAAAAAAGACTAAGAAAAAATATACTATACATTAACATTTGGTGAAGTCTTTTTTTCTCTCTTTTTTTCAATTGGATATTTTATTTATTTACATTTCAAATATGTTTTTTCTTATTCCAAATGAATTTGAGAATTGCTCTTTTTAACTCTGTGAAGAATTGAGTAGGAATTTTACATTGAATCTGTAAATTGCTTTAGGCAAGATCACCATTTTTTTACTCTATTAATCCTGCCTATCCATGAGCATGGGAGATCTTTCCAATCTTCTGAGATCTTTGGTTTCTTTCTTCAGGGACTTGAAGTTCTTGTCATATAGATCTTTCACTTCCTTTGTTAGAGTTACATCAGATATTTTATATTATTTGTGACTATTTTGAAGGGTGTCATTTTCTTAATTTCTTTCTTGGCCTGTTTATTCTTTGAGTAGAGGAAGGCTACTGATTTGTTTGGGTTAATTTTATATTCAGCGACTTTGCTGAAGTTCTTTATCAGCTGTTGGAATTCTCTGGGGTCACCGAAGTACACTATCATATCGCCTGCAAATAGTGATATTTTTACTTCTTCCTTTCCAATTTATATCTCTTTGACCTTTTTGTGTTGTTTAATTGCTCTTGCTAAGGCCTGGAGTACTATATTGAATAGATAGAGAGTGGGCAGACTTGTTGACTCCCTGATTTGAATGGAATTGCTTTAAGTTTCTCTCCATTTAGTTTGATGTTGTCTACTAGTTTGCTGTATATTGCTTTTACTATGTTTAGGTATGGGCCTTTAATTCCTGATCTTTCCAAGAATTTTAACAAGGAGCAGGGTTGAATTTTGTCAAGTGCTTTCTCAGTATCTAGTGAAATTATTTTTGAGTTTGTTTATGTAGTGGATTACATTGATGGATTTCTGTATAATGAACCATCTCTGCATTCTTGTAATGAAACCTACTTGATCAGGGTGAATGATTTTTTTATTTGTTCTTGGATTCTGTCTGTGAAAATTTTATTGAGTGTTTTGCATTGATTTTCATAAGGGAAATTTGTCTGAAATTCTCTTTCTTTGTTGAGTCTTTGTGTGGTGCGTGGTATAGGTATAAGGGTAATTTTGGCTTCATAGAACAAATTGGTTAGTTTTCCTTCTGTTTGTATTTTGTAAAATAGTTTGAAAAGTATTGGTATTAGGGCTTCTTTGAAGGTCTGATAGAATTCTGCACTAAAACCATCTGGTCCTGGGCTTTTTCAGGGGGGGGGGGTGAAGTGGGGAGACTTTTAATGACTGCTTGTATTTCTTTAAGGGTTATGGAAATGTTTAGATGGTTTATCTGATCCTGATTTAACTTTGGTACATGGTATCTGTTTAGAAAATTGTGCATTTCATCCAGATTTCACAGTTTTGTTGAGTATAGTCTTTTGTAGTAGGATCTGATAATTTTTTGAATTTCCGCAGTTTCTGTTGTTATGACCTTCTTTATCTTTTTGGATAACTTTTGGGTGAAAATCAATTTTATTTGATATTAGAATGGCTACTCCAGCTTGTTTTGTGGACCATTTGCTTGAAAGCTTTTTCCCCAGCCTTTTACTCTGAGGTAGTATCTATCTTTGTCACTCAGGTGTGTTTTCTATATGCAGAAAAATGCTGGGTCCTGTTTATGTGTCCAGTCTATTAGTCCATTTCTTTCCATTGGGGAATTGAGTTTGTTGATGTTAAGAGATACTAAGGACCAGTGTTTGTTGCTTTGTTTTTTTGTTGGTAGAAGTGGAATTGTGTTTGTGTGGCTATCTTCTTTGGGGTTTATTAAAAGATGTTTACTTTCTTGACTTTTCTAGTGTGTATTTTTCCTCCTTGTGTTGAAGTTTTCCATTTATCGTCCTTTGTAGGGCTGGATTTGTGGAAAGATATTGTATAAATTTCATTTCTGTTGCTTATGTTCTTGCACTTGCCTCTCACCATCTGGCTATCTCTGGTGTTATCTGGTCTTGCTGTCTCTGATGGGAGCTTGTTCCTCCTGTGAGCCTGTGAGCCAGTGATCTTAAGTGTGTGCACAACTGGTACATCAGCTCTCTCCTGGCAGAAGTTGGGTATGAAGAGCTGCAGCTCAGGGTTAGCTCCTGGGTGCAAATGGAAACTGGACAGATCCTTGTCTCTGGCTGCACCATGGCTCCTGTGCCCTGTGGGCTGCTGGCATGTCCTTCTTGGGTCAGGTATTGAAACAATAGTAGCGGTCTCACCCATAAACATAGGTGTGACAGCACCCCTGGGAGACCAGCTCTCTCGGGGTGAGGTTTGGGTACAGAGAGCTGTGGCACACAGGGGTGGCTCCTGGGTGCAGATGGAAACCAGAATGTGGTGAAGACTTAAGAAAAACTTTCTATGAAAAGGGACATAAATGAGAATTTAAACTTTTCATTCTAATTGAAATTTTTTATTAAATTTTCTTATAACTTTCATGCATATGTACTCTTATGAAGATCTTTATGTACACCAGTGGGTATTTGCATCCACATTTACATCTACAGTAGTAAAACCCTGGCCTGAAAGATTTCTTTGATTTTAGATTTTCCCAGAGTTATGTGTGAACAATATCACCTGAGCCACAAGCACAGAGAGCAAATTGAACTTGGGTTTGTGACAGGTATGCTTTTCTGAGAGGAAGTTGTTGGCTTACACATTCCTTGAGTCCAGGTGATATGTTACTTCAAGGCAATATACTTCCAAATGCTCCTATCCAACTTTGTATAACCAGTAACTGATCAATCACAAGTTCCACAGCCAACCTTGTGTATTTATTTAAACTTGGATGCTATTAAATAACACATTTCAATTTATCTTGTCTTAGAATAGACAGCCCAAAATCTGAAAATTATTAAGCCTGACATGGAAATGGAGATTATTGTTTTTCTGAGGAAGTCTGCTTTTTTTAAACGTTAATTATGCTGTTTCATGAATTCATTAATTTTATTCACCTTTGAAAAAGATGATTGTGTGGCTAATAACATCCAAGGAGTGATCTGATTTTATCTTCTGGATGAATATAAATGATAAGAATATTCTTATTAGGAAAATGATATGTAAACTTCATAAGAAATATTAAGTTTTCAAGTACTTTGAGCCACTGCCATCTTTTGAAAGCTAAAGAAAAAACAGCTAATAACCCTGTAGAACTTTGGATTTCACATTCATTTCCTTATCAAGAAGAATATATATATATATATATATATATATATATATATATATATATATATATATATTCTCAAAGATAAATGTCAGAAAAAAAAGATTGTGCATTACACTAACAATACATATATATTATTGTTCAAAGTGCTGCCACTGCCAGGGCATAAGAAACTTGTACATAACCAAAAATGATATGGATATTCTCTTTATACTTTAACAAAACCCATTAAAAGAGAGAATTGAGCTTTTCAGTATGGGGCATATGTAATTGTCCTAGTGTGCACAATTAATCTTACCTAATAGTACAGTTAAGTCTGGAGCATCCCCTTAGCAATAATCACCATGCTGAGTAGTCCAGAAATTCCCATCTCTGATGCATAATTCAGCAAAACAAATGGGCACTTGTAGATTTCCTTCTATGTAAAACTCACATCTAGATTTACCACTTTACAAACTCAGTGCCCCAGCTTCACTGACATAAACTCACTGCAATTCACAGTCTGGGCCCTTTATTATTTCTTTCCCTGCTGTGTGATTTTGGATATTCCTTCTATAGAAATAAAAGAAAAAACTAACTCAATAGGAATGTTTATTAAGGTTCTGACTAGCTCTACTTAATATATGACCATTAACTGGATCTTCCAATATAACTGAAATTCCTTGAGAAGAATCTAGCTGTTGTGCAGGACACATAGATTGTTTATAGAGCTGGGTGTTATGGTTAGAATTTTTTTATCTTGTCTCAGAACCTCACTGTCACCCACCCTTTTCAACAGGGTAGTAACCGTTCCTGTGCTGTTTTCCACATCAGCTAGTGGTAAGTTTTAAAATCTTGAAAAATTGAAAGCTTTTTCATTTCATCCTAACCAAACTCTCATTTGGAAGATAGGTAAAGAAGTAGCTTCTAACCATGGCAGCACTGGCTGCCATTTGTCTACTTTCCTCAAACCTGGAGTATACCTTTTAGTAACAAATTGGCTCTTTGCTCTTTGGACTTTTCTTTGGTACTTCATTCCCACATTTGTCTGGTCATTAGGATATTGCAAGATACCCATAGGCCCCAAACAATGAGACTACTAATTTTGAACTTCCCTGTGGGTAGGATTTTGTCTAGAGATGTCACTAGTTGTTGTACCCAGAACATTCACCACATATACTGATCTTTTTTTCATCCTAGAGAAAAAGAGTTTGACATAGAGTTTTACAAAGTGTTGACACTTCAGCCCATTTAATTGGGGAGTAAAGTCTAGTGAGCATAATTTTCTGAAGCTCTTTGAGATAATAAAATATATTACAATGGTTAATGATTTTTTCATTTGCCTTCAAATTTCATAAAGTCACTTTTGAACAACTGAGTAATACTCCCTTATGAAAATATATCACTTTTTCTTTATCCTTTTTTAATTGGGGCATCTAGATTTTTTCACTTTCTAGCTATTTAAAAAAAATAGCTGCTTTGAACATATATGAGCAAGTGTCAGGTGGTAGGACAGCACATCTTTTCAATATTTTCCCAGGAGTACTATAGCTGGAACTTGAGGTAGATCAGTTCCCAATTTACCAAGAAACTGTCATATTAATTTCCATAGTGGCTGTACAAGTTTCACAACCACCAGCAATGGAGTAGTGTTCTCCTTGCTGCACATCCTTCCCAGCATGTGCTGTCCCTGAGTTTTTGATCTTAGACATTTTGACAGGTGTAAGATGGTATCTCAGAGTTATTTTGATTTGCATTTCTCTGGATGACTAAAAATATTAAACTATCTTTAAGTGCTTTTCTATTATTAGAGATTACTCTGTGGAGAATTCTCCCTACCACATTTTTTTAGTTGGGTTATTTGGTTTATTGATGTCTAGTTTCTTGAGTTCTTTATATATTTTAGATATTAACCTTCTATCAGAGGTGAAGTTGTTGAACATGTTTTCCCATTCTACAGGCTTCTGTTTTGTCCTACTGATAGTGTCTTTTGCCTTATAGAAACTTTTCAGTTTCATGAGGTCCCATTTATTAGTTGTTAATCTTAGTGCCCGTGCTATTAATATCCTGTTCAAGAAGTTGTTTCCTGAGCCAGTACATTCACGGCTAGTCCTCACTTTCTTTTCTTTTGGATTCAGTGTATTTGATTTAATGTAGAGGCCTTTGGTCTACTTGTACTTGAGTTTTGTACAGAGTGATGGCTATGGATAGATTTGCATTCTTCTATATGCAGAGATGTAGTTAGACAAGCACCATTTGTTGAAGATGCTTTCTTTCCATTGAATGGCTTTGGCTTCTTTTTCAAAATCTAAGTGTCCTGTGTGCATTTAACTCTGGGGCCTCTATTCAATTCCATTGATGAACCTATCTGTTTCTATGTCAATACCATGTAGGTTTTTATTACTAAGTCTCTGTAGTATAGCATGAAATCAGCGATGGTGATACAACCAGAAGTTTTTTTTTTTTATTGTTCAGGGTCATTTTAGCTCTTCTGGATTTTATTTTCCATATGAAGTTAAATATTGTATTTTCAAAGTTTTTAAGGAATTATGTTGGAATTATAATAAGAATTGCACTGGATTTGTTAATTAATTTTGGTAGGATGGTCATTTTTACTCTGTTAATTGAACTTATCCATGGAAAATCTTTTTGTGTTCTGATATCTTCTTCGATTTCTTTCTTCAAAGATTTAGGTTGTACCAGTGTTTCACTCGTTGGGTTAGAGTTATCCCAAGATGTTTTATATTAATTGTAGCTATTGTGAAGAACATTGTTTCCATAATTTCCTTCCCAGTTCGGTTGCCTTTTGTATATTGGAGAGCAGCTGACATTTTTTACTCAATCTTGTATCCAGCCATTCTGTTAAAGGTGTTTATCAGCTTTAGGAGTGCTCTGATAGGATGGTTGGGGTCACTTATGTATCCTATCTTATCATCTGCAAATAATACTACTTTGATTTCTTTCTTTCCAATTTGTATCCTGCCAATTTTCTTCACTTGTCTTATTGCTGTAGCTGGAGCTTTGAGTACTATAATAAATCTATATGAACAAAGTGGATAGTCTTATATTGTTCCTAATATTAGTGGAACTGCTCCATTTAATTTGATGTTGGCTATCACTTACTGTAAATTACCATTATTATATTTGTTGTATCCCTGATCTCTCAAAGACTTTTATCATGAAGGGGTGTTGGACTTTATCAAATGCTCTTTTAGTACATTAAGGTAATCAAGTCATTTATTTTCCTTTCAAATTATTTATATGGTAAAATATATTGACAGATTTTTTTTTTATATTGCAACATTCCTGCATCTCTGGGATGAAGTCTACTTAATCATGGTCCATGATATCTTTTGATGTTTTCTTGGACAAAATATTAACAAAAGCTAATATTTTGTTGAGTAATTTTCCATTAATTTTCAGGAGGAAAACTGGTCTGTGATACTTTTTTGTAGTCTTTGTATGGTTTGGGTATCAGGGTGACTGTGGCATAAAATAAATTTGGCAATGATTGCAATGTTCTTTTTGTTTGTATTTTGTGAAATAATTTTAAAAGTATTGTTATTAGCTCTTCTTTGAAAGTGTTGTAGAATTCTGTGTTAAAACCACTGAAAGAAAGATTTTCTTGTTGGGAAACTGCTAATGACCTCTTCTCTTTCTTTAGAGTGATAGGTCTATTTAAATTGTTTATCTGATCTTGATTTGACTTTGGAAAGTGGAATCTACCAAAAGATGCCCATTTCCTTTTGGTTTATCAATTTTGTGGAGTACCAGTTTTTGAAATATGACTTTATGATTATTAGGATTTCTTCAGTGTCTTTTGTTTTGCCCCTTACCCTTTCATTTCTGATTTTCTGAATTTGGAATAACCTCTCTCTGCCTGTTTGTTAGTTTGTCTAAGGGTTTGTATATCCTGTTGATTTTCTCAATGACTCAACTTATGTTTCTTTCTTTTTTTATTGATTCTTTATATTATTCTCTTTCTTTTTATTTTATTGATTGTAGCCCAAGTTTGGTTATTTCTTGGCATTTACTCATCTTGCATGTGTGTGCTTCTATTTAGAGCTTCTATCTAGGGCTGTCGTGTGTGCTGGTAAGTTGCTTGTATAAGATCTTCCCAATTTCCTTATGGAAGCATTTAGTATGATAAAGTTTGCTTTTAGCACCACTTTTATTGTGTCCAATAATGTTGGGTATGTTGTACATTAATTTTTATCAAATTCTAGAAAGTCTTAAATTTCTATCTTTATTTCTACCTGGACCCAGTGATCATTGATTGAAGAGAGAGTTCTTTAGTTTGTAAGCTTTTCCTCATTTCTCTGTCTTTTTATTGTAGAATTGAGTCCATTAATAGTGAGAGATATTAATGACCAATGACTGTTTATTTCTGTTGTTTTGTTGGTGATGTTGGTGTTGGTGCCAATGGTGGTGGTGGTGTGTATAAGTGTACTTTATGGTGTTGGTGATGTAAGATTATTTATTTCCTGTGTTTTCATGGGTCTAGTTGGCCTCCTTGTGATGGAGTTTCCCTTTTAGTATTTTATATTGGGCTGGATTTGTCAATAGATACCGTGTAAATATATCTTTGTTATAAAATATCATGTTTTCTCCTTATATGTTGATTGAAAGTTTTGCTGCATACAGTAGTCTAACCTGGCATCTGTGGTCTCTTTGAGTTGGTAAGATATCTTTTGAGGCCACTAAAAGATATAATTTTAAAGATATAAAGTGAGGTATAATTTTAGTAGGTTTGCTTTTATATGTTACTTGGCCTTTATCCCTTGAAGTTTTTAATATTCATTTGTTCTATATGTTTATTGCTTTGATTATTATGTGGTGGAATTTTTTTATTTACCCAATGCTTGTGGTATTCTGTACGCTTCTTATATCTGTATAGGTATGTGCTTCTTAAGCTTAGGAATGTTTTTTCTATAATTTTGTTAAAAATATATTTTGGTCTCTGAGCTGGGATTCTTTTTCCTCTGATATCTGGATGTTTTGTGTCAGGAGTTTTTTAGATTCCACACTTTTATTGACTGATTATCAATTTCCTCTATCAAATCTTCAATGCCTGAGATTCTTTCGTATTTTATGTTTTTTTCAGTGGTTCTTGTGTCTGTAGTTTCTATTTATTTACCTAGATTTTCCAACTCAAGAAGTCCCTCAGTTTGTATTTTCTTTATTGTTTGGATTTCCTTTCTCAAATTTTATTCACTTCCTTTACCTTGTTGATTGTAATTTTTTTTTTTTTTTTTGATTTCTTTAAGGGATTTACTTATGTCTTCTTTTCAGACTTCTGTCTTCTACATAAAATTGGTTTTATAAAATAGGGTCATATTCTTGTGCTTCAGCTATGTTAGACTATCCATTTCTTGCTGTAGTAGAATAGCTGTGCTCTGATGGTTCCATATTGGTTTGACTGATCTTAATTGTGTTCTTATACTGGGTTGTAGGCATTTAGGTTTGGGGTAATTATAGATTTAGCAGTCAATTTCTGTGTTTATCTTTGTTGGATGGATTTTTTTCCCTTGGTTTTGCTTTCCTTTCAGGCCTTCTGACCTGAGTGACCAGTATTTCTGATGACCAGTGAATCCTCCAGTACAGTAGCCTGCCACCCATGGGGGCTTGGCAGCCAACTTGACATTTGGAGTTCTGGTGTTCTTCATACTGGTATGGCATCTGGGATTCCAGGTACTTATGCTGGCTCTAGTAGAGCAGGGTACTTCTGCCAGAGTTTTAAGGCAGGATATGGAGACCAGATATGATTGTTTCTTATAATTTGACCTACAGAGAAATTTATAGACAAGCCCCAATGTAAAGAAAAATCTTAGTATGAAAGCAATTTATTTTATATGCTTTGGAACAACTTATATAATTTCTGGAGCTATGATACAGTGTGCTATAATATATAGACATTTACATATTAGCAGATGAAAGTAATATTCTTTGTTCATGTCTTTTGGGCATGAATAAAGGCTGAGGATATATGGTACAGATTTAGACATAACTTTTTACCAAATTTGTATTCAACTACTGAGAAGTACTCATATCCTCATGTATGTGTAGTGTACAGATAATAAAGTATGTCTTTAAATATGTAAGTGCTTCTAGGCATGTGATAGGTGAAGAGGATGAACAATGGGTGTGTTTTACTAATATGAGACCTGTCAAGACCTCAGTGATTTTCTTATAAATAACTCCATAACCTAAATAGTTCTACTTATCAAAAAAAATAACCAAATCATTCAGTGATGTGGAGTGAATGTGTTTTTTGTGAACATGTCTTACTGTGCCAGCCCCATGTATTATTGAATTCTATCCAGATACACCATAACAATAATAGTAGAATGGGGATTGGCAGGGAGATTTTGATTGAAAATTTAGTTAAAAGTTCCAGGGATGTTGAACATACATCAAAGAGAAATCTCTGTGTGACCTTAAAACCATGAGTAAGCAGTTGAGGTAGGAATGGGAGGAATACCATGAGCAAGGATGTCACCTGGGGGATGATGCAACCAACATCAGTAGAAAAGTAGGATGGCGGATGGAAGAAGGATATAAAACTAGTCTCTTTTATGTTTAAAAACATTACTGTGTTAGAGAGGAGAAATGTCTTGCAAAGCCAAGAGCTAATAAAATCTGTTGCATTTCTTGGTTATCTACAGATGCCTTCAATATAAGAACCTATTGTAAAGAAGAAGAGAAAGAAGCAGGAAAGTGAAGACTTCTGTCTTTTTTTTCTGGAATGTTTCACTAGTATTTATGAAAAAAACTAACCTTTCCCCTCATTTAAAAGTGTCCCTTGAGCTGCTGGTCAGATTTTATCATAAGATATACATTTCTAATCTGTATTACAGTCATCACTATGTTCTTCCTGGGCACAGCACAGCTCCCTCATGTTTCATTTTCACTCTATTTCCACTATGACTATCACACACAGAAAATCATTGTGCAAATTTCAGTAGTCACTGAACTGAAAGCACTTTTTATCTTTTTTTGCCTTGATATCTTGGTTTTACCAGTGAGGTAGAATTAGGTATGATCTTTTGTTTACCTGTAAAAAGACATATTGACTTTAGAGACTAAAGCAATGCTCTCTTTGTTTACAATGACACTGCATTTACAAAAATCTCAACTGCAGCTATCAATTCATGGTGTCCTAACTAAAGTAACAATTTATTTGAAATAACCATAAAGTGTTAGCTGTGAATAATTCTTTTGCAAACTGCCATACTAATAAAGAAAAGGCAAAAGCATTTTTCATCTCACTGTCAGTAGTTTTATATATTAAACATTTTGACATTGATAGTTATTAAAAAAAAAAAGAGCATCATTGAATGTATTAGTAATCTGGACCACATGAGAACGTGCTAGTTGCTGCCAAACCCATGGCATGTTTTCATAATTATAATCAGCTAAACTGCCTAAGTTAGGGATACCATTTAAATTTGGAAATGAAAACTTTGAATTACTTTTCTTCAAATATGTGGCTGCTTGTTAAGGAAGCTAATGCTTGCAGGATGCCTGGGTTTTCTGTAGCCACTGATTGTGTGCTGTTTACATGCACTCGACAATTTGCCTAGTTGCTTCTAATAAAATATTAATGCAATCAGATCTAAAATGTTTTTTTCACAGTAATCTTATTGAAGGTGATACTCTAAAGTACTTTTATGAAAATGAAAAAAATAAATTTCCATTTAACTGTACATATGTTAGTTTAAAATTATCGGACTAAAGCAGTCAAGATTTTTTAATTTTTTTCTTCATTTTACTCTGGGTATTTATGGTTTTTAAAAGCTTTTCTGCAAAAAGTTAGATATATACATGTGCCAGATACTAGTACACTGTTGAGTTACAGGATGAGGTTCTGACATTTACAGTACAATTTAGAAACAATAGTACACACACACACACACAAAGATAAAGCAACATTTCTCAGGAAAAGCAGCTGCAGGTTGCCAGTGCTAAAAGAAAGCAGTTCACCTTGGGGCAATGGTGTGATCAGATGATGTTCTGCTAGACCTGAAGACAGGGCAAGGATACATAATTTCTGTCCTCTCACACAGCTTTAACCTTGACCCTTTTTCTAAAGTACAGACATGCTGTAAAATTAGGACATTCCATTATATAAAACAACCAAGTATTAAGTCAGAGTCATTGATGGTATATGAACTGAAGTTGTTAAACCTGGTGTGGGGGGTAAACATAGAGAAAATTTGAGGCATAATTTTGACCTGGAAAAAGTGAATGAGAGTATAAGGGAAACCAAAATGGAAAATAATTCTGATGAGAATGAAATTGAAATACTTTAATTCAAAGAGAATTATGAGTTCAAAAAAATCTTATACAAGCTGAAATAAGCATAAATGATATTATACTGGGCTGAGATATGTCTAATGTGCTCCTAAGTTTCTATGTCATAATACAGTCTGCATTTAACCAGAAGTTCAAGACACACTCTGTACTAGTCCTTCTTGTATGATCATTGGACACTGACTTCCCCAAACTATGGAGCTAACAGTCATACAGCTAAAAGTCTTCTTACATCATAGAAATGGTTATTGATTTAATGCAGAAACTGATGTCATCCCAAATAGTCTACAGGCTTTGTCATGTCAATAAATGGTTCTTCCTTTTAGAGGTCAGGGAACCCTGAGGAAGAAAGGAAGGAATAATTTTAAGAGTTAGAGAAGATTTGTCTGTCTAGGACAGTCTACAGAGGTGAGTTGACTGTGGTTTTTTGATCACCATTGTCTAGTTCTGAGTGCATGCTTCGGTCTGGAGGAGGTCAACAGTGTCCTGCTTGCCCATGGAAAACATCAGTTGCCCCAACACTAACCAGATTAGAACCCTACTCCAACAATCCTATGGCAATTGGATCCACCCACCATCCCAGTTGGGTCTGATTTAGGCACAGCCTTCATAGTGGGGTCTGCTTGAGGCCCAGCCAGCAGAATCAGATACTCAGATCTTCATTGTCTGTCCTACTATAATTACCCAACATAAGAAAGATTGGATGTTAGGTGGTAAAATGAAGATAGATAGATAGATAGATAGATAGATAGATAGATAGATAGAATTTAAAAAGAGTTAGAGGAGATGGAATACACCAGAACATAGCTCACTGAATCAACTAAGCAGGGCTCACATGGGCTCCCAGAAACTGAAGTAGAAATCACAGGACTTGAAAACATCTGCACTAGGCCCTCTGCATATATGTTGTGACTGTTAGCTTTGTATTTTTGTTAGATTCCTAGCCGTGGGAGTGGGTGTCTTTCTTTTGCATTTGCCTATTGATCTTGGGACAATTTTCTGCCTGTTAAGTTGCCTTGTCCAGCCGAGATATAAGGGCTTTTGTGTTGTCTTATTGCATCTTGTTTGCCTTGTTTAGTTGTTGTTTCTTGGAGACTTGCTCTTTTCTGGGGAGAAATGAAACAGGAGTGGTTTTGGTGAAGATGGTGGGTGGAGGAAAACAGGAAGTAAGAGGAAAACCTATGGTCAGGATGTATTGTATGAGAGAGGAATCTATCTTTAACAAATATTTTTTGTAAAACAATAAAAATAAAGAATTACAATAATATAATTATAAACCAACCGACCAAACATAAAATCTTACCATAACTGAATAAGCAAAGGTAAACCACTGCTTAAGATTTGAAGAAGAATCAAGGAATACATTTCCTGTCTCTCCTGGAGTAGACAAGTAAAGAGAAAGCTAAAGTTTCCTCAAAAACATTACTCACATGTTGGATTTCTTAAAATTTAGTTATGTATATATGTTTGGTAGTGAGGATGCATTATATAGTGCAGGATGCAGAGAAATATCTTCTGTCTCATGTTTGTTGTGTGTTTTACCACAACTGTCTTTGATGTCAAAATAAAAATTGTTTTCAGACATTTGTCCCTTTCCCTTTGTGGGAAAAACCCTCTCCTGGTTAAAACCCAAATGCCAAGAAATTGGAGGAGAATGTCGCTATGCATAAGTAATCATCTCAGTTCAGTAAAGTCTCCTTGTTGAAGTCACTTGTGAAAATAAAGTATGAAGAGTAAGTAGACACAAATTTAATTAACAATCCCAATTCAAGTCTTTGGGGTAGTTTGTAAAACAGATTACCCAAATTATACTATTTAAGTCAGAAAAGACAAATACTTCAGACAGATATGGGTAGAACTCAAGTAGGCATGCAAACATTTGAACTTCAATGTAAGTTTTTCTTTAAATTTACATGTGCATTGTTTGTTCTTAAAATCAAACTCCCAAATATTCGATTTTTGTTGAGGGCCATCTCCAACACCACAGTGTAAACTGAGGAGAGCTGAGTGTAAAGACAGTGAATGGGGCACTGCTGATAGCAACCAGCAGAGTCTTCTGCAGATAGTGGCAGATAATACACAGCACAGTAAAGTCAATGAGAGAGCAGATTTAATTGTCTGGGGCTGGTACTCTCTGTGACTGGCAAGAAACTCTGAACTCTTTAAATACTTTGGAGGATGGCTAAATATAAAAATAGAGAAAAGAGAAAATCTCTCTCTCTCATACACACACACACACACACACACACACACACACACACACATTAGGTGAAGCAAAATAGGGTCCAACAAATATACCTTTCTCCTTTAACCCTTTTACATCTCCTAAGACAAGGTTCTTTATATAAAAAAAATTACCTCACTCAAAAACAGATAAAATGTTACAATAGAGGGAATTATAGAAGGATTGTTGATTTTATGTTCAAAACTATAGCCTTTTATCTTTCTTTCATTCTATAAGTTTATTACAAGTTTAAAGCAATAGTTTTTTATGTAATAGAATTACCCATTCCTTGTTCATGACCTTGCATACTGACACCTATGACCTCTATCCTGGACCTAACCTAGAATGAATTATTTCTTTGATCATTAATTTGTTCCAAGACTATTTTTCTTTCTAGTGCAATTTATGTGCTCAATCACATGAAACCTCATTGAACTCCTTTTCTAACCTATGGAGCCTCTACTATGCTACAAGGAGAAAGAGGCTCATTTTATGTTTGATTCTAACTTTAAACTTTTTATCAACTGTCTTTACTTATGAGCAGGAATTATAAAACCATCAATTTATCTAAACAGCATTATTTTATGAAAGTTCAGCTTTACATTGATGTGTAGAAAATTTGTCCAGTAGAGTGAGCTAATATGCAAAAATTAATTATCACAGATTATAAGCACTTCATTGTAAAATCACACCATGTCAGAAAAATGAGGAATACAGCAAAGACAAACATTAGAAGGCAAGTCAGTGTCAAGAAGCAATTTTGGGAGGAAGCTCCTGAGGCCTTGCCTCTCCAGGATTTACCTGTCATAGATTTGCATAGCAGTGGGCTGTCTCCAGGAATCTTGCTTGCTCACTGCAGCTTCTCTTGCATGGCATCAGCCAAATTTTTACAGTAAAGACTCAGGAGTCATGTGCTGCTGTGAAAACCTGCAGACTCACAGAGGCAGAAGCTCTTGGGTTGAAGGAAGGTGCTAGGAGTCAGTCATATCACAACAGTAAACAGATTTTTCCACTTTACAATCTTGGGGTTTACAATGTGATCACATATCCTGCAACATGTTTTTTTTCTCCCATCCCTGGAAATATGGACAGGAGCAGCTTTTGGGTATGTACAAACATCTGTTATGTCTTTAACACTGTAGACAACCATTGGGATCAGAGACTATGAACAGACTTGGATGAACGCCTTACCATTCTGCTCTCTTAATCAGCTCATTTCCCTTTTGTTAATGAACAAGGTTCTAAAAATAATGAAAAAGACACTGGGAATCAGACACATGCAGAAATGAGATGAAAAATATCACTACTAAAAGATAGGACTGATCATGTTTCAAGTCCATGACTCAAAATGCCTAATAATCTTCATAACAATCCATTTTCTGATTGAATTTTAAGTCCTGCCTCACAAAATTAAACCCATACCCGGCACCATTATCAGGCTAAAAGCCTATGACTACACAGGTCATTGCTTCTAGGGAAGAACCTTCTATTATGTTGCTAAATGGACAAAACATTAAGATGACTTCTAACGACTTATTGTTATTTTAGCAGATCAATATTTCACTCATGTTCACCTAAAGAAGCTTTTTATCCAGAGTAGACGGTGAATAACACAGTATCCTGTGGGACCATGAACCATGGTGTGATCACTGGTTGAGCTAAGATAAAAGCCCCAGAGACCCTGAACTGATGATAGGAACTTTGCCTGTTCCTAGGCACCAGGCCGCTGTCAATAGCTGTAGACCCCCTACCCCCATAGATTTGTGGCCATCAGTCATATAAGAGCAATGCCCTAAGCCACTCTACATGCGAAGGACCTGACCTGTAGTCACATAGGCTCATGACAGATCTCCATTTTCATGAGGTATATAAGGGCCTAGAAGGCTTAGCTAATAAGCTTTCCTTCCCAGACAGACATTCCTCCCTGAAAAAGGTCAAGTGAAGGACTCTTCTCAGTGAGACCAGTTGGAGCTCCCCCATTTTTCTCCTAGCCCTAGGCTAGATCTAGCCTGTGGGCTTCCACTCCTTTCTGCAGCTTCCAATGGTGTCTGGATGTCCAAGAGCCTGAGACAGCCCTTGCCTTCTTGCGGGCTCAAAGAACCAAGCCTATGCCTCTGACTGTGCTTTCCCAACCCTGGAGCAGTGCACAGGGCTTCCCTATGGTCCGACATCCACTAGGTGAAAGTGTGGGGTAAGCATAGTCAACTCCTTCCTCCCCAAGCAGCTGTATCCCATGGCAGAGTGGACAAGGACCCATAACACTACAGTTTCCCACGAATAGATAAAGTACAGAAAACCAGAGACTGCAGAATGCCCAGTCCTAAACAAAACAAATATACCACACAGCACCCTAACACTCAGAGATCATTAGAGAAGGGGGGTAGGTAGATAGAGTGCAAGAGTCCAAGGCAGTAGATGAATACATGGGAATATTATTAAATATTATTGTGTGGACACCACAAGGCTGCACATTTGAGGACATAGAGACCATAACAGCTTGACACAGCTAGAGCTGAGCCACACCACAAGAAACAGATATTTCTAGTTCACAATCACAAGGATTAAAATTTGATCACAAAACCTACAACCTGTATTTTATTTTTTGTATTTAGTTTGATATTCTTAATTTTCCTACTCATAATTGATAACATTTTTGATGAAGCAAGAAGATATGATATAAACATTAATAAGGGATTGAAACTATTGCTCAGATTGAGTGCTTGCTGACTTTCCAGAGAAACTGAGTTTGATTCTCAGAACCTATGACAGCCACTCACATTCACCTGTAAGTCCAGCTCCAGGGAATCTCACACCCACTTTTAGTTCCTGTAGGCACCAGCACAGATGTGCAAAATACCTATATGAACACACATATAAGCATAAATAAAAATAAATCTTAAAAGCTAATACAGTAAAATATGAAAAACTGGCATTATGAATTTTTCAGCTTATTTGAAATGGTATCATTATAAACCCAATATTATAAAAAGGGTTTTTAGTTTAAGTGGAATCTTTTCATGAAAGGTGAGATAGTTTGGTATAGGATAACATTGGGTAATTCTATTTACTTACATATATTAATACAAAAATTACATAAGCTTTGGAAATCACTGTAGGTACAATGAAAATGGATATAAATGCTTGGTCCACAAATTGACCCATTCTTGAGAATAAACCCATCTTGTTTAACATTATATCACAGTTTTCTGAATGCAATTACCCATTTGGGGTGGTCTATATAGAACTACACTTCAGTTGTCTTCTCACAACTTCTTCTTTTCTATATTGTTACTATTATTATTATATTGTCATCATTGTCATTATTGTTGTTTTTGTTGTTATTTTAATTTTTACAGTGTATTTCAATCTTATGCTTCCCCTCCCCCAGCTTTTCTGACATCTTCTTACCTCCCAATACCTCCCTTCTTTTTAACTTGTATTGTTATAGCTAAAATTCTGTTCATCTTAAGGGTTCCTTTCTCCATGCATGAAAACCACTCCCTATACCTTCTATTTTTACCATCACTGGCCTATTACATCACACTAACAGACACTTGGCTTTCTGTTTTGTGCACATTTCCCTTTTTGACCCTGGAGAAAAAAATCACATAGAAAAAAACCATCAATGATGAGTTCCAGAAAGATGAATCAACAACCTATCAGAAGATAGGAGTGAAAGACACAGATGCTATCTCTCTCATCTGAAGGAAGTTCCTACCAGTGATCTTGCCAGCAAGAATATTTTGCTAACATTGGACATTGAAAAATATAAAGCCATCAAAGTAAACACAACTTGATGAATGAATAGGAATCTGAAATTGCTGAAAAGAATAAAGTTTAGATTTGGAAAGCTTTGAACAAAAGGAAAAGATTTCTAAATTTCACATTAATGAATTGAGTTTTGTAGCTGATCATTAATCCCAATTTAAAATCATGGCGCTAACCAATACTTGGGTAGAAGAGTTTAGAGAGCTAGCAGTGTCTTAAACATGAGAACAAAAACAAAAATATCAATCAGATACACACATGCACACACACAGGCATATGCACATGCAAGCATGCATACACACACACAAACTGAGAGAAAGACAGAGAGAGAGAGAGAGAGAGAGAGAGAGAGCGACAGACAGAGCCAGAGACAGACACAACTGATGCACCATTGAATACATGGGTATCTTTGTGACTCAGGCTAGTACATGGTACTAGCATGTACAGTCTTAGTCTTGGGATGAGATTGTTCAGACTCTTGGAGAAAACTTGTTTTAGTCTTTTGCCTACATATTAGAACATTGCAAGGTTTGAATTGTGCCATAATCCTTCACAGTGTGATGCTTTGAACAAAATGAGAGCTGTAGCACTGAAAATTCATGACTAAATGAAAATAAAGAAAATTTCAACCTGTAAGTCCTTCCCTATCAGGGGGAAAGCAGTATAGTTCTGCACATTAAAACACCTTAATCTCCACAATATGATAACAGCATGTAGAATATCACATAAAAGAGGGAAAGTTTGGATCAGGAGACAATAGTGAAAAAAGTATGAAGCATGGTCTAAATTTACACTATTTACATTATTCAACAAACAAAGGATATCAAGAAGAACTTTTCTAAAAGCTGATAGACATGAATGACTTTGCTTAATATTCTTAAAATAATTATAACATTTTTAGAAGAAATAGATTTGCAAAATTGAAATAAATAGCATATCAGAAAATGTTAATATAAGAAACATTCCAGTTAAAAGAGGCCAAACAAGCAGCTGAAAGAGTCAGATGCAGATATTTACACCCAACCAAGGGACAGAAGACAGGGACCTCTGTGGTTAAATTGTAGAAAGGCTGGAAGAAGCTGAGAAGGAGGGCAGCCCCATGTGAAGACCAGCAGTCTCAACTGACCTGGACCCCACATATCTCTCAGACACTGAGCAACCAACCAGACAGCATACACCAGCTGATATGGGGCACCCGACACATATACAGCAGAGGACTGCCTGGTCTGGCCTTAATGAGAGAAGATATATCTAACCCTAGAGACACTTGAGGCCCCAGGAAATGGGGGAGGTCTGGTGGGGTGGGGGTGGGGCATGGGGACATCATCTTGGAGACTGGGGGGAAGGAGGTATGGGATGGGAAGCAGTCAGAGGGCAGACCAGGAGGGGGATGAAGTCTGGACTGTAAAAAAGGATTAAAGAATAAAAATAAATCAATTTTAAAAATAAAACAAATAGAACAAGGAGATGAACCCAATAGTATATGGAAATAAGATAAAGGCACAAATAACCTCAACACTGATTTTCATAGAGAATAATGCTTATGACAACTAGAGATCAAAGAATAGGTATAAAATTTCTAAGTTTTAAAAGTTTTTTTTTTCCATTTTCTATGTAATATGCTAACACTGAAGTAAGTGAAAACAGAAGGCACACATTGATGTCTGGAATTTAACATTGCTTTTAAGAAGCAGTGAGATTCATGCCTGAAATTACTTCTTTGTTATAGCCTAAGATTTAGATTCCTGCCTGAAATTACATCTTTGGTCTAGCCTAATGTCAGCTTCCTGCCTCCAGGCCACTTCCTTGTCCTTGGCCAATGTCAGACTCTTACCAATCAGCCCTAAAAGCTCTCTGCCTCTCCCCCTTTTTTATTTTATAAACAAGACTAAGCCTGTCTTAGGTCATTCTGCCAAGAATGCCTTCATTACCCATTGTGGAATATGTATTATCAAAAGCAATGTACTTATGTCTTAGGTTGGCAAGACTCTGTGCAGAATCTTACCTGTCCTTGGCTTGCTATCCTGTTAATTTAATAATTCTGTATGGCGTAATTTCAGGCAGGAATCTAAATTTTAGGCTAGAAAAAGGAAGTAGGCTTCAGACATGAAAATGACTTTGGGCTAGGACAGGAAAGTAGGCTCAGATATTTTGGTCATCCTGATAATCCCTTAGAAACAGTGATCACAGGAGTTTTCATGAAATTTTGTTTATTGCCTTGCTTGTTCTTTGACTATTTGTGTTTATTGTCTTGCTTGTTCCTTGACTATTTGCATCTATTGTATTGCTAGTTCCTCAATCTAGAACTGACCTTAATATTTGGATGTAATAAAAAATGGTATAAAAGCAAAAAGGAGGAAGGGGGTTGGGATAGGGGGTTTCAAGAGAGGAGAAATGGGGAAAGGGGATTGCATCTGAAATGTAAATAAATAAAATATTCAATAAAAAGAAAAAGTGAGATTGTAAGCTGAAATTCAGACATCTCATTTTCCAATGTGTTACTGATATCTCACTAGTTGCGGCCTACTACAATTGTTAATCTGATTGTTTAAACATTGTGCCTTGTTTCTTTGATCATAGTTGCAAGTTAAGGGCATTTTGACAGCTCTAGCAGCATGTCAGTAGACTAAGCTTTTCATGTTGAAATAACAAATCAAGGACAGCTAGAACTATAATCACTACATGAGAGTGCTGTGGACTTATCTATGAATTGTCATGGCGGGCATTTTTAGAGTGTTGGAAATACTAATAGAAACTTTAATATCTTGAAGGTTACTTCAGTCAACATTGGTCAAATTCTGTGTCAACTTGAATAGGATGTGTTACCCTGTGACACTTGGAGCTCAAAACCACTTAAATACATCATAGGAAATATGTCAACAGATGTTCTAAATAATTAGTTTTTACAAATTACCTAGTTTGTAATACATAGTTACCAAAAAGTGGTTATACTTAATATTGGAGACATAAAACATAAATTGTAAGGAATGATCAATGCATTAATTATATAGGTCTTAATTAATTTCAATCTTAGTAACTCATCATTAGAATGTCTAGACACCCAAAATTAAATCTAACTCATTTATAATCTACATTTGCCTAATTTGGTCTTCTAAAAATCATATCTCAAATGAAAATTTTAAATTTCCATAATATAGGTATTTATTACCTTGATTATAATATTGACATAAAAAATTATAGATATTTAATACACCCAAACTCTTTGTTTGAATATACTGCAGCAGAGCTGAAGAATATGCTTACTACGAGTGATGAGTATCTTCCAAACTCTCCTCCTCAAGTCTCTAGTAACTGATTGTTCATTCTCTTTCTATGTATTTTTATTTCTAACTAGGAGATCATAGTGATATTTTCAGAAAAAATAACAGAAAACCTTATGAGTCAATGAGGATAATTTGATTATAACTTTGGGCAGGGATTTTAGCCCTCCATTTGATCTGGGGTGACAAGCCTCACACCTGTTGGAGATGTATCTGACAGCACCTTAATGAGCTATACCATTGACAGCACCAATGAGACAGACACAGGACAGTTTCTAACAAAAATTAAATGTTATATTTCAGTGCTACCTTGTACTGTAGTGAATGAATCCTTGAGCTGTTTTCTATGACTTGAGGGGTTAGTTCAGAAAGAATAGTTACTGTGAAAGGAAGCTTTCTCAGATGGGAAAACAAGACTAGTGAATGTAGCATTGAATATGTTTATGTTTGAAGCATCAAATTATTTTCTAAGTACAATTCTATTTATTATTTATTGAGTACTATATTATGTATCAAGAACTTTTTAGATATTATCTCATTTAAACATTATAAAATTTAAACTACCTGTTCTCTATTTTATAGATTAGAAGATCTAGAATGAAGTTAAATTGGATTTCCAAAATTTATTTGTCCAGCAAAATAACCTAGATTTAAAGTTTGATCTTTGTCTCCAGTGATCCTAATAATGCCTTTATTTATCATTTTAAAAGAATTATTTTCTTCCATAAGTTGGAATAGATGCTGACAAAAATACTATAAACCTCTTTATTATTTATTATTTTGTAAGCAGAATTTTATTTATAACATATCTTTCAAACTCTAGCATCTACTTCTTGTTTATAGAACACTCTGTGACCTCAAAACAGCTATTGGATACATAGATGGCAGGTAAGACACGGCCTCCCTTCATATGGTCAGGAAAGCGCAAGAGACTCCCAAAACAGTATAAGCTTTTGGTATTATCCCTTGATTGCTACCCAGATCTTCAAGAAAACCCTAATTGAGAAATATACCACACACTTCAGATATAGGACTTGGAAAAATTAGACTGGATTAACTTGAAATAGTCCTCTGGGAGGACTAGCTCTCATAGTATCTTAAGGTGCTATATAAACTGCAAGGGAGACAAGTCATCAATAGACTTACCAGCCTGTAAACCACAACAATGGTCAAACTAGCAAAATATTCTAAAATTTACAATAGTAGATTCCAAATATAAGTTCCAAAATTTATATCCTGAAAGTAACCAACTTAATTTTTCTCTCAATAGAAAGGAGCATATGATAGGTACAATAAAACTACCTAACTACCTGTATCTGATTAGGTCATGGATGTTGGAGCAGAACCTACTAAAGTCATATAATCAGTGTAATTCCCAAAAACATTATAAATAGTTACCTTTATATTTACAAATAAGTCTATGTATCATTAATCAACAAAAGCTTTTATGACATAGTTGGAGACCATTTCAGAAATCCACAATTATTTAATGCAGAGAACAACTGATCATGGAGTGCTCATCCCCATTTATACAGTAATACCTGAGGCTGAGAATACAACAGTGAAGAAGAAAGGACTGTAAAAGCCAGAGGACCAGGACATTTGTTTGGACTGCTGCATCTATGATATCTGAGCCATATGACTGCCTACAGAATGATACCACCAGTTTACATCCCAATACAGATATGGGAAATCTTAAGGATTTCCAGTATAAATGAAGATCTTTATGCAATTAATGTATGCTAAGAAAGGGAGACCCATGCTTCTCTAGAGACCAGCTCTCTGACAGTATTCCAACACCCATTGGTGTGCCCTAAACTCATAAAATGGATGACAGTAAATGGACTTATGCAGTTGTATATATGTCAATTTAATATATGTGCAATTATTTTCATACATGTGTATGTTAATATGCAAATTATATTATGTATATTATATATATATTGCATATACTAGATAAATGGCATACATTTACATATAAAACACTTATATTTAAGAAGTTGTGAGTTTGATCTTCTGGGGGACAGGACAGGAGTTTTAGGTAGTGAGAAGAAAGTGGGAGAGAGGATGGGGTAAAAATTATGTACATATGGTGCCCATGTATGAAATTTTCAAAATTAAAATAAATGTTAAAAAATATAATACCATGATTTGAGTCCCCAATAGAACATGTACCAGGTCAGGAACATGAGGTTACTGAACAGACATTACTTTATTACATTTAGTTTGGAAAAATTCAGAAATGTGTATTTTCTCTTTCACAATGGACATATGCTTCCACCAATTTATATAAAAAGCTGATATGCCACAAGTCAATCCTAAATAATAGGGTCCATTCTATAAAATATTACAAATATGAAGTATTATTTTATATAAGAACTCATAACTCTGTAGTCAAACCATTCCCAATTAGAAACATGTACAATGCTCCTTAACCTCAAGATGAGTTTCCTGTTGGAAGTTCAGAGTTTTTCAGACTACCTAAATGAGAATAACTAATGATTCAAGTCAAATTATTAAAGAAAGTATTTGAAAATATCATTTAAGATTAGAAAAATTAATTGGCAAGTGCTTATCCAAGCAAAGTTGGTTATGACAGAAATGTAAGTTCTCTATTTAGCATTTTAGGCTACAACCTGCCATATAACAATTAAATGATAGTTATTCTGTATAATTGATATTTAATGGTAGATATTAATGTGTTTGAATTTTTTATTATGGGCATCACATTAGTTGCCTTTAAACTTATTTGTACTCATGAGTCCAACTATATTTAATTTCCTTACATATGAACTTAACATTAAAGTTTATATAAAGTGAAAGAGCTCAATATCGCAAACTATTCTTGGTGACTGAGGCCACACATTTGATCTCCTTTCTCTCTTTTTACTGAATATTTTTCTTGCCAGTTTACAGAAAATAAACACTTAAAGTATGTGATTATGTGACAGAATGTACTTGGGTTACATTTATAAACTTATGATTTTACAATCATAAAATACCATTCAAAGAATCATCTGATAGTGCCTAATTACGGGCCTAATGATTTTACATCTTCCTCAGAGAGAAGGTTTATGGTACGTATGCTTGGAAAATCTGGAGAAAGGCAAAGACCATTGGTGAACTCATGACAGCTGAGTATTTAGGTATGGTTCTAGATGTTCTTTTCTTTTGACTCTAAGGGCCTTCCAGCACCTCCACACTGAGAGAACAGGAGACCTCTCTGAATAAGACTAGTTTGTGATTTGTGTTTGTAATGTTACCTCATTTTATAATGAATTAAATGTATACTTTTAACCACACACATCTATTTTCTATAGATATGCTTAGCACATTCTTAAGGAGTTAGCTCAATGTTTCACCTGGGCTGTATGCAATATGAGAACAGCATTATTAGGAACTGTACGTCCAATAAATGGATAATGTTTTGAAGGGTAATGATAAATTAGTCACCTAATGATTGTAAAGCCCAAAGGGGAAACAAATGTAATATTACCAAAAATAAAAAGGATAGCAAAAAAATAAAAAAAGGGAACAACCTTCGAAATGTTTATATATGGGTCTCTCAAGGTGTGTGGTGGGCAGCATTTCTCATGCTCAAACATAGGCCAAAGGGGATGGGGCAATAACCTAGGATTCAACTTATTGTTAATAAAGAAAGTAGACAATGAAGGAAAGCCATTCTACTTGCTCAGTATTTTTGATGAAGTAATAACTAATATGCCCTCAAAAATCCATGAAAACGTAATCTGGATAAGTACATCAGAGCAATATCACCTGTGACAGACCCTGAGAAGTACAGTGTGAAAATGTGAGGAGTAAAAGATATGGTAGAGTAGAAGCATTCTGTACAATCTAAATGTCAGACAAATATCATGGGGATTATGATGTACTAGGAATCAAGATACTGATACCCTTTTGAATTAAACAGAGAACCGCTCTTTAAATAACTACAGAACTACCTAGAAAAACATCTCACTACATAAAATGACATTTACTGTATTTATAGATTTTAAGACATTTATAGGATTTAAATGTCAATTATTTTCACAAATACTCCATGAATATTCATGTTTAAACATTTTTGGAAAGAAAATGCATGGGATAGAATTAGGCAACATATCACTCACTCCATCCCACGCAATGCCATGAAACAAGATCCAAAGAGACTAGATATGTGTTTGCTTTATTTCACTCCAACAGCAGGAGAGCTCAATTGCTTTTCCACCATGGGAGAGAATGTTCTGTTCCTACTGTCTGTCAGTTTCCAAGCAAGTAGCATGACGCTTTTGTGTAGCTGTGTTGCACTAAAGGAAATAAATGTCTTTTTCTAGTACTTTTTTCTTACAATGTTTTGTTTTCTCATCTTAAGTTTATAGAAGCAAACCACTCAATCAATTCTCAAGGAACATTGTTTATGGCAGTCTTGCTTATCTTAAACATTTATCATTGTATCATTATGACCACAAGTGCATTAAAAACACTGCTCTCTGATCAGTGATATAGCATGGTTATTGGTTTCCTCACTAAATCAGAACCACAGTATCAGACCACACAAAAAGGTAGAAAGAGGACTTGAAATAAGCCCTTGTCTTTTCATTCTTAATACTTGTTAGAGTATTTGAATTTTGGTTATTTGCCTTGAAATTTGTAGAAAAATATGGCTCAGTAGTAATAGTGTTGGGTTTATTAACACATAATATCTGAAAAATGTAACATGGAGTGTCAATAAGAGAAAAATACAGACACATAACAGGCCACTGATAGGAGTAAATCGATAGAGTATAATAAAAAGAAAAATAGAAAGAAAGAAGTAAACCACTCGCAGACCATATTATTTTCATCACCACCACTATGGATGCTAATGCAATTGTTATTGTAACTGTACATAGAGTGGAACGTGAAATCATAGCATCAAATGGAGACTGTGTTTATGGAAAGTGCCCTAATTAAATGATTAAACAATTCTATATACTGGACACATCAAACAATTTATTGTTTAATCCACTCAACTACTGCATTAGACAACTTTTAAAAATATTTTTCAAAATACTGAGAAATATGAGTTTTCTTGGAGAGCACTAGACTTTTATCATTTACCAAAAGAGAAGTATTTGTTTCTCCGTACTTGTGTTTCCAATGAATCAATCTGGTAAGTAGGAACAATTCTACTGAAATAAACATCATTGTTATTCTCCTGTGAATACAAAAATGAAAAGGTTTGAGGTAAACGATTTATAGCTCCAGAAACGGTATTTCATTCATAATGATTACTTATCCAGTTGACAAATAGATCAATAATATTAGAGATTGTGGAAAACATCCTTATACCCTTACTAGATTTTTTTTCAGAGTCAAAAACAAAACTAAGACCATGAGACGACCCATATTCTCCAGACTAAAGACCTCAGCATTATTTGGCTGGATATGGAATTGTCAGAAGCCCTAAAAACTTCTGGTCATGGCTATCAGGCTGAACTGGGTATATTAGAAAGTTCATATAAGTTAAAGAGAGATGACTTTGGCCAAGGAAAGTCTTTTTTCTTTCTGGTTATTATTTACTGGATCTCTTCCTCCAGGTAGAACAAACACCCTGAAGGAATCAAGAAATTCTGGATGGTATTCCAAATGTTTTTCTGTTGTTTGAGAAATATCTCAGAACAGTAGTCTATGAGCAAAACTTACAATGAACAGTTGCTCCTCTGGGAGCTACGTGCAGGGTATTGCTATATCTTCAGTTAATTTTTTTTAATGATTTCCTTTACATTTCTAGATTAAAAATAATTTTGTTTAATACATTTTCATCTGGCTCATAAAGTTAGACAATAATGATCCTAGAGAAGAATAAAGGGAGGCAACTGAAGATGAAGGGGAGTATTAGTAGTGCTAAGAGCTGAATAAATTACAAGAAACAAAAAACAGTAATTGCTCATTAAACTGTAACATGATACCACAGGAAATTTGAAGAATGTATAATAAAAATACATTTTCAGAGAAAACACAAGATAAAATTATGAAGTTATAACAAGTGTAATTTTTTGTTTCTTCTGCAAAATAAATGCAAAGGAGGAATGTATGAGATGGGTCATTAGTCACAAGGAGATGTGGTAAGTGAGGTAAATTTTATTGTTATAATAAAATGGAAGAAATAGAGGAACTGTGCAGGGGAGACACAGAAAGGAGGCCATGGGCTGTGTTCCATAGGAAATGTAAACGATAAATTGGAGATGATAAAAAGAACATCATTTACAGAGAGTCCATATAGCTGCAAGACTCTAGATGAACAGAAGGAATATTTCCAAGAATCACACCTTGCAGTGACTTTAGACTTAATGCTCAGTAGTCATTTGGAAACAACGTGGAAGTATCAGGAGACTGAAGCATTGTGCCACAGGGCTGAGAAATGAAATGGACAGTACAGATCTTGATGGAAACAGTATCAAAAATACAGATTTTAATTATCTTGTGTGTGGCCTTCTTCTGATCCCAAGCAACATAACAGAAAGACAGTCAAGGTAAAATAGTTAAGTTGATGATAGAAAATACTAGATATATAATAAAGACATATCCAACTATGACTGTAGATAATAGACATGTAACAACTTCCAGGTGGCTACAAACCAACCTTTCAGCACTAAGTCACCAGAGAATTGCTACAGAAGCACTAAGCACTGAATAGATGGGCTTATAGATTATTCCTTACGTTATCTGTACCAACTTGGATAAGAACACTGATGAGGAAGATAAATTTCAGAAGCTATAGTTTTGGTTTCTCCTGGAGGGATGTGAAAAAAGGTTAAGAGGATCCTTAGTGTCACAGACATTACTTCTGGCTCTTATGGAACTAGCAATTCCCAGTTACAACGAGATACTTGCAGGACTGTTGCACTCAAAAAGCTTTGCTTCTTGTTCTGTCTCTGAAACATCACAAATGTTCAAACTAAGACCAATGTCTTAATTTTGTTTCCTTACCTTTAAAGTAGAAAGTAGCTATAAAAACATCAGAGTGATTTACTGAGCTGACAATAATAATGGAACCTGTCTCACCACAGGAAAAATTATACTGCATGTCAATCTTTCACAGAAATTCAGTACACGTGATAAATCCAGAAAGTAAAAATTATAGAGAGAATGAAGCCAAGGGACAATCACTTGAGTTTTCTATGACAAATGATATATGGAGTATGCCTTCTCCATTAAGTAGAAAATGAGAATAAAGTTCAGTGTTAATTTTATAAAAAGCAGTTAGTGTGCTCTTCTAGTGACAGAGTCTATTAACTTATTGCCACTTATTCCCTTTCTTTATACATGGGCAAAATATTAATTCAACTCTGGATATAGCCCTGATGCCAGGAAGTAGTTTTATCACCAGCTCATTAGGTCATTACTTGAAGTTTCTTATTGAAATATGATTTTTTAAATAGCAAATGATCTGCATATGTTAGGTGGAATGTGGTCTTGAAATTTAAAAAGAAGGTACTTTCTACTCCAATTAGTCACAATGAGACACTGAAATAACGATGATTGGTGTGTTCTTACAGGTGTTTCTAGGGCAAGAGAACATCTTCAAAATGTTCTCTATTATCTTGGTTTCATTTGACAACTATGGAGAGGGTATATTTTGGATATGTGTTAAGGAGGTAAATTGCACAGAGACTATGAGGCACAGGCTTTGTATAACAGGAGTGGGAACTTCAGCACCATCTAGAGAGATGTATTCCAAGCTTTATTTGAGAGTGAGCCAAATGATCCTGCCTTCTAAAGCATACTTGAGTGATGCCCATGATCATTTAGTTTTTGAAAGGTTATGAAACCTGCTCTCATATGTCTATGTACTGTCCTTTGCCATGTTAATAAGAAATATTGGTTTCTTAGTAAGGTAAACTACTGTTATATCAGTTCTTGAAAAACAGACAAGAAATTGAGAAAATACTTGAAATGGCCATATGTAGTACATGAAGGCATTTTCTTGACACTTTCATATCTTTCTCAAAACCCAGTGGTAAAGGCTCAGCATGCTCACATGCCATCACTCCCACTGACTTGAGTCTCCTGGCAATGATAGATGTTTTGCTTGAAGACACAGGATGCTCTTGCTGTGTTCAAAAGTGTAGCTCATCAATTTTTTGGCAACCACAGCTATTGAAAACAAAATCGTAAAATATGACTGAACATACAGTTTGACGATGGGGAATAAATTTTCCTATGAGAAGAATGTTTTTTAATCCTCTAAGTTTGTACTTGGTGATATGTGCTTTGTCAGAAATGATAACTGTGTTGGATTTTCAGTCTAGTGGGATTTAAGCACAATACAGTTAAGGACAACACAGTCAAGTCATATTTGTTTAAGATTATGAATTTAGTATATTCTTAACATACAATATCTGGCTATAATTTAAGTGGATAAAAGTCATCCTACAAGGCTATAATCATAAAATCTCTAGATGAGCATTTTATAGTTTGTATATGAGAAAGTTATGAAGACTATGCACATGCTCTTTGTGGTGGGGCTTACAAATCCCATTGTTTATCTCTCATTGGTGTACATCTTATTGTTCTTTAAATTTTATACAGGGAAAATGTAGTCTTGTAAACACCCTTCTAAAAAAATTAGACTACAATTGTCAGCTTAGATGAGTTCAAGATTTTCAAAAATTGTTCTGTATGGTTGGCAGTGATGGTTAGTCAATAAAATGTCACTTTTTGGTTTGGAGTATAAAATTTTCAGTTGTTAAAATAATCATTTCATGTTGAAATACTTTTAGGACTGGCACTGAGATGAGATGTTATCTGTGTTTATGGGCACTAGCTTGGTAGTTTTTTATGTCCTTGAAAAGGCAAATGAGGAGATATATATAGTATATATGAATTTTCAAAAAAAGAAATTTAAGATTTATACCTTTGAGAAAGAGTCAGCTTTATTGGCTATAGTGAAGGAAGAATTCACATATTTGTAGGATGCATATACTTGAAGAGAGATTTATACTTTAAATAAATAAAGCAAGTTCTGCTTTTAGAACTTGTAAGATTCAGTGAGTCAAAGACATGAAATTCCACAAGAAAAACTTTCATGTTCAGTTACTATGATTTACTAAAATTACACTATATACTGTACAGTGAAAACTTATAAGACCATTTTATGAAATATATGTAGACTTTTTCTTTGCCCTTAGACCTGAGCAGAAAAAGTACAAGTTCCAGAACACAGAACTGAAAATAAGATTTCAGGCCTTCACTGCCCTGGGACACATTCTGGGTGGAGGACATTATCCCTGAATCAGAGGACACTTGCTGGATTACATTCCTCAAGCCTCAGGGAGTAGACCCACCTGTGGGTGGGAAAAGCCCAAAAGCAGGAAGGCACATTCCTGACCACAAAAAGGATACAAGATGGGGCTGTGACTGGAGAAAGTGAGAAGTAGTTAACCTGAAATAGTTGGTAATGACAAGGTAGGGCACAGTGACATGGTAAAACTACATTTTTGAGAAGAATGAGTATGCAGAGTAATTTTCACGTGGCTCTAAATAATTTAGGGTGGATTCCTCTGAAATGTTCCACTGTTCTTGGTTAACCCCCACCCCTTGAGGTTTCCCAGTGTTACAGCCTGCTGATGTTCAAAATTTGTAAAACAACCAATCGTGTGTAACTGCGTGAAAATTCCTTCCTTTCCCCACCCTGTGCTATAAATAAAACCCCTCAGCTTGCTGGCCTTTTGTCAAAATTCTGTTCCTGCGTGGACGAGGAGTTTTGTCCATAGGCTAGCCAACTCTCCCCAATAAACCTCTGCTGATTGCATCCGGGTATGGTTTCTTGTGCTTTTTGGGTGGTCGTGATTACCTGAGACTTGAGGAAAGGTCTACCGAGTTTGGGGGTCTTCATATACAACACTTGCATACAATAATTTTCAGTGACTTGATGGTTCAACTAAAGTTAGAGAAAAAAATATGAAACTTACTGATTTTTTTTTTTACAAAAACGAGTCACTGTAATACACAGCCTCAATCCAACTCCAATCTGTAAGAAAGTACCATTTAAAATATATACAGTTCCCATAAAACGTGGTCTCAATTTTTCTCCTCCTAAGTTATGTTTGTAGCCTTTTCTCATTCAATGATTACAGATTCAGAGAAGAGGGAAGGGATGATGACTCAAATCAGGAATTCAGCATTGGTAGAACATTGAAGGAGAACGCAGACAAAAAAAAAAAAAAAAAAAAAAAAAAGCCCAGTACTCGGACAAGGATGCCGAGGGAGGCTCAAGACAAGTCTGTTACATTGTTGCATACTGGAAGCTCTGCATGGAACAAAAACTACAAGAAAACATTTCCAGAGAAGAAGCTGAACTATTTAAAAATTTAGCAACACCAGCAAAACTAGGATGTGACTACTTTCTAAGTTTAAATTTAATTCTTATAAGTCCAGGGGACAAATGGTAGCAGAGAATCATAAGGACAATTTAGCAGTAACAGGAAAAATATATATGAGTGCATTTAGTGAATGACTACCTTGTATTATTTTTATCACAATCTTTTAGTTTTTAATTTCTTCGTATATTATAATTGACTGTGGCATTCTTCCATATATCTGATTCTGATACAGTGTTGCTCATGAATACATAATAGAGGGAGTGACTTTTTTGCAAACCTTTTTCTTTTTCCTCATGTGCAGGCTACTTTTATGTCAATGTGAAAAAGGCTAGAGTCATTGAAAAGGGGGGACTTTCAAATGAAAATGTGACTTCATAAGATCTGGCTATATGCAAGTCTGTAGGCTTTTTTTTTTTTTCTAGTGACTGATTGAGGAGGCCCTAGTCTATTGTGTGTGGTACTGCTTTGGACTAGTGGTCTTGGGTTCTTTAAGAAAGAAGGCTGGTGAGGAGGCTGCCCATAAGCAGCACCCCTCCATGGTCTCTGAATCAACTCCTGTCTTCAGGTTTCTGCCCTGTTTGAGTTTCTTTCCTGACCTCCTTCAGGAATAGACTATGATGTGAAAGTATAAGACAAATAAACCTTTCCTCTTCATGTTGCTTTTGGTCAGAGTGCTTCTCACAGCACTGGTTACCCTAACTAGAACACTTGTGTTCTTCCCAGTGTGCTTTACCATGAAAGCTGGTAATATTAGTGTCATGTTGCTCTTTGATGGGATTGGAAGCAGCACTTCTCAAATAAGGTTGTACAGATGTTGATTGAAAGAGACAACTTTCTAATGGCAGCTCAGTTTAACTGCATTAAACATTGTTTATTGGGCAGGACTGTGATACCCAGGTCTCCATTAGGATGCAAATACATTTAAACTGAGATTTAGAGATGGCTACTATCAAATCACTAATGGCTATCAATAGTTAGGGATTTCCTTAAGCTGGAAGAAACTACCTGTGCAAGGTCAGACTCCCTAATAATCATAGCCTGGATCCTGAGAATGTTTGATAAAAGTGTGTATGTCTGATTCTCCAATATCTTCTCAGTTCCTGAGCTCTAATCAAGCTCAGTGGGGCTCAGTATTTTCTTCTGCTGAAGCCAGGTTCTATTGCATTCATCTCAAAAGGTAACTACAAAAGCAGTGCTTTTTAAATTTTGTATACTGATTTCAACCTACAAGTCTGCTTCATCAATATTTGGCTTGTAGTTAATTATGCTTCTCAATAGACTAAGAATGCAGAAAGACAGTATAATTTGAAATCAGCTAACAAGGATTAACTCACTGGTGATAAATGGAACTTGGGTACTCATGCAATTATTAAAACTTCCATTCATAAGAAGTAAACTGGTAGACTGAAATACACCAGCAGGTATAAAGTGACATGTCCTTGAGAAATATGAGAGAAGTATTATTTATTAAGGTGACTAAAGCTGAGTGTAGCTGGAGACTGGGACAAACTAAAAGAACAAAAACAAAACCATAAAAGCCAGATGATAGATCAGGTAATAAAATGCTTGCCTTGAAATAATGAGACCTATGAAATAATGACCCTATATTTTATGCCACTAAAACCATGTTTTAAAAAGGGGTAGCCATAGTAGTATGCACTTGAAATCTTAATGCTGTAGTCGCATGAAATTATGAATTTCTTGTATTTGCTAGTCAGATAGCACAGCCTGTGGTGAGCTTCACGACAAATGAAAGACATGGATTTCAAACCAAGGTGAACAGTACCTGAAGAGTAATTGCTAAAGTAGTTCTGTGGTCATCACAAGCTGGTGAACATTCCTGCCATCAAACTTATACCCTTGTTTACAAACATGCACATATGTGCGCGCGTGCGCACATACACACACACACACACACACACACACACAGAGAGAGAGAGAGAGAGAGTACAGCTGCAGAGAAGAGTGAGATAAATAAGGTCATCAGGTTTCAAATTCTTAAAAATAATGTAACAACAGATTTTAGGTCCTTGACCAGTAGAGGTAGGACATATTTGTTAGAGGACAGTACTTCCACTTGTTCTAAAGGAATCCTTTCTTCTGTGACATCATGTATCCTCCTCAATATCTGAAACTCTATCCCATATTAGGCAATATGTTGGGTGTGAAGGTTATATCACATGGTAATCTGAGGAAAAAAGAGGCAGGGTTGTGCATGGAAAAAGGAGACTCAAATCAATTGGTCATCTGGTGAAACTGTGAAATATGTCCAGAACTGAAGTGAGAATATGCAATTATGCAGTAAAGGTTTATTTTAAAAGGTTTATTTCAACAAACATTTTAGGAAAGACTCCAAGTTATGGTACTGAAACAATGTTAGGATGCCAGTTTGAAGCATGGAAAAGAAATGTTGTTCCAGAATAAGTAAAATAGAGTTTCTAAGACTTCTATGGCCAATGGTAATAAAAAGGAGTAAATATATATGACAAGTTTTCAGAGTTCCTAGGGTTTACAGGAATTCTAGGAAGGCACCTTACTTTATAGTCATAAGAAATAGAATGGTGAAAGCAACTAAAATAGAGGTTACAGCCTAACTATAGTCTAAGAATAGGGAAGGAACTAGTCTCCTTGATAGGCACAGTAATGACAAACTTCCAGAATAATGTAGTATATACACAGGTTCTTACTAGTTTTAAAAAGGAAGTTTCTATCACCTAATAAGGAGAAGGGTTGGCATGGCAACCAGAATGCCATGGCAGAGAAAATATCACAGATATAGCTGATATGACACATCATTCTTGAGGTCAAGATTTGTACCTAGTGTTACTCAGTATCTCCAATAAGAATTTAAAGCTCTGCTCTGTCTTCTTCAGTTCATAATGTCTCCTGCAATTGCCTCAATAATTTCTCAGTATCCTCACAAAGATCCTTTCTGTACTGATTTGGCTCAGTCCATTCAACTCTGTACATCTCTCTTTGTAAAATTTACTAAAAATACTATTTTGCTTCTGATGATATATTACTCTTTTACTCACACCTATTATTCAGTTTACCCAATCCACATGTAGTGCTTATACAACAAATCTGGTGACTTTGGAAGGACCTAATATGTCTTTATTTGCATTGCTGATTTTCTAAGAATTATCTTTATTCCAGGACATATGCTTTGGATGTCATAGAATATTGCTTATTGTGTTACTCTAATGTACCTAAATGTGTGGAGTGACTGTCCACCATAATAAGATCTTATTAAGCATATTGTTAAAATCACAATTTTTAAAGATAAATGTCATAATTGTTTCAAACACAAGAGGAAATACTGAATCAAATCTGGATTCCCATGTTTGGTGGTGACTCTGATTGATAATTGAGCCAAAAGAAGCAAAAGTTTGGAAAGGTATGACTAATCTTTGACATAATTGTGCTGGTGGTAGGTGATCTAGACATATACAACAATGAATAGCCGGTTTATTTATCTGTTTTATTTAGTAGTTATATAATGCTTATTGCTACTGGCATATTATCTTGAACTGTGCATTGGTGGACAGACAAGTAGAGCAGAATAATACAGTGGTAGCTAGGTTTATAATAACAGTAATAGAGCTATTTGCCCACTTTAGGAAAAGTCAGAATACTATCAACTGTGATTCCAGGTATTACTCAAACCTTCAGCTGCAAATAATTTTGGGTATGCCATATCATATAATGAGCATAAGGTTAATTAAAATTGGGATGTCATGCTATATCATCCATGAAGTTACCATTCATGATGGCCTGGTACTTTGTATTGATGCAGATGTTTGGGTGGTCACCCATCCTCCTGTAAGCAACCCCTCATCCATGTTCTGTAAGTGAATCCATTAAATTCACTTCTCTGTCCAAGTTGAGTTTTGATGAAATTGTAGTTTACAGTTGGTGCCCATCTCATGTAAATAGGTGACCCTTTCCTTCTGCCCAGGAAAATCAATGCAACACCAGTACACATACATTATACAAAAATAATGGGTTTTGTTATGGCATTTTATAAATTTAGAGGATACACTTTGGACCTATATACCTTCTTCATTAGCTACACAAAGGAACTCTTGTAGAAATGAAATCTTATAACATGTTTGTCACTTCTTTTAGAGCTGAGGCTAAGGGGCGTCTCAAAAATGTAAAGAACAAATGCTCAAATCTTAGGCTTGGCTCTCCCTTCTTCCCTCCAACCACATTTCTTCCCCTAGCCCAATTGTTTCCTCATTTCCTTCAACTGAAGTTGCCTATTCTTTCTTCTCTAAAAGCCCAACTATCCCTTAGAATTTTAAGTAATTGTGGGTCATCTCTACTTTTATGACTGAAACATCTCAAACAAAACAAAACATGATGAAGGCTATATTCCTAGGAAAGGATGAGAAGAAGTATAGAAATTAGAATCTTCATAAACTTTGTATCCACAGTTACATACATTTCTTCTTAGTAATACTCTCAGGCAAGTATCATTATGAAATGCAAAGTGCTTGTTCCCCTATACAGTGAGTGTAAATATAAATAAATCCACTTTTGAAAAACCTAGATTGGTGACCTGGGTCTGTTCTCTGAGGTTAAATTTTTTCACTTATAGAATGATGGTGTGAGAGATGATCTCTAAAGACCCAAGAACCTCAAAGCTGTCTCTATGTTATGAAATGATATAAGGAAAACCAACTCAATGGGATAGAAACTTATGAAATTTTTAGCTTATCCCAGTTAGAGATTCTTCTTAGCAGATTTTATGTCACAGTGAGAACAGATGCTACTTGGCTTTATAATGTGTGTTTAATTCATTTAAAGGCTCATAATGCCTTTACAGTGGAATGGCTTCTCTACGTAGGGGATAAGTGATACTCCAGAAAATATTTCCACTCTCTGAGATGAAGTTATGTTTATGATTCCTGTTGAATTTGCTATTGCAAGGACTTTCCAAGGCCTTCATTTGCCTGCTTGCTCTGATCACCACCCTCTTTCTGTTTCCTTGCCCATCCTGAGATGCCATACACAGCCATTTGACAAGCAGAGTGTGGAGTGTATCTGAAGATTTTCTTCCTACTGGGTTGCCTCGCCAAGCCCTTATATGAGGGTTTGTACCTAGTCCTATAATATCTTGTTCCATGTTCATTTGATATTTTTGGAAGGCTTGCTCATTTCTGAAGGGAAACAGAGGAGTAGCGCATCTGAAAAAGGGAAGGGGGCCTGGGAAAAATGGAGGGGAGGAAACAGCAATCAAGATATATTGTATGGGACAATAAATAAATAAAAACTGAAAAAAAAGCTGAACTATATTTCTTAACAACCTTTCCTGAGCTCTTGATTTATTTCCATTCTTTTATGACAAAAGAAGAAGGTGGGCTCATGTGGGACCGTGAAGGGTAGCTTGGTTCCTGGTCGAGCACAGGCCTCTAACCCCGGACCCTAATGGGATGACGGTAGGTGTTCGGCCATGCCCTCAGACCCCAGGCTCCTGACATCAGCGAAAGACCTCCATTGATCAGCACCTTTCAGTCACATAGGGCAACAACCCTACCAGCCCCTCCCAAAGAGGTTTGTGTCACCTAGTACAGGTAGAGGGCATGACTATTGGCCTCAGCCTCAAGAGATTTCCAGATTAATGAGATACCTGAAGGCCAGAGGGCATAGACAACTAAGTATTCCTTCCCAGACCCTCCTCCCTCCCTATTTAACTGAGGTCTACCCTGAATTTCGGTGGGGCGAAGCCAGATTCATCTACTTTCTGCCATGACAATAAACCCTTTAAGACCATAGACTTCCTTGTGCCTTTGGGGCCCCACCATGACGAACCATAGAGAAGGTCTTTAATGAGACACCGCACCGCTGCCAATTAATCTTTTGCTGAGGACTTCTCTCCATTCAGCCATGGGTCTGGCTCCTGGCCACTGGACCATCAACCAAAAAGTACACATGGAGAGACCCATGGCTCTAGCCACATATGTGGCTGAAGATGGCCCTGTTGGACATCACTGGGAAGAGCATCCTTTAGTCCTATTAGGGTTTGATGCCCCAGTGTAGGGGAATGCCAGTGTGGAAAGGAAGGATTGAGTGGAAGAGTGGGGGAGTACCCTCAAAGAGGCAGGGAGAGGAGGATGGGATAGGGGTTTCTAAAGGGAAGCCTGGAAAGGGGATACCATTGGAAATGTAAGTAAAGAAATTATCCAATTACAAGAAATAAGAAAAATATGAGGAAAAAAGAAGAAATGGAGCCAATAGTTGGTCCATGAACTTTAAATGATAATAACATAAATGATGGTTGTTCTTGGTGCACATGAATCACATATCAAACAAGAACTATGATCCTCCTTAACTCCCAAACATTGCAGTACTTTCCCAAGTCTTCACAGGGTGTTCTCCTGCCATGACACAATCTTCCTTGCTGCATACACAACCATTCACAACTACCCTCTCCTGTTTTGGTGTCTCAATAAGCTTCGTTTCACAACAGTGTCTGTCATCCTATTTCTCAATAAAAAGCATTGCGTTTTCCAGAGCTCTCACTGTGTGACCTAAATGCCATTTCCAAATTCATCTCATATGACCTATTATTACCTACGTTGTGCCAGAAAATGTTTGTGGAACCCTAAAAGACCCCAAAGGAACACACTCCAATGCTGTTGCATTAGGGTCTTTATTACAAGCTTTGGCTTGGAATCCCTCCCGGCCCTGACTCAGCAGGATGGGAAGGCAAAGCCCTGAGCCTAGATTTAGACAAGCATTTATAGAGTCAAGAAGAAAGTATCTAGCTTGGCATACACCTGACTGGAGGGGAGGGCATTATGGTTTTAATCGAACTGGCTGGTGCTGGGAGGCAAACCATAAACTTAACTGTTGTTTTTTTCTTGATTGGTGGTTGTTAGGAAGTAAAGTGTCAGGGACGGGCTTGTAACCTGTAGGTTCAGATTTGTTGGGGAATAACCTGGAAATAGGTCTTGTTGGAGGGAAACCTGGAAACTGGTGCTCTGTATCAGTCTGTTATATAACTCAAACTTGACCTTATGTCAGGTTCTCTAAGATGGAGTCTGAACCCAAAAGATCCAGTCTTCCACCTGTAACTTCAGATCAGCCATTATTGTGTTTTCTTCCCAGTGTATTGAATAGCTTGTCCACTCTTCTGACATCTTCGGAGCCATATTTTACTCATTCCATTCAGAGCCATATTTTACTCCTTCCATAATAATTAAGGTTATATACCCAGCTTGTTGGGAGTTTTACCTCCGTTTCTCTCATTTGCTAATAATTAACATATTAACTTCATTTATAGTATTCATTTTTCCTCATTATTAAATTAGACATATATCTAATTCACTTCCCACAAATATTTTCAGCAAGTGAATTTTTTGTGTTCAGACATGTACACACCAAAGAGCTGTTCACCAGACATGTGAGCAAACAATATTCTTAAAGAATGAATAAAGAAAACCATGTAAACATTTTTATATTTAGAGAAATAAAAAAGATGTAAATACATTTTAAAAACAAACGCATGAACTGTATGAACAAATTAACAAAACGCCATTCATTACATGCTTTATAAGTTGAAAGAAAATTTCAAGTAAATTCTTATAAAAAAGAAAAACTTCTAAGTAAATATGAATGAATGAAACCATACTATAAAGGGCACTGTTGATGAACTAGGACAAAGGATGACACTGTAAAAGTCAGACCAAGTGATAGAGCTTACCTAGTACCACCTATGTTTTCTCACTTTCAGCACTTACACACATGACAATTTTACTATACCTTGAATTCGGACATTGGCTGCTCAAGTTAAATGTGAACAACAATGCCAGGACATTCCGTTTCATATTACTGTAAAGCTCCCAAGTAGGGTTTTTTTTTTTTTTTTTTTTTTTTTTTAATGTGTGTTTGGCCATTTTAAATCTTTGCAAAGCTTGTGTTTGTGGTATTTTCTTTTTGTGTTTGACTAGTGATTTAATGTCAAAATGATTGCATTGTCTAGCTCTTGATAATAAATGTAAAGGCTGAGACTCATGTCCAGTTGTGGATTATATATCTGTTCCTATGAGTTAGTGGTTACCTATTAAAATACAGCAAACCAGAGAGATAGAGACACATGTTGTTCTAAGCACAAACTCCTATTCTGGCCACTGCTATTTTTAAAAAATGCAGAAGCTTCAATCTGTCAGGCTGTGATCAACATGCTGTGTAGGCTACTCTTGACAAGGAAAAATGGTCCTTCTACAGGCTCTTCATCAGAGTTCTAATATCTCAGAATCCACACTACAAACTTTCTCTAAAGAATTGTACTGTTCCCCTGTAGATTTTTCGCATCCTCTCTAAAGTCTATTTTCTCTGGATGATTTGAGTGCTGAAAAGAAAACAGAGGTACCAGAAAGACTATGAATATTTGAGTTAAAACCTCTGTCAATTTGGAAGAGACAAACACTGCTTAAAAATAAAAGAATCATTGTTCTTCTCAGCATTGCCTCATTGAACATCAAATTATAATTTAGTCATCTTTGAAAGGCATTATTAAGAAAATGAAAACATCATCAAAAGCAAGCAAATATTTACAAAACGTGGTAAATTTTATAAAATAATTTTATGTTCATAACAAAAGGCATGCACAGTTGAAATTTGATCAGGTACACTTAACAAAGAAGATCTGAAGGGCAAATACATGTGTATAAGTTTTTAATCTTCATAAATCATAAATAAATGCAAAGCAGACTGGAGTGAGTTATAAGTATTAGAGTAATAGCTCAAAATAAAAACTCAGACATGCAAGGTGTAACTGAAATCCCTAGTGGGTTTTACAATGTTCCCAAATCAAAGTCAACCTAATTTTGGGCATGAAGGATTAGGGGAACATGGTAAATTGTTACTCAGCATGAAGAAAGGGATGGGATAGTGATAAGGATAACTACTTGAATGCAGTTCAAAATTATTTTTAACTGTATAAGTGGCTAGATTGAAAAATATCTTATGCTTTGTTTATGTGATATTCAGGCAAAAGTAATTCAGCTTGGACTTTTCAAACTCCAGTAGATTAACAGAAGAGCCATTCATGACTCCTGGTTTCCAGACATAAGATCATCTGTGTTGGAGAAAGTGTTTCTCAATTGTTCAATCTAATGGAAAAGGAATCTTAGGCTGTGGAAGACTGACTGGGAGGAATCTCTTCCTGTGAAGTTGTGACACTTCAGGAAGTGAGTCAGACTCACACAACAATCGGAGCCCTTTGCTGTTTAATTCAGTATTTTCTGAGGCTTGCTTATTCAATTACTGAGTTGGAGTTTATATTAAATATAGTAATACCCATCAAACATGATCACAACCTAATCTTGTGCTTTAATAGGACAAAAGGATTAGCATGTCCCATTTAATGATTCAATACATTAAATAATTATAGCATGTCCCATTTAATGATTCAATAATTAAATTTATAATATATAAACCTGTAGATTTGCTACATGTTTAAAATACTTACTGTCATGTCCTTCAACAGAAACATTTTAACTCGATGATTTTGCATGTAGTTAAGAGATTATGGTTCATTATGTTATAGATACATAATAAATGTCACGGCAACATATATTTCTTTATTTCAATTTAGAAAGCTGAAAATGAGTGCTGCACACTCTTTCTTTTGATTTCTGTGACAATCATGATTATCAAGGTGATATAATTTAGAATCACTGTCCTAGGTAAGGTTGCTATTATTTTGATGATATACCATGAGCAAAGCAACCTGAGAAAAAAAGGGTGTACTTCAACTAACACTTTCAGGTAAGCAGGTAACAGTCCAAAAGTGAGGAAACTCATGGGTAAGAACTTAATCAGGGCTGGAACCTAGAGACAGGAGCTGATGCAGAGGTCATAGAGGAGTGCTACTTATTCACTTGCTAATCATGGCTTACTCAGCCTGCTTTCTTATAGAAACCAGGACCAATAGCCCAATGTAGAACTG
The DNA here is from genome assembly GCF_011762505.2 of Arvicanthis niloticus. Lineage (NCBI taxonomy): Eukaryota > Metazoa > Chordata > Mammalia > Rodentia > Muridae > Arvicanthis > Arvicanthis niloticus. Next base: position 15,938,643 of record NC_047664.1, read on the forward strand.
CCTACAGAGGACTAAGCCCTTCCCACACCAATCACTTATTAAGAAAACATCCTACAGATAAAACTTATAAAGGCTTTTCTCATTTGAGCTTTCCTCATTTCATGCTGGCTTTTGTCAAGTTCACATAAAACAAGCCAACATCATTGACCCCTTATCAATTTGACACACAAACATATTACTGTTAAGCCATAACCCCCTTTTTTTTTGTTCTTCTCCACAATCACACCTAAATATCATGACTTTAATATTTCAAAAGTCCCACAGTCTTTAAATATTTAAATTCAACCACTTGATAAGTCTCAAAATCTAGGGCTTTTAAAATTCAGTCTCTTAACTGTAAGCTTCTGTCAATCAAAAATAAAGTGTTTTCTTTATTTCAATACCTAGAAGGTATTGAACCAGAGCACAGTTGCAATCTGAAGAAAGGAAAACAAATTCCAAAAGTGTAAATAATTCAAATGTTCAAGTATTTGGGGTTCACAATGACCTTCTGGGCTCCTCTAAAGGGTTTTTTTTTTCTCCAAATGTCACTTTGTCTGTTCTCCCTTGGCAGCACACACAGCGTATCTTCTAGTTTCTGGCTGGTTCTACTCCATTGATGCTGCTGTTCTTGAGGCCATATCAAGATACTGGCATCTCCACAACTGCTGTTTTCCCTTGCCATAACTGGGATGCACTTTCACTTTCTCTTGGGCTTTCTCAGGAGACTCAGCCCTGCCATCTATTGCCAAGCTTCTACTATTCTCTTTGACACCCTCCTGCCTTCAAAATCAATACCATCCACTTGACACTACCAAGTTTGACTCTGAGCATGAAATAAAATCTTAGTCAACTCTGGAACACAGATTCTGTGTGTTGACTTTCAAGAAAATTTCCAGAGAAGACTTCACTTGAATGATGCTAGTCTCTTCTCAAGGACCAGCCTTGACAACCAGGTACTGAGGAGGGATACATTGTTGGATGACCAAAAAGTGAGAGCTTCTAGCAATTGACACTCTCTTACTGTTCTGAGGCTAGGTTTGATGGCTTCTGGCCATTGACTCCTACTGATAGCAGGATTAGGAAAAAAAAAAAAAACAAACCTTAATTTCTAGTGCTCTTTATTCTTTAACTCAGGGGCTACTCTTTCTGCAGCCTTTACTGCATGGCTTTTGCCACTCTAAGTCACAGATAATTCTGCAGTCTCAGCTGATGAGATACTCTTCAACCTATTCCACAAAATAGAAACAGAAGGAACACTAACCAATTTGTTCTATGAAGCCACAATTATGCTTATAGATAAACCACACAAAGACACAACAAAGAAAGAGAACTTCAGACCAATTTCTCTTATGAATATGAATGAAAAACTACTCAATAAAAATTTCACAAACCAAATCCAAGAGCACATCAAAACAATCATCCATCATGATCAAGGATGGTTCAATATATGAAAATTCATCAATGTAATTCACTCTATAAACAAACTCAAAGGAAAAAAAAAACCACATGATCATCTTACTAGATGCTAAGAAAGTATTTGACAAAATTCAACACCCCTTAATAGTAAAAGTCTTGGAAAGATCAGGAATTCAAGGCCCATACCTAAATATAGTAAAAGCAATATACAGAAAGCCAGTAGCCAACATCAAACTAAATGGAGAGAAACTTGAAGCAATCCCACTAAAATCTGGGACTAGGCAAGGCTGCCCACTCTCACCCTACCTATTCAATATAGTATTGGAAGTCCTAGCTAGAGCAATTAGACAACAAAAAGTCAAAGGGATACAAATAGCAAAGGAAGAAGTCAAAATATCACTATTTGCAGATGATATGATAGTATACTTAAGTGACCCCAAAACTTCCACCAGAGAACTCCTAAACCTGATAAACAACTTCAGCAAAGTGGCTGGTTATAAAATCAACTCAAACAAATAAGTAGCCTTACTCTACTCGAAAGATAAACAGGCTGAGAAAGAAATTAGTGAAATAATACCCCTCACAATAGTCACAAATAATATAAAATACCTTGGTGTGACTCTAGCCAAGCAAGTGAAAGATCTGTATAACAATAACTTCAAGTCTCTGAAGAAAGAAATTGAAGAGGATTTCAGAAGATGGAAATGGATTAGCAGGATTAATATAGCAAAAATGGCCATTTTTTCCCCCAAAAATCTATAGATTCAATGCAATCCCCATCAAAATTCCAACTAAATTCTTCATAGAGATAGAAAGAGCAATTCTCAAATACATTTGGAATAACAAAAACCCAGGATAGTGAAAACTATTCTCAACAACAAAAGAACATCTGGGGAAATCACAGCCTCTGACCTCAAACAGGACAATAGTGATAAAAAAAAAAAAATAACCAAACCAAACCCTATATGGTATTGGTACAGAGACAGGCAGGTAGATTAATGGAATAGAATTGAAGATCCAAAAATGAACCCACACACCTATGGTCACTTGATCTTTGATAAAGGAGCTAAAACCACCCAGTGGAAAAAAGACAGCATTTTCTTTTTTCTTTTCTTTTCTTTTTTTTTTTTTTCAGTTACTGCAGCACTTTTATTTTTCTTTACACAGTGACATGTTGCTGGGGCCTAATGTTCTCACTGAACAGTAGAAAACCAAAATTTGTCATTTCTTAAAGAATTGAGCACAAAAAACCTTACATAAATTAAAAGGATGAATATATTTACATATGTGGATACAAACGTTCCCAACTCAAGGCAAGTAAAAACCCATGGTGGCCAGGAGGGAAAAAAACAGAACAAAAACTGGGTCCCAAGGCTTGGACTTTCCCACCCTGTTAGACTGGCAAGAAGGGGTAGTAACTGGTTCAGGAACCCGTGCTAGCCTCGGGAAATCCTGGAAGAAAAGACAGCATTTTCAACAAATGGAGCTGGTTCAACTGGCAGTCAACATGTAGAAGAATGCACATTTATCTATTCTTATCTCCTTGTATAAAGCTCAAGTCCATGTGGATCAAGGACCTCCACATAAAGCCAGATATACTGAAACTAATAAAAGAGAATGTGGGGAAGAGCCTGGAACACCTGGGCACAGGAGAAATTTTTTGAACAGAATACCAATGGCTTATGCTCTAAGATCAATAGTCAACAAATGGGACCTCATAAAATAGCAAAGCTTTTGTAAGGCAAAGGATACTATCAATAGGACCAAACAACAACCAACAGATTGGGAAAAGATCTTTACCAGTCCTACATCCAGTAGAGGGCATTTATTGTCCCAGGAAAGCAAAGATTTTACTTTAGTTGTTCTGGTCTCTTGTTAATCACAACTAATTCTTCAGGTACAGCTAACCACATACCACAGATTTGTCACACAAATTTCCCTGCAGAGTCTTTTCTCACCTCTGAAACTTGGAAATACCGGTCTCCATTGTTTGCAGTTCCCTCAATTTTTTTCATCTTCCAAACATGTACAGAACAGCTCGCTGAGTTCTCAAGACTCAATGGTTTTTCTAGTCCAAAGTTCCATAGTCCTTCTACAATCCCCACCCACAACAACAGGCTCAGGTCTGTCAACAGCAATACCTAACTCTCCAGTGTTTTTTCTAGCCCAAAGTTTCATAGTCCTTCTACAGTTCCCCCAGGCCTCCCACAACAACATGATCAGTTCTGCCATGTTCAATACCTCACTGTCAGCATACTGACTTTTGTCCAAGTTAGAGTTACTATAGCAGTAATGAAACACCATGACCAAAACAACCTGTGGAGGAAAGGGTTAGCTAATACTAACAAGTAATAGTGCATCAGTGAAGGAAGGATGCCAGAACAGGAGCACAAATGGCTAGAACATGAAGACATGTACTAATGCAGAAGCCATAGAGGAATGCTGCTTACTGGATTACTCATTATGGCTTAATTGCTCTGCTTTCTTACAGAACACAGAACCATCAGCCTACCAGGTACTAGACATTCCTCCATCAATCACAAATTAAGAAAATGCCCTATACCCAGATTTTATGGAAGAATTTTCTCAATTGAGATTCTCCTTGTGTCAAGTGAATATAAAACTAGCCAGCATGTCACAAATCTCCGGACAACTGTGGAAGGGATATTTAGATTAGATTAAGTAAAGTGAGAAAGTTCATTCTAACTCGGGCAGCATCTTCTATGTTGTAAAGTTCTGTACAGGAATACAGCAGCAACACACTGAGCATTAGCACCCATCACTCTGAATCCTGCCTGAGCCTACCTGGCGACCGCGTTTGCCTGCCATTCTGCCTTCCCTGTTACATGGCACTGTGTTTCTTGGAACTAAATGACAAAAATCAACTTTCATTTCTTCAAGTGGCTTTTATCACAGCAATGAGACAAGTAACCTCAGTGGTTAGGGGCTTATGGAATCAGGAACACTGCAGGAGGTTACATTGCCTACGTTCACCTCTTTATCCTTATTTACGAGGGAGGTTTAATAATAATTACTGCCATTCTACCACTAAAAGTGTCACACATTACTATTTGCTGAAGTCAAAGTGCTCAGGTCAGTGCCTGCTATAATGCATCTTCTCAAAGTTAACTGTTCCACCACTCACACTGACAACTCTCAATGTGTTTCCTTAGTAACCCTTTTCTATGGAGCTCATATCACAATACATAGGGTGAGAAATGAATAAACAAGATTGAAAGACTGTTCTTGTTGGTAACCATGGATTTCTAAATAGATCAGAATTTCACATTGCTTTCAAGTTATAAAAGGTTTTAAACAAATTATTCCTGGCTGCCAGACTGAATTGCTTTTGAATAAAAAGTAAATGTAAAAGCTTTAAGCCTAAAGAAGTGCTATCCAAATGCTTTTCCCTTTTTCACTGTCTTAAGTACAGGGATTCTGCCCGGTAAATGGTGATTCACTGAAACCATGAATTTGAACTTTATGTGGTAGGGGTAAAGACTAAACTTAGCTCAAGGATTATAGAAGAAGAAAATATTTGGAGAAATTACTAGCTAACATTCTTCTAATAGTTGTGAGTACATCCACGTTCTTCAACATCAAATTAATTTTCTGTTAAGAGCAAAGTAAAATGTTTCTTTTTACCTCCTCACTTGATGTTCACTGACATAATAATTTGAAATTCATGAGTAGAAGTAATTATTTAATCACTGAAATTGTGCTAGAAAGTAGAAATTGTATTAAAATAAATCTGACTAAGATTATTAAATAGCATGCTGCCTTGAAGCAGAGCGGTTGCTGTGAATAGCTGTCTCCCTGCATTTAAACCATAGTTGATTAGCGACCTTCCTGTCCTTGCCATGCTGACAGCACGACTAGCATTTAGAAGCTCACATTCAGATCTAGAAGGATCTCACAAGGTCATCTAAACTAGAACTTTATTCTTTTTATCTAAAGTTCTTGCCCTGAGGAAAGACTTCCCAACCCACTTACTTTTATGTATTTGTACTTAGGCTTTAGTAGATCAGAAAAAAAAAATTCACCTAACATTCTTCTCACACCTGTGCACAAGACTGAATATCTAGGAATTCAAATTATTTTAATGGTCTCTTTGATACAAATTTTGTAACTTATTTTATACTCCAAGCCAATGCTATTATCCATAAATTGTTTTAAATTATCTTTTTTAAAGAGATTATTCTGGCAAAATAAAATTTCAAATATTATCCAAGCTTAGAATATCTTTAGAATTTTGTTCCTTTAAAAAATTCCTTTAAAAAAATTGACATGTGTTTATGATCTATCAATCATCTATTTATCTATCTGTAAATCTATCATCTAGTTATCATCATCATTGATTGTCCAATCAATCAATCAATAAATTTGTATATTTCCTCTAATAAATGTATTTCCCTAGCATAGAAGCTACAAATACCATAGACAAGATTAAGATACTTAAGATGAAAAATCTGTTGAGAAAACTAAAACAATGGAATAATTTTGTCAATAGAGAATTATAATTGGCAGGTTTTGTGACATTGGAATTGAACGTGAGTGGAGATGTGTGAAAGAGAAGTAGCAATCTACTTTCTCTTCCAGATTGCATGAATCTCTCTTCTTTCTTGGTGAGCATTTGCAAACATATTAGGCACCCATCCCTTTACCTTATCTCTTCTAAAGCCACATTCAAATACTTAGTGGTTGAGAGCTGTAAAAATTCTCAGAACACTTGTGAAGCCATGGCCATGCCTACCAAGCATCAACTGATAAACAGAAGAGGCAGCACTGAGGCAGGGGAGGTCTGACTGTAATACAGTGTACAACCCATTTAAAATTTGGCAAATTCTTCTGGTAAATTCTACCCTCTTTAAAATTCTTATTTTAAAATGGTGATCAGACATACATTAATGGTTCCAAAATGTTATGTTCTTATGAGTAATTTTCTTTCTTTCTTTGACTCTATTTTTTATTCTCAAAATATTTTTAAATTAAAGATTTAATCTTTGTATTTTGAGTTATTTTAGATAAGCTGGTGGTTATGTCAGATTTTGATCGACATTTTAACTTTTTCAAAGTTTTGTTGTTATTTTGACACAGAGTGATTCACAGCTAAGACTGGGTTCAAACTCAACAAAAACATGAAGATGACCTTCCTCCATTTTTAAAGTGCTGGGATTACAGGCACATCTCATCATCATCACATGTCTGCCCTAATTTTGTAAGTGATTTTCAAAATAACTTTATTTAAGGTCATGAAGTACTTCACAAGTAAACTGAGGAAGCACAAAATATATATCTGCTCTTCTGTCAACTTGAGTTTTCTTGATATGTAATATCATCTGAGTATTTATGACAATCCTTTCAAATATCAATACATTGCTCAATATTAAATTTCACTTTATCCATAACTGGCTGGGTGAATAGAGAAAGTTGAAATAAAAAATTAGAAAATATTCTGGTTATGATAGTTTTCTCTTAGAAACAGGAGTTGTATCCCAGGACTCCAGATAGATGCTTGAATCTGCTAGGAGCATGCTTAAAAGTTGAATGGCTCTTCTTGGCATTCTTGGACAGAAAATATCATTACTCTTGGATTTTAGGACCACAGCTAAGTAAGATAAAAGTTGATTTCATGATAATCAATTTGATAACTGAGACAGATACTCAATATCTAATAGGTGGGTAGCATATTCAGAATGGACGTAATGGACAAAGTTTATATCCCAGGTCAGATGGGGCAAAATTGTGCAGATGGTATCATGTTATTCAAAACAGCATACACTTTAAATCATATAAATTGTTCTGTGTGGACATTCACTTAATATTTTAGGCTACAGGTTATTGTTGGGAATAAAATCACAGAATCAAAACCATGGAGAAAGGAAGAATGTTGTATAATTGAGTTGAACATTTAAAACTCTTTCTCTTATAAAATTTAATAAAACATACTACATATACAGATCACTAGCTGGGTAACACTTTTAGGTGCTGACATGCCTCAGTGATAAAGGCATCTGCTGTCAAACTTGACCTGAGTTTTCTTCAAAGAATCCACATGGTAGCCAGAAAGAAGTGATGTCTACAGTGGTGTTCTAATGTCTATATGTATACCATGACATATGCACATGTGTGCATAAGCAGACAGATGGACAGACAGACAGACAGGCAGACAGACAGACACATAGACACACAATGATATAAAATAAATGCAGCTAGATCTGTGTTGTGGAAACACTGAGGATAGGAAATTGCCAAATTTTCATTTCCTCATCTCCAGACCCTTATCCAAATTTAATCAAGAGCTGTTTCCTGACTCAAACTCTCATTATCTTCAACACAGTGTCTTCCATTTTACAACCACATATGTGATTGAGATAGCATTTAGAACATCATGGTCTCAAAGGTCTTTGACCTCATTTAAGCAATATATTCATGACTGTAGGAACAACCTAAACCTTTAAATTATCTATAGTAAGAAACCTCAGACTATGATTTAGCACTAACCCCCCAGGCCTTCATTAAATATGACGTTTAGGCCATCAAATTCACTTCCAACCTAATCTATATTTCTCAGTATAGCACTCCACATGGCATGTTCGTAGGCATGTTTGTCAGCATGTGGCTTCACATAGAGACCTGTCTACATTGGCATACACTTATCAAGTCTGCTCTGTATTTGAGCTTAATGAAGGGCATAAAAAGTACTAGCTACAAACCAGAAATCAGAAATAACCGTAAGTCTTTACAATGACTACTCCCAATTCTAGCTCTTGCTTAGATTATAGTCATAAATTTTAAACCCAAATTTCCTTTATACTTTAAAAAAACTGTCTTTACTTTAATTTTAAAATCAATATATTCAAAAGTTTTCCCATTTACATCTTTTCCTGATCTATTTTGACCTTGAAGAACTACATAGAACCATTTTTGTTTGTAAGTTACTATAAACTAAAGCACTTATGTAAGAACGTATTTTAAAGAATCAATATATTTTGAACTAAAAAAAAATATGATTTATTTAGGTTTCCTACTCATGGACTTAATACTTGTGCCACCACATACTCTGAAATGAACATCATCATACCTTCAAAGATTAATTTCTATCTAATAAGAGAACCTGTTCTTATTTTTATACAAGTGGTTTATTTTTGTAACATCAGCACTACTGTGGGAAAGAGACACATATAATCCTGGACCTAGTTGACCAGCAGCTTAGCTGAATCAGTACAACTCCAGCTTCAGTGCATGATCCTGTCAATAATGATGATTTTTGTTTTTTAAAAACCTAGTTATGATATATGAATATGTTTTTGTTTAAATACCAGGTGTGGGATATGTGTCTGCATCAGACTGTCCACATCTTCTATGATTGTCTTATGCTCTAGGATAATTAAACCAAAAGCAAGATGGGAGAGGAAAAGATTTATTGACTTACATATCCAAAATCACAGTCCATTGGGGGGGGGTGTGGCCAAGGAAGAAATACTAACCATTCAGGAACCTAGAAATGGGAACTCATACAGAGAATATGAAAGAGCTCTGATTAATGAATGGCTTGCTCTCCTTACTCAGCACTTGCTCAACATACCTTTTTCATAAACCCTAGAAACACCAGCTGATGGGTGAACACTGGCAATCAGTTGGACCCCTCAATCAATCACTAATTAAGAAATAGTTCTATGGGCTTGACTGTTTATAGTTCATTCTTTTGGAGGCATTTTGTCAATTAAGGTTTCTTCCTTGAAGATAACTATAGCTTTTGTTAAGTTGACACAAACCTAGACAGCACAGGAACATACATATAACTAAAAATATAAGTAGACAGAGAATGAAAAAGACAATCAACACCAACTTCTGGCCTAAACATACACACATATACATGCATCTGTGTGAACACATATACCCATGTATATATATTATATAGAAATTAATATATACACATACACAAAACAAGTCTTCCAAAGAGTTGACATTCATTATTATATTATATAATAAAATGAATCAGAGATACTATTTATGATTTTTCTCTTTTCATGCAATTTTATATGACAGGCCTTACTCTGAATATATTTATTTTCTAGAGAAAACAATATTCATAAACTTGCTCAGAATATTAAATAACATATAACAAATTGTTTTAGGCAGAATAGGTCCTAAATTTCATTGTCATTACTTATGATTATTTTTTAAGATGAAGCCTAATCTTCCATAAAATAAGAATTTTACAGTATTCATTCAATTCATATTTTGTAAATCATAAATGAAAAAGTAGTAAATTTAAAAGAGAGAACAAATAATATCAATGTGAATTCATAGGTAAGTAGAGATAGATGATACATAAATAATTGATAAGTGATACGTAAATAGATAGGAGATACATGCATGCATAAATAAATAACATCTAGATGGTTGATATGCAGATAGGACAAATATAAATAGCAACCACTTCCATATCAAATCAAATCACATACTCAGTTCTTATTCTGTCAGTAGAGAAATGAACAAGATAGAAGAGGAGGGATTTATGTTGTTCATTGATCAACAGAAACAATTTGCACAAAGCTTCAAGCCTGAAAACAGCCTCAGAAGAGCTGGGGAAGAGTATAATTAATTACAGTGTATACACACAGCAAAGATAAAAAGAAGAGACACAGTGCAGAAGGCAAAAATGACAAGTTTTCTTACAAGACTCCTTCCTAATCCAAGGCAGAACTGTGGAGAAAGATGTCCTATGTCTAAGGAAGGACAACAAACTTTTGGAAAATAATCACACTTTGCCCTTGATGTAAACACTGAGCCTAGCCCAGTAAAGCTTTTCAAATTTGAGCTCAGTGCATGCCTTGTTTTCCAGGTTGGTATTAGCTGACAGAACATCCAACTTTAAAATATGCCAAGTCAGCTCTAAAAGCCATAGACACTAAACTTGATGTAGTACATGACCTCAATCTCTGGTTACACTCTAGAACCAGAATTATGTCTCATGCAAATGGAAACCAAGTGGAACAGGCAGAGATACACTCAGAGTAGACAAAAAATGTTTAAGTAAAAATGTAGTATGAAACAAAGGTGGTATACTGCAAGGGGTCAGTTTATTCAGAGACTGTAACACCTATAAATATATATGCACCTAAACAAGTGAAGCAAATATTAACAGATCTGAATGGGGAGAGAAACCACTATACTGTATATATAAGAGAGACTTCTGACAATGCACAAATCAGTCTACTACAGAAAGAAACCACTTACATGATTCAGGAGTAAATGGATATGATATACATACTAAGAACATCTTACCCAAAAGAAACAGAGTATATATTATTTCTTGCTTGCTAAGCAAACAAACACATTCAAGAAACTTAAGAATGCTAAAATTGTATCAGGTAGTTTTTGTGACCAAAAATGGTATGAGATTACAATTAAGAATTCTGCTTAAAATGGCTTCAAATGTTAGACATGGTGTGTCCCTGTCTGTGATGCTCTACCGCTATTCACTGATAGGAAAACAATGTTACAATGTTTACATAACTGGAAAAAACCTGTGAACTTAGATTTTTTTAAACCTACTTTTAACAATGGTTTTCAAATACTTTTACCCCACTTCTAACCCATCTTCCAAAGGTACAGGAGGAAAGACGGTAAATAGAAGGAGGTGTGGACCTGTTTAGTTCTTTGAGGCAATTCCAATCTCCATTTGTCAGGATACCAACAGTCCAGTTCAGTAGTGTCAGGATAGCAAACGTGAATCAGCAGTGGTGGCTCAATCCAGCAGAAATAGCCAAGCCTCTGCAGAATTGGCACAAGTCAGCAGGAGCAACCAGAATCAGCAGGGTCGCCAGCAGAAGTTCTCTGCCATGTCTCTATCAATGAAACAACGATCTGTGAAGATGTGAGACCAACAAAACTTTTCAAAGCTAGCTAAGCAAGCACAGTGTTACTGTCTATTGAGTCTTATAGCATATGCCTTCCCACAGTCTTGCCTTAGCAAAACACCATGGGAGTCTACATCAGAAAAACACCACCTGAGTCTACATGACATGATATATCCAGAAACTTCTACTTCAAATACTCAACGTATTAATGGATACTTTTCTTTAATGTTGAGCACCAGGTAGGAAAGCAATATTGCACAGGCTTTGAAATGACCTTACCTATTCACAGCAAGAAATGTTCTACCTATTATCATGACTGGCACTTAAGAGGTCTATTATCAGCTGGCTAGGTGATTTTACTATTTGACTTTAGGCAAGTCCCTCAACTCAGTATGTATTTGGTGATAAAAGTAGTATGAATTCTATGGGGTATTTGAAAAGATTAAAATGTCTTAATATATATAAAGTAAATTCCAAATAAACAACAAATGACAAGGTATGGACATATGCAAACTCCCTGTAAATTTTCACTCTTCTCTCTAGGAGAAGGAAATTTAAATAAGAATATTTAAATATTTTGAAATATTTCCTTCCAATGTCTCCTTAGTATGACAAATTATTCTATTCTTCAACTTCATTTGCTAAAGAAAAAGAAATGTTTCTTTTGTCTTATTGACTTCCAAACTGTTAGAGCCGTGGCTCTCAACCTGTGGGTTATGAACACTTCAGGGTCACATATCAGATATCCTGCATAGCAACTATTTATATTATAATTCAAAACAGTAGCAAATTATAGTTATGAAGTAGCAGTAAACATAATTTTATGGTTGGGGTAACAACATGAGCAACTGTATTAAAGGGTCACAGCATTAGGAATTTGAGAATCACTGTATCAGGGCTTACAATAATTATCTACAGGTCAAATCAGAAATAATATTAACATAAGTGCTCTGGGAATGCACTGCCTGATTTACCACAGAACTCTTAAGTTCTAGGTAAACCTTGTTCAAGGTAAAGATGTCTGCTTTTGGGCAATTGTGAGCCTGATTTAGTATTTTAATGCTGGGAATTAGACACATCTTACTTATTTTTCAATTAACTATTGCTTTCCAGGAGGCTTTTGTAAACTAAAGTATTTAGCTCCTGTATGACAAAGCATCTACTTGGAAATTCTTCATGTTAAACTATAAAATCTTCAACTACCCAACTAAATATATACAAGATCCAAACAGATATGTTTGCAGAATGCTAACTAGTTTTCCAATAATATTCACCTGTTATTGTTACTACATCTGTTAAGCACTCAGTTCATTTCAAGGGGAGTAGAATATTTAGAGATCCATTAATGTTTGGTATAATAGAGAAACTGATTAAAGTGATGTGTGTGTGTGTGTGTGTGTGTGTGTTTTCAAAATCATAGACACATTATTATGTATCCCTTTCTCTGAGATCAAATTCAGATCTCAATCTCTGAGAATATGAGCCAAGTTATATTAAATCATATGAAGCTAGTTCCAATGAGGAGCTGCAAAATTGAGATGTCATTTCTCAAAATAAACTTAAGTGATTTTTGCCACAAATGGGATATAAAAGTTGGCATGGCTAGACATGTATTAATAGCATGTTATCCATTCATGGTTTAATTTTAAAGCAACATTTCTATGTATGTATTCAGGCAAAAATATTTCACTAACATCCAAGTGAAGTAAATTATATCATATTATGAACAAACTTCTAAGGTAAGTCAATTTGAGTATACTTATTTTAAGAACTTATTTTTACTGTTTGACTATGCATGTATATGTATATCTATGTGGGGATACATGCAGGTGGATGCATTTTACTGAGAAGGCCAGAAGAGAACACTAGAAACGCTGGAGACAGTTATAGGTGGTTTTGAGAAGATTATTCTGGGTGCTAAAAGTGAAAATTCACAGTCTTCAAGAGCAATACATGCTCTTAACTTCTGTGCAATCTCTCCAGACCCCAAATTTGAGGTTGTTTTATATAATAGTTTTACTAAGATAACTCAGTATCTATAAAATATACCTATCAATTGCATAATTTAATATTTGGGACATTCACAGGTTGTTATAACCCTTACCATAGTGAGTTTTAGGATCTTTGACTCACTTAGAAAATAACAGATGCCATATATTTATCATTTCCCAACCTATGTTACACGATTAACCATTTGATGCCTAAGGAGCTGCCCAGCAATTGTGTAAATTTATAGAACAACATTCCCTCATGTCTAGTTCTCCAATTTTTTTTAAGAGAACACAATGGATAAGCCTAAATTAGTTAAAATTATTAACAAATTATATAATTGTGAAAATTATTTATACAATCAATAAGAAAGTATTTTATAATAAATGTATAATTTTCAAATATTTTATTTCATTCTTTATATTTTCTTTATTTTCAGAATCTTATTTGTCTTTTGATGCAAAAAAGCTGTTAATATTGATGTTCAATTTCTATCTTTAGATCGTTTAATTATCATTTGCTGTATATGGCTTCCTAAAAACTTAATTTCTATTGTACAATTTTCTGTTTCTATCTCTATTACATATCAAAGAAATGTTCTTTAATCAAAATTTCCCACTTTATTTTCTCTTATACCCTACCTCTCCCAGAATATTCCTCCTCCTTCCCGGGTACCCCTTTTATTTTTTGTGTGTGGGTGTGGTTGTAAGTGTGGAAGTGCCCACATTTACTTGAAATTTCCTGCATGATCATGAGTTATTCATACTTTTGCTTTTATGTATTTAAAGACCCGTATAGAGTCTGGATTTTTAGTTGATCAAATGCATATGTGTGATATTTGCTTGTATTGTATAGGTAATTTCTTTGCTTTTTTAATTATTTAGATGACTATACAGAAGATCTTTAATTTGATGTACACTTATTTGCCTTTTTTCCTCCTGGCTGTAAACCTAGAGTCCTATTCCAGAATTCCATTTATTGAGCCCAAAAGAACTTACCTGTTTCTTTCTAGAAGTTTTACTGTTCAGGGTGTTTTGTTTTGTTTTGTTTTTATATATTTAGACCAATTTTGAATCGATTTCTAATTGGTGGTTGATAGGTGTACGTTGTTGCAGGAGATATTTGAGAAACAGCAGCCTACATAAACATTCTTTAATTTTTACTTTCTAAGTCTCTCTCTCTCTCTCTCTCTCTCTCTCTCTCTCTCTCTCTCTCTCTCTCTCTCTCTCTCTCTCTCTCTCTCTCTGCGTGTGTGTGTGTGTGTGTGTGTGTGTGTGTGTGTGTGTGTCTCCATACATATATGTTCCTGGAGGCACTAGTTCCTTCACAGCCATAACCACCCAGTTGTCAGTGGACCCACCTTCCAGTAAATCAAAACTCTAGATGCTTAAAGATTAACCAAATAGATTTATATATCATCAAATACTCAATACAAAAGATGCCCACACAATTAGAATTGTTATCCCAATGATCTAACCTTTTGATATGAATAACTTTTAGAGTCTGCTAGAGACACACATCTGTAGCCATCTCTATTCTCCTCCTGTCTATCCTCTCCCTGCGTTTTTATCTCCTCCCAACTCCTAGCTCTGCCTACCTCTTCCCTATCCAATGACAGAGCTCTGCTGCAAATACATTGGGCAGGAAATTTTTGCCACAGTAGGTTTTCAATTATTTTTCCTGTAGATATTCAGTATTCTCAGCATCATTTATTAAAGACCTTCTCTTTCCCCATTGTGTACCCTTGACATATTTTTTTCAAATATAAATTGCCTGTAAGTTCTTGGTCTTGTGTCTATAACTATTCCTTTTAATAATCTGTGAAACTGTATGCCAATTCCATGTTGTTTTGATTACAATTGCTTGCAGCATAATTTGAGGTCTGGTAGTTTGATGTTTACCCTGTTGGCTATGCCTATTATTTTGGCTATTCAGGATATTTGGGGTTTGGGTTTTTTTTTTTTGTTTTGTTTTGTTTTGTTTTGGTGTTTTG
The DNA here is from genome assembly GCF_011762505.2 of Arvicanthis niloticus. Taxonomy (NCBI): domain Eukaryota; kingdom Metazoa; phylum Chordata; class Mammalia; order Rodentia; family Muridae; genus Arvicanthis; species Arvicanthis niloticus. The sequence continues at coordinate 15,953,892 of NC_047664.1, forward strand.
GGTTTGTTTGGGGGTGGGGGTTGTTGTTTGTTTTGTTTTTGTCTTTGTGCCCCTGCATGACATTTAAAGTTGGTTTTTCTAACACTTTAAAGAATTATGGTGGTATTATAATGAAGGCTGGCTGGCTGAGTAGATAACTTTAGGAAGATCTCTGAGATTCTAATATATGTTTGAATATTGGCTCCTGTCAGATTAAAGAAATTTCCATCCAATGTGTCTTTCAGCACATATCTTAGCCTTAGTTCACTTTCTTTGCCATCTATAGTTTTATGGTACATGGACTAAGTGTCTTTGTGCCACTCCATAATTCTTGAGGACTATCTTCATTTGCCCAAATTCTGTCTTTTATTTTTCCTGATTGGTTAATTTCTAATGGTCTGTCTTCAAGGTCACTTACTCTGTTCTGAATTCTACCAAACTGGCAGTTGAACTTTTCTGTGGCATTATTTTTTTTTTTTTACTTCAGCTGTTGTATTTTTCATTTCTTATATCTCTGTTGATGCTTGTCTATCAGTTTTTCCATTTTATTCTTGTACTGCTTTCTAAATTTTATTAATTGCACAAATTAAATGTTTAATTAATTTTTTTCAATTCCAGGTATCTACCTCATGTGTCTTAGGCCAATAATCTACTGTAGGGCAGTGGGCTGTGAGAAGCAACTGGGTGTTAATCTACCACATGTCAGCATTCTCAGCCTTTATTACATGCTGAGTCCTGCTTGACCCTGTGGACTGAATGGTGAGAATTGGCTTCCACCGAGGGGACAGAGCCAGCAGTATGTAGGCCTCCTTGAATATTGACAGTTGAGATAGATAGATAGATAGATAGATAGATAGATAGATAGAGGCATAGATATAGACATTGGTGTAGACATAGATGTAGATATAGACATAGACTTAGACATAGACATAGATAGATATAGATATTTTCATGTTACTCCTTTGGGAATTATTCTCCCTACCAAGGTTATTGGAAAATATTTTTCCTGCCAAAGCTATGGGGGAATGTCTTCTCTGTTAAAGTTAACAACTCGAATGATAGTCACAGATTTCATGAGGCTGAGAGACAAGGGTGTCTCTAATATCTCAGTCAAATGGTAAAACACTGTGACATTCAGGACAGTTCAGAAAGCTGTGGGGAAGAACTTTGAAAACATGAGTTAAAAGATATATAATTTCACAGCTATGCAAAAATATAAGGATGCAAAATGAATTATATGAAGGGCTTTGCAGACATAAAAAATAGAGGCCACTGCACCATGATCCAGATTGTCAGAAAGATGCAAGGACAGGCAGATACAAAGACAGGCTGATTCTTGAGTTCAAAGTCAGCCTGGAAGAGAGCTAATTTAAGTCCAGGCATAATAATAATCTCAGGATAGGATCCCACCCAGCTATGTTTGTTTGTTTCTTGGGTTTACAAAGGCAGACAAATGTCTGAATTTACTTGCCATGTTAAAAAAAAACAAACAACAAAAAACAAAAAACTTCTCAGCACTCTAGAGAAGCTGGCCTTTGTTCCACAATCCTAGTTTTATTTTTCCATATGAAGAAGCTGGGAGTAGAATGAGATATTGAGAATCTAGGCATTTGGGTCACTCTAACCATTAGACAAGCAGCTGTAGAGGAGTGGAATCATTAGTTCTTTATGTAAGAACTTAACGTATCTTTTAACTCATTAATTTGGGAGGGAAAGGGCTGGCCCCAGTTCACATTCTAGACTCATACTGTTCCTTCCCAAGATTCAGCAGATTTTCTTGATGAAAAACCTTTCATTTGCTACAACATGCCCAAAAAACATTTTCTACAAACTGAATATTTTATAATAGCATTTAACAATTTCAGGAAAAAGTCTTCAGATTTTCTCACACTGTTCTACCTGTAAAAAGCTTAAATCATGAGATTTTATTGACAGTAAATCTATGTGTAATTCATGTAAAGTAATTACATGAATTCATGGCTAGACAGATGGCTGAGCATTCAGGGGGAGGTACTACTCTTGTAGTGGGCTGGAATTTGCTTTTCAGAAGCCATAGCAGGCACCTCCAACGCCCTATAACTCCAATTCCACGGGATCAACCAAAACACTCCCCACTAAACTCTAGAACTTTCTATTAACATGCAATCCTGCTGCCCCCACACACAGCATACTAATGATTTAAAAAAATAAAAATAAATCTTTTTATTTGAAATTTGGGTCTTTACAAAACTTAGAAATGGAAAGCAGCCATTCTTCTACATCTTTCTAAAACATCCTCAAGGCCTTGTTATGTAGTCATTTACTGTGTTGGTTCTCTAAGAGTCATTTAAACTTAGCCAAGACCTGCTTGTCATGGCTGCTGTATGTTGTTTAATACACAAAATCACAATATGGCATAGAAGATATATATATACATATACATATATATATATATATATATATATATATATATATATATGTATATGTATATATATATCTTCACAGTTTCAAAAAGTATCACAAGTTTCTTCTAAAAAACACCAAAATTTGTCTCACTTCTGAAAGTGCCTTCACCCTGTGCTTCGTGTTTAGTAATAACTGACCCAGGCAGTGTTCACTACTAAAACCATGGAACAATTTTCAATATTTAAAATATAAGTTGAGCTTTGTTTTCAAGCAAGTAAATTCAGACATTTGTCTGCCTTTGTAAACCCAAGAAACAAACTTAGCTGGGTGGGATCCTACCCTGAGATTATTATTATGCCTGGACTTAAATTACCTCTCCCCCAGGCTGACTTTGAACTCAAGAATCAGCCTGTCTTTGTATCTGCCTGTCCTTGCATCTTTCTGACAATCTGGATCATGGTGCAGTGGCCTCTATTTTTAAGGTCTGCAAAGTTGAGCTACCTAGTAACAGCACTAGATTTCTTTGCTTTGGGGTTAAAATGTTTTAATGAAGTTTTTATTCAAAAGTTTTCAAATACTGGAAGAAAGTTTTATTAGATATCAAAAAATATTACTAAAATTTTCAGAATTGATTATGTGTGTCAGTGTAATTAAAAAGAATGAAAAATTATTCAGCTAGTATATCTTTCTAGTTTTTGATATTGTTTTCCCTATTATAGAAACATGTACATTGCCCATATTAATCTTATATAAATATATTTTACTTTAGTAATTTTGTTTATTTTATGAGAAAGAATACTTTGTTCTTATTTAATGAGCAAGAAAATGTTATGCATTAATGTGTGGGCACCATGTGTTTGCAGGTGTGAAGTTGCCTGGAACTGGAGTTCCAATTGTGAGATACTATGTGGGTCTTAGAAACAGTCCATGTAGAGCAGCAAGTGCTCCATTTTTAAATGAAATATGAACATATTACTTATTAGTATGCTCAATAATGAACATGTTATCACTTTCTTCATGTGAGAGACAATACACCTGCACCATGTGATGGGAGGAGCAGGATAAGGGCTCTCAACATGGGTGTCAAATGTCTCCACAAGAAATCCCCATTTACCAAGCAAAGGATGTTTCCTGTTAGCATTTTCTCTTCTGTAAGTTCCAGGCAAATAATCACGATTTCCCCAGAATCCCTTTGAGCGGTCACTGCCTCATATTCAGGAGAATATAAGGTTACATACATCAAAAACACACAGGACATTAATAAATGACACTTGGACATAGATCCAACATTACCAAATTTCTTCAAATGTTAAAGGGTAGGAGGGACAACTACCCAAAGAAAGTTCCTCAGTCATGGTAACATTTATGGAAATCTTATATCAAAGGCACAAGGGATCACTGTTACTGTCATGTTACCCTGTGCAGTAGAATAAGTTTGCAGATAAATGTATACACTATCCCTGGCTTAGGTTTCTCCTCTGGTTTTCTTTTTTTTCCTTTTGTTAAATGGTGACATTCTGCCTTTCACCTGCCTTAGCTGTCATTTCATTTTTTAAAATAGAAAGAGTAAAAAATGGTAGAAGAGGATGAGGACATGGTGAAAAACAAACCTGTTAAGACGAAAATAAAATAAAAATTCAAAAACTAGATGTAATACAATATAACAGAAAATGGGTGGAAACAGTACATGCTAACAGACAATATGACACACAGACAGTATGGGAGTAGACAGAGAAGTGCAGAGGCCACAGACTATACCATGACAACAGCCTACACCAATACCACAGCCTACACCAAGAGCCTTTCAATAGACTGCTGAAGAAACTGGATCTGCTGCTTTAGCTGAGAGCCTTCTTTGATGGAAACAGAACAGGAGATGACCATGACTGGCCTGGAAACTCCACAGGCCCATCTTAAAGCCTTCTTGGAGCACACAAATATGTAGGGGACATTCTTGTCTTCACACAGCAGAGGAAGTTGAGAGATGATCTCCAAGGGCTCGGCATCTGCTGCCATCACAACGAACTCAGAGATGCGCCCGTTGAGGGTTTTGGTGGCTTCCCTGGCTTCTTTCTGAAGCTGCTTGTAGTTACAGCAGTTTTTAGGTGAGGTGGGCATCCGTGAGGGGAAAGAAGACCGTCAGATTCACATCAGCCTTCGTCATGGCTGCGGTTCGCCAGCCTTGCAGCAGCAAGTCCTTTCAAGCCCTGCCCCATCTCTCCAGCACCCATGTATTTTATAAAAATTCAAAGATTGTGCATGTGTATATGACATGAAAGACTAAGTAAAACTGCTCAGTGGGACAAAGAAGTCTAACCGATAGTGAGAGGACTGAGAAAGAAAAGGGTAGTAGTGGTGGAGGGGAATGGGTACAACTCAGTATTTACTTCTATGAGATATTCTTCTGTACCACAGTACCATGTCTGAAGATTATATGCTATGAAAGAATTTCAAAAGAAAATACATTTTAATAAATCTGACATTAAAAGAAATATGTTTAGTGAGTTTATTCTCTACTTTTATGTAACTAGTTGTATTATTTATAGTTCCACATTTGCTTTTAGCTCATTGAATTGTAATAATTAATAATGATGAGAAATACTATTGTAATTGTGATTTTCTCATTACCCAGTCATTATTTGAAATCATTTTAGCATATGGTGCCATAAGAACTCTGCTTGTGGGTTAGGAAAGATGATTTCAAAGAATTTAGTTGTGTTTAAATGAAGATCAAAAGCAATAGAAAATTAATGTGGCAAATTGCCTGCAACTACTAAAAGCAATTTTTACTCTCTTTCAGCTAAACACTGCTAATTCTTAGGTAAACAGCCTTAAATTAGTTGTTATATCTATCTAATTGTACACACATGTTACATTTATAAAATGTTCCCAAGTCATATGATTTAAAATGCCATTCCAAATGCCCTGAAATTAAATAGTCCAACCTTCTGAATAATATAAACTGAAAAATGTAACTTTCTTTAATTTGAAAACACACATGGAAACGTATATTAATGTTTATATAAATATGTTAAAATACTTGCTATCTTCAGTTACACCTGGTAGAACTATGAAAACTGTCAGTCATCAGGGCATTAATAAAGTCAGAGAAAATCTAGCATTCAAAGTGTTGAACCTTGAAAAATATGTTCTGTAACACCAAGGATTAGCAGCCCCAACAGTGGTTAACATTGTGGAAAACAACTAATTTCAAAATAGAGTTACTTAAAAAATAAATTCTTGGCTCTAATGGACTCTTAGTTGCAGGAAATTCTCTTTCCTGCCTTCTAAAACCAAAATGTACTTACTTCTGGTCTGACTGTGCTGCCAAGATAATCAGTTTCCAAATATGCATACACAAAAGCACCAGGCCTGGGGCCAGAGTGCACACTAAGTTAGGCAGTCAGCTCTGTAGGACCTTACATGATAGTCAGGAAATGAGCTGCATATATGCAAATTAATAAGAAAACAGCAGTTCCAGTAGAAAAACAATATGAAGAAAGCTCTCATATTGTGGTGAGTACTTCACACCTTTAAGAAAGTTCAACAATCCATCGGAGTGCATGTTGTAATTCCTATTGTGTTTCCAGAAAAACTAAGGCTCAAAGAGATTTGTATTATTTCTAAGAAATTACAAAATGTACAATCATACTCATATATATATATATATACATAGAAATATATACATACATGTATATGCATATACATGTATATGCATATACATGTATGTATGTATGTATATATTCCTAGTAAATTCTTATGCTGCTTCCCCCAAGGCTTGGGTCCTGGAATGCTGGTGTTGAGGGAGTGATAAAAGGACTGATATCAGCACACATAATGGTAAATCTGGAATTAGGTGAAAAGCTTTCCTCCATGAATCAGTGCAATCCCTAGTTAATGTATATTTTTTAAATTAATTTTTTTGCTTATTCATTTTAAGTCTGGCTCACTTCTACCTGCCTGTCATCCCCTCACACAATTTTTCCCTTACTTCTCCTCTGAGAAGTTGGATATTCCCCAACCCTGGCACTTCAATTCTCTCCAAGGCTAGGTGCTTCCTCTCTCACTGAGGCCACACAAGATAGCCCAGCTAAAAAAACATATGCCATGTACAGGCAAAAGCTTTTGGGATACCCCCAGCTCTGGTTGTTCTGGTCCAGCATGAAGACCAAGCTGTACATCTATAACATATGTGCAGGAAGGTGTAGGTCCAGCCCATGTATGTTCTTTGATTGGTGGTTCAGTCTCTGAGAGCCTCAAAGTTTCAAGTCAGTTGATTTTGCTGGTTTTACTGTGGAGTTCCTATCTCCTTAGGGACCCACAATCCTTCCTCCTATTCTTCCATAATGATCCCCAAGCTTCAGGCACTGTTTGACTGTGGGTGTCTGTATCTGTCTGAGTCAGCTGCTGGGTAGATCCTCTTAGAGGAGAACATGATCCTGTCTAGAAGCATGACAAATTGTCATTTATAGTGTCAGGGATTGGTGATTGCCATGGGATGGGTCTCAAGATGGGCCTGTTATAGGTTGGCCATTCCCTCAGTCTCTGCTCTATCCCTTGTGCCTGAATTACTGGTAGACAGGATACAATTTGGATTGAAAGTTTTTCAGGAGGGTTGTTATTACTCCACTGGAGTTTCTGTCTGTCTACAGGAGGCGGCCTCTTTGGATTCTATATCCCTAATGCAGTGAGTCACAGCTAAGGTCATTCCCATTGATTCTTGGACATCTGCCTTATTCCAGTCTCTGTCTCATCTTGTAGATGCTTCCCCCGCTACCTCTTCACCCTTGTCAGTTGCAGATTTCCATTCATTGTCATGGCTATCTAGGCATCTATTCTGTCCTTTCCCATACCCGCTCCTGAATCTCCCATTCTTCACCTCATTGCCCCTACCTCTCAGTCCCCTCCCTCCATCTGCCTCTTATGACTATTTTATTCCCCCTTCTAAGTGATATTCAAGCTTCTTTCCTTGAGCCTTCCTTGTTTAGCTTCTTTGACTCTGTTGGTCTTCCTGTGGAGTTTCTATCCCTTTAGAGGCTTCCTCCTGTTCTTCTCTAAGAGTTTCTAGGCTCCATGCCTCTGTCTTAGTCAATTGGTGGGTCTGGCCTCTTAGAAGACAGCTATGCTAGATTTCTGTCTTCAAGCATAACAGAGTATCATTAATAGTGTCAGGGACTGGTGCTTGCCCATGGAATGGATCTAAAATAGGGCCAATTGTTGATTGGCTCTTCCTTCAGGCTCTCTTCCATACCCAATCCCTATATTTCTTGTAGACAGGATATGTTTTGGATGGAAAGTTTTGTAAGTGGGTTGGTCTCTATTGCTCCACCAGGATTTCTGCCTGACCACAGGAGGCAGCTTCTTCAGGATCCATATCCCCAGCATAGTTAGTCACAGCTAAGGACACCCCAATGGATTCTTAGGTGCCTCCCCTATCTCAGGTCTCTGTCTCTTTCTGGAGAGGCTCTCTACCTCCCACCCCCAACAGTTGCAGATTCTCATTCATTCTCATGGCCATCTGGCCATTCCCCTGCCCCTCCACAAGTGTATTTTAACATGGGCACAGCCATGGAGAAGACACATGGGGCAATTGGCAAAGCTGTTGTAATACAGCTCAGGCAAAGCTTTTCTTAAGAACTTTTCTGAGTATGAATGTTAACTGAATGATGGACCACTATGTGCAAAGTCTATAAAGTCCACTTAGATGTTTACAGCTGGAGACCTCTCTTTACAGAGACCACCTGCATAAACTACTTATCTCCTTCCCCTGGGCTATACCTAAAGCACTAAGGTTCCTGGTTATGGTGGTAGCAGTAGAAGAACTTCACCTAATTCTTTTGTGGAATAGGTAATCTTATGTTTCAAAACAAAATTTGGAGGCTATAGAGATAGCTCAGAAATGAAGAGTGTTTGTACCCTTGCAGATTTCCCAGGTTCCAGTCCCAGCACCCAGATCAGGCAGGTCACAACCATCATGACCCCAACAGCACAGTAGGTAGGACATATTCTTCTGGACTCCATAAGTATTTACATTTACATGTCTACTCTCCCAAACACATATGCACAATTAAAAAAATAATAAAAGGAAATGTTAAAATACAACTAGGAATCATGTTACCAAAATCTATTAAACAATCCTAAGGACTTCTGATTACTGGCTATCAATCATTTAACCAGATGTTCCAACATGTTCCTGTAGTCTGTCTTGTTTTGCCTCCTAAGAAGGCATTAATGTGGTACTATGGGAATAAATGAGGTGTGTTCCTGCTCTAAAGGCAAACATTCTGTCGATCTGAGGCAAGCACTGTGGGCATCTTTCCCAATCATGTGCATCCCACAGGGTTGTCTCTTGCACAATATTCTTATTTTGTGTCTGCTGTGCTTACCTCATTTATTTCTACAGCATCACACTAATGCCTTCTTAGGAGGATGTAGTATCTCCACAATGCTATGTGTTGGTTTTGCATGGTGTGTCACGTGAAGAATGGGGGTCATTGTTCTCTAGAGGAACAGAATGGAAACAATGGCAACATGCTGCCAAAGAAGATTTATTAGATGAACTTACACAGTAGGTGCTATGTATTCCAACAATGGCTGTCTGTGTACTTGGGAAGCTAAGAACTTAGGCTTAGTCTGTGATAGAGGATGCGTTAGCCATCTCACTCTTTTGCCAAAGCTTGGAAGCTGCAAAAAACAAAAAACAAAAAACAACAACAACAAAAACCAAAAACAAACCAAAAAAAAAAAAAAAACCACCACCACCAACAACAACAACAAAAACCCCCAGCTACCCAGCTAGTTTTTAGTCAGTGGAGAATCTGGGCTTGGAGACCAGTGGTGTAAAATAGCAGAATTAGCAGCAACAATTAAATAGTGACACTTGCAATGAAGAAGCACCGCAGGCCTGCAATCTGCTCTTTTTCTTTGGACACCTTTATACAAGGGCTATCACTGGAACGTGCTGCTCACTATGAGGGAGGCTTTGTGCCCACAAATCCTTCCTGAAATGCTCTTACAAACATTTGGAGAGTGATATCTTTTAGTTGATAATGGATCCAACCAAGTTGTCAATTAAGACTAACTATTAAAGATGCCCAAAGGTAGGGAAACTAGATTGTCTTCATTTCTAAGTTCTTAATGTAGTACAGCTGAAAGCACCACCACAGTAAACATCACCAGGAAACTGAGAGAAATGGTCACTGTGGGATATGAATGTGCATTTCTCAAGTACTAAATTTAAACTCCTCCACTTGCTTCATTTAAATCTATAAATTTACAAGATATTTTGGTTATGTTAGTTCTCCTTTTAGTGTGTCTGTCTAACCCCTGTAGAATGTGTTAAAGCATTTCAAAATTCAAATTCAGTTGATATAATGGGGTGGGGGGAAGCAAATGCCTATCTCACAAATGGAAATGTTGAGAACACAAACAAAAATTATGTCTGGAAAAAATGTGTCATATTATTGAAACAAAATTCACAAAATATAGAAATGATGATAATGTATACATTGTTGAAGAGATTGTTATGGACTGGACTGTGCTGCCTCTCAATATATTGAAGGTCAACTCTTAAATTTTAGGATGAGGCTGTTTTCAGAGTGGTTATTTAAAGAGGAAACTGTATCTGAACTCACTAGAGTGGTCTCTGAGTAAACCACTCTCCTTGGGAAATAGGGCACAGGCATACACAGAGAATAGAGTACATAAAGATACAAGGAACAGCAGGTGAAAGCCAGCAAAGAAAAAAAGCATCCTAGAAATGCATGTTTGGTGACAACTCGATTTGTGTCTCACACACAGGGAGACAGGACTTCATGCTGTTTCAGCTACCTAAACAGCAGTTTCACATCATGGCAACCCTATAAAGTGTGCACATGTTCTCTTTAAAAAGCATTTATTTGGTAGGAATATAAAAATGAGAGAAACCAAATATGTTAAGAATTGTCAATTGAAAACTGAGTGGAATATTTTAAAGACAGAAAATAACAGAAGTATTTTTAGTAGGAGAATAGAGAAATACTTTGAGTTATTATCACATATAGAAAAAGAAACAAATTACAGAAAACAAGCTTAAGAATGCTATATAAATATATTCTTAATTATCTAAATTACAATCATTAACCAATTTAAAGTTATATTGGCTTGCTTGCATGTTCTCTAGAGGTAAAATTGTTTTTAAAGCACCATACCTCACCAACCAGCTCAAAATATAGTTATTGGGATTTTGCTTCAGTTAGTTATTTGAACTTTTGTTGTGTGTCTATCGAAACCCTGAAGACTGTGATTACTTGTATGAATATTCATCATGTTATCATAATTTTCAAGCATTTTGTTCTCATATTTATATAATCTTTATATAGATCAAGCTTAATTTATTTGCCTTTTAGTTTTAAGATGTTGTATTTCTTGTGTGTGTTTGTAAGAAAGTTAAATATAATCTGAGAAAGCTCCAAAGCTCATGTCTGCGAGGACACATTTTTTAGCACCAGGACTGATGTTGGATTTATTATCACAATAATAAAGCAGTTAGTCACCTAATAGGCTGAGTCACAGGCCACCAGCTCCATGATTGCCCAATCCTACTTTCTACAGGCCAACAGTAACAGAAATAGCATAGCATTGCACTGAAGCACACATACATCAGTGTACTATAACAGAGGACATGATAAACATCCACATAACAACAGACATGTCATAGTTCACAAGGATGCCAAAATTATACATTAAAAAAGAGCTTATCTACAAATTGTACAGGAAATGCTTACTATGGCATGTAAACAAATTATACCAAACCTCAACTCTTTTATCTGTCAACATTTAGCTGGCCAGTTCTTGGCCTAAAATTGATACATAATCCTGCTTTGACTGTTTGTTTTCAAAATGTTCATAACTATTATTAAGTAAATATTTCAGCTCTAAACTAATATATTTGATATGAGAATAGTTTTAAATAATTGTTATTTGAACAGATATACTTCTCTGACAATTGGGAGTTTTTTAATGGGTCTGAAGCAACATGTGAAACTACAACAAAAAATATTGTATGAGACAAGTTATCAATGCAGAAAGAGCTGGGTATTTAAGCAGTGAGACACTAGAAAATTTACTTAGACCCTAACTCAAGGCTATAAACACAGGTTCCATATTTTATATTTTTTTTCAAGTTGGGTCGAAAAACATCAATATACAATTAATACTTCCAAATTATATAAAATGGCATAAATGTTCCAAAAAAAAAAAACAAAACTCAGATACCACAAAGAGATTGCATATAGTTACAAACTTAATTACAACATTAAAAAAGAATTGTTCACAATTTCTAAGAATGAACATAGAAGAATTGTACAGATGGATATTTTTCTTGTATTTAAATTACTAAGCAATTTTTACATTTATTGAAAAAAATACTTCCCTTGTTCCCCATCTCAAGTGCTTGTATTATCTACTTTGCTCTCCATAAAGATTTCCCATCTGAAACCTTGTTAACACAGATAACAATAAGACATAGATGGATGTGTTCATCTGCTGAAATGTGTGATTAATTAGTTGATATGAGCTAAACGAAGACAGAACAGAAAAAGTACATAGAAAGTTCTGTTGGGCTCAAGTTAGCACAGGTCATACAGAAACATAAAAGCCTCTTTAACTATTAACTAGCCATATTATTTTTCATGATAATATGCTATACTTCATGAGAGTAGTGTGAATTTTCTTAATTTGTTCATTATTTTTAAGACACTTAAATTACAGAAATGTAAAGAAAATGGTGATAAAACCATTGCAATAAACTTGAACTTTTGTCCGTGTGTGTATTATTTTTTATTATTGAATGATTGTGTGTGTGTGTGTGTGTGTGTGTGTGTGTGTGTGTGGTATATTGCAGTGTGTTAATAAGTATGATATTGTACTTGCTTATGGATGGATGTATAAAAGCCACTCAATCTCCAGAATTTTTAAGACAGGATCTTGCCCAGAATCTGGATTTCTTTTTTTTTTTTTTTTCAACTATAAAAAGCAATATGAATCACCTGCCTCTGGTCTTGCACTGGAGTTTCAGAGTCATGCTACCGGCCCAAGCTTATGTGCCTTACTAGACCACTTCCTCACATTTACAAATACTCTGCGTTATTCCTCTAGCACTTAAAATTAAACAGACTTAAGCATTGCTAATTATTTGCTAACCAAGTAAGTTGTTTAAAATGATTTAACCGATTATTGGCTAACTAGAATTGCATTCTATTTTAGCTATGTGCTACTATGACTCAGCCCTGCATACCATGGATATTAACTGCAAACATTGATTGTGAAGAAGAACGAACAGGCACCACAATAAAGAATCACAATATCCTTTGTTTGCCATTGAAATACAGAGAAAATATTTTCTCAACTGAATTACCTTTGCAATTTCTTTCTGTAAATTTCATTAGCATAAAATTTTCCATTCTAACTCATACATTATAACTGGGTGAGAAAAAGTCTGTATATAAAAGGAAAAGAGTGCATAATTTTAAAATGCTTCCTAAAATACTCGTCATAACAATTAGCGTAATTTTATCATTATTTTGTTTATCTAAATTTATATTCAAATAAGTCAAGACTTAATGTGAGGGTTCTAAAGATTTCAAACAAGTTTTCTATTTGAGAAGGAAATGATTGCATACTAAAGGCATTGTAAGGTAAGAAAGGCCAAACCCTTCATGGTTCCTGTTTTGCTTTCTTTGCTTGGAATACCAGTTTGTCTTTACGAGCACTGCAGTTGTAGCTCCTGCAGCTCTGGTTTGCACTAGAAGCACTCTGCAGGATGAATCTTCCACAGACACTAAGATGCAGGAAGGTTTTAAGGAGATGTGCAGATTTTCATTTCCTGCTCAGAATCTTTGACATAAAATTAGCTTCTTGATGACTTATTTCCCATGGAAATAGAATTCTATTTCACTGCTGGGATTTAACTGTAGAAAACAGCTTGTTAAGCATTTATTAAATGATCTGCTTTCCTTCATCTGACATTAAATCACATTGTAATGCCAGGAGATCACAACTAATATGCTAATGAGTGACCATGACAAATCTGAATGAGAAGCTGAAAGCTCAAGCATCTTGAACCCAAACCACCTGAACATTGTGTTGTAACTTCTGTTGCTTTGCCTTTCTTTGTATTCACAAATTTGAAAAAATCAGTGGCTGATCTCATTCACAAAACGATAATGTGATATCCACTTTTTACTTTGTGTAGGATAGGAATTGAACCCAGGTTCCTCACATGTCTGGCAAGTGCTCTCCGCGAAGCTGTGCCTCAGCCCTATTTTACTCTTTTATTTTGCATTAAAGTCTCACTAAATTTTCCAGGAGAAATTGTTTTTCCTCCCAGGTGGCCAGATGACAGCCCTCAGCCACTAGCTCTGTCTTCAGATCTATCTGGACATCTTCTCATCCTGGTGATGTCACAGAAGTGAGACAGGGGATCAATTATCTCAGACTCAAGCAACAATTTTACAGGAGTTGGTGACAGGAGAAAATGAGCTCATTGGAAAAGATGTTTGTGGCAAGTAAATGGTGGGTTAGAACAGATGTAGCCGTGAGAAATATAAGTGCTAGGTTAGCAGAGAAATGTCACACAATGTCCATGAATCTATAAACACTGTGACTCAAAAGCTAATTTTACCCAGACAGAATTCACTTGTTGAGGATTGGTTTTTTGCTATGTATGGTGATGCTAAATACTGGCTCCTAAGGTTTGCTTGCTTCCCTGTACTAAAGAATCCATACATAGACCCAACTGATGTTATGGAGGGGACCCTATCCCCTCCAAGTTGTATGCCTACAACCTACAGCTGGACAGAAAAGAAATAGACTGGATTTTTGGTTCTTGAGCTTGGGGTCAGAGGCAGGAGACCTGAGGTGGGGATGTGGGGGAAGGAAGAAAGGGAGAGAGGAGAGAGACCATGGGTGTGAATCATGTAAATATGGCCATGACTGGTGAATTGGAGTTAAGAGCAGTCCAGATGGAACCTAGCAAGTTATAACTTGGGGTTATTTATAGGGAAGAAGATTCTAATAGCTTAAAAGGTAAATTTTAATTTTTAAAAAATTTAAATTCCACCAGGACAATTTAGTGAGACTTAAATACAAAATAAAAGAGTAAAACAGGGCTGGAGTACAGCTTAGTAGAGAGCACTTGCCAGATGTGAGGAACTTGGGTTCAGTTCCAGTCCTATACAAAGTAAAGAGTAAATTTTACATTATTGTTTCTGGGAACTGAATGATCAAAGGTAGGATAGAAACTCAGATTTGAGATTAAATATTTCCTACAATATTCACCTTCTGGACTCCTTCTATGAATTGAAAAAAATGCCCGTTGTGTCATTGACCAACTGCTTTCCTGTCACCACACTTCAACCAGTGGACGGTACATGATTCATGACCTTTGTACATGTATTTTTATACTCTACAAATATACTGTAAATAACTTTATTGGCGTTAGCCCTTCTCCAGTGAAAATTGTTGGTCACAAAATATGATGATTTCAGGCAAATTAATATAAATATTGAAAATATTTTATGTTCCAGGAAAAAATATGAAACCAGTTAAGAACATGATCACCTAGAAAAGAGAGTTTAAGATGAATCCGATTTTTAAGTACTTTAAAAACATGCTATCTGAATAATAAGGGTGACAGAAGAGAAAACAAAATAGAAAAATTTAAGACACCTTGAAGTGATCATAGTGTCCATGTCTCATGGCAACCTAAAGTAGCCTAGACCACATCCCTCCTCAGCTCTCTTTCTGTCTACTCAAAATACAAAATGGCAACTTGTATCTACTGTCAGTGTCAACTCAGATGCCAGTTCAAGTCTACCTCAAAGTACCTTTAGTCTAAAGGCTACAGATAGTTGTGGAAATATTACTAAATGCATTTATAAACTTGAAAATGATTCATAAAAATGGAGGAAAGGGAGAGACCAAAAATGTATGTACTAAAGTAAAATGGATAGAAGATATACATGTCATAAATTGATACAGACAAATAGATGAGGTAGGTAGCTAGATAGATGATAGATAGATAGATAGATAGATAGATAGATAGACAGACAAAAATACACCTCAAAGTAATTGTATAATTTGTGACTCTTGATCACATGAAGATTGAAAATAGGTACCTTATTATTATGAAACCATTATCAGTGATAGAATTAAAATATGAGAAATTACTCCAATATCAAAATGTCTACTTATCACAGTTGGTATATACTATTAAATACCATCTGATATATAGCAACGTTAGAAGTTCTAACAGGAAGTTGATCATCTTGGGGCTGACAGGAATACCCCTCCTCTTTTGACTTTGTATATGGTTTGGATTCCACCGAATCCTCACAGATAACATTTTCACTTGAGTTCTAAGCTCTCCCTGAACATGATGCAAATGCCCTACAGGAAGGGAATGTACAAGCATGGGCATGCATATTTCCTTGGCTTACACAGATGTGTTGCTATTCCATAGCATTTCATTTAAAATGCATATTACATGAATAGTTTGGAATGAAAAATAATGGCAACAGATAAATATCAGCAGTAGAGATCCTACACTGTTAATGTTCTCATAACATTGGCTCTGCATACAGTTTAAGCAGGTAAAGTAATTATTGTAAAATTAAAGTCTCCAAATCTCACAGCAGTGGGAAAATTGGTTAGGCATTAAGATGTGTAAACAGACTTTTTGAAATAGCAATGAAAATAAGTTTAGGAAAAAACGTGGAACAGAAGAAAATAACCTATTGTATCTTTATAGCATCTTTTCTCAAGCAGGCTTCACTTTCCATTCATCAATGATAAAAACTGAATTGCATCTGGAGAATGGTGAAAAATGATACTTTTCCATTGAAATACTCTCTTCATCTGCTCTGCTTTTATTTCTTCATGCTTATATCTCTGGAACAGACACAGTGTTGGCAAGGTTACAAACCCACGTTCCATGATCTGCCACAGATGCCTGTGAGGTGAGTCATCCCTAGTCTAAATACAGATGGATTTTTTTCCATCAATTATAGACAAGTTACCTTTCTGTCATTTCAGTATTACATCAAACCACAGATTATAGGGACCACATTTGCAGAATATCTTAGTCTATAGACAGAAGCCACTGCAGAAGATTCCTCAAAATCTTAGCCTCAGCTCAAACAAACTCATCACTAATTGCTTTCTTCATAAATAGGCCCCCTGAAACTTTTGAAACAGTTAATTTGGGTCTTTGTGTTTAAACACAACAAAACTATTTAATATATTACTACCTCCCAAAGCTATCTTTCTATCCAGCTCTATTTCAAAGGAATTCTCTTCTTCTTTTCTTACTATTGACCACCTTTTGTGGGTAGGTGGGAACAAACATTGATTCACTCCAGATGGGAAACTGACAACAGACCCAAGTATGGATTCCACTGTCCAACTTCATGAATAAATGAGTTGTATTAGAGCTTCTCAGAAAAATTAGGTTACAGGTTAGTTAGATGTGTAAAAATTATTCAACCACAGTCACATCAGTAAAATCCATAACAGTGTAAATAATAACTCTGGAATTTGGAAAGCTACAGCACACTGGACAACCTGCCTGCCACTCAACAAATTGGAGGGTATAGTTTCCAAATAGTTCAGTAGATCTGAATATGTTTCAAGTTGTTTGGCTTGTCTGATTCCTTCAGGAAGCTGGGCTTGTCTGAGAGTGACTCTTACCAGTCCTTGCTGCTTCCATACAATTGGGACATGAGGGACTCAGTGAATTTAGTCAGTTTTAGGGACTTCCTGAAAACTTTGAGCTGTTTACTTTCTGAGCTAAATGAGTGTTCCTGTCATATGGAATGTTTCACCTCCCCTGTGAACATCCAGTCTTAAAACATCCTGTTATTTTTTATGCCTTTTCATATCCTGTCTTGAAGACTTCCTACTAAAACAGAGGGTTATATCTCCAAATATTTCTTTCTCCACAATACCATTATGAAGAAAAATCACAATGCTTATATTAAAACAAGGCCTGATATCTGAACTTTTCATAAAAAAAAGACTTCTATGCCAATATTTTCCTCACTGCTATGTTCTATGATTCCTTTCACTGCTTTAAGCCCTTAAGGCCCAATATAAATTTATCTTGTTAGGAGAAGGGTATACTTTGAGGACCTGTAATCCATTGGAAGGTAGATACTTTGCTTTAACATGGAAACTTATCACTCTTTATGTTCATTTTTGGCACCACTTAGAAGTAAGAATTAAAGTACAGGTCTAAACAAGAATATGTCATGAACACAGCATCTAGTGCAGTGAAATCATGGCTTCATTTCTAAGCAAACAGCAAACAGGAAGTTTTCAAGAAAGATTGAGTTATATATGCCTGAGAAGAATATTTACTAAAACTTGAAAGTTTGAACATTCTCTGTATTATCCATTCAAACATACTCACATTTAGAATCTACTGTTTTTCATATTCAAACTCTACAGTTATACTACAAGTAAATCTTATCAAAGATGGATAGTTCTGTCTTTAGAAATGATGCCACCTTAATATTTATCTTATTAGTGTTTTCAGAACAATCATCTACTTGAATTCAATTCTAAATTACGTTAAGAGGATTGTACTCTAAAATTCTTCTTCTAGAACCCTGTGATCAGAGCCTAACCAAACTTACATAACCAGGAGCTATCTGATAACTGTCTATTAGTTATGTAATATAACTTAGTAATTTACTGCCTCCTGTCTGGTCCAGAGATGTGATTTAAATCCCATTTCTATGACTAGCAATTGGGGTTAGGTACTTTCTGCCCTTGAATTGAGTCCTTGATTATGAGGGCTCTGACCTAATGTCCTCTATGCTTGTTAATATCTAATGAGGTACTTAATGCCCTGCTGTAAGTTACTTTTCTTTGAGCTAGGGAACTACTATTTTGGGGAGTTCACCTGTATCTCCTTAAAATAAGGATCACTCAATCTTTTTATATCCCCATAGAGGGGCAGGTAAGGTCACATCAGCATCTAGATATTTCCACTTTCTATGTTCTGTTAAATGCAACTCTGCATGAATTACACATGGTCTCAATGAAAGCACTAACTACACAGACTAGGAAGACTATGGGAGAGTCTTAATCTAAGTGGCTTTGGTGATGTTCATTGCTGATGAGGAAAAACTTCCCAGATAAAGTCTGTTGTGGGCAACAACGTGGATTCTCCTGGAAATAACTCCCATCTATGATCTGTAATGAATGTCATTGGAATATTACTCCAGAGTGAACTTTGCAGTAATTGTGCCTCAGTTAATCATTGTCACATTAGGAAAAGGGGTATATACTGCTTATATCTTCCCATTGTATGGAATTTTAAAACATACTCCAATTTTCAGAGTGTGACTACATAGGCCAACAATTGGCCTAGTCTTTCTTTATTCTTTTCAAGTGGCTTGATAGTATAAAAAGCAACTGCAATGAACTTTTTAATTATATTAAAGCTATATGAAAACATAATTGTAAGAGAGGTTCCAGACTTTTAAATCACACAGTCCTGGTTTGCTGATATGAGTTCTGAATCTCTTTGCCCTGCCTATACTACATCTTAGTCTTTGTTTCTTTAGTTTAAAAGAACAGATTAATTCTTAAAATCATTATGGAGTTAAAATGAAGTAATTTTTGTAAGCCATTGCCACAGGCCTTGACACATAAAATAGATGCAGTTAATATCTAGAACTCTCCTCATTTTACAGGCACTTCTTTCCTTTACAAAGCCCTCTCTTTAGAATAAGAAGATGATGGTCATTATTTTAGAAAATATATGTGAAACTTTAACACTTCACCTAAATCTTTTGTATCTGACTTCTGCACTTATGATAAACACAGCAGCAATTGTTATGTGGTTCAGAGCTCTACATTTTGAAGGAAAAGGTATACCTTAACTTGAGGGAGTTCAACCTATACACTTGCTGCATAAATTCTGAAGCCACAAGTCCAGTGGCTCACAAAGACTTGCTGTCTTTCATATCCTGTGGCATGGTCAAAAATATATCCTTACCAAATATCCTTTGAATCAGTTTCGATATTCATGATCACTCAAAACAAGGCTGTAAAGAGAGCACTAGTTACTAATTCAGTTAGAGTACTTAATGTTATCTTACTGAAAGCACACACAAGTGTTCTGAAATGTGATCATTATGCCCTAAAAGAAGACTTTGGAATATTTAAAAGTGAGATTAAATGTAGCCAAACATACTTACCTGGATTTTTATACTATTTAATTCTCTACTTAAATTTTAAATATATGAACATAGAAAAGGAAAAAATAATAGGTAACACCCACATTTTTGTTATATGACTTATATAATGTATGTATATATACATATGTGTGTATATACAGGTATATATCATCAAAGCAGAACAACTCTGTTAGGGGAGCAAGGTGACCAGTGAGGAGGGCAGGAGAAATAGCAGACATTAGTAGGGAGTAAATATGAGAAAGATGCATTAATACGTGGTAATTAAAATGTCACAAAGGAACCTGTTATTTTGTATGATAACTAAAAATATAATCAGAAAAATAAGAATGTAAATGGAAAATAATTGTGTAATAGTGATGTACATATATATGTGTGTATATATGATTGTATTATAATAATAATATAATACATATCAGAGTAGAGACCACCTTTCTTATTTTTCTATAGTTTTGATTGTACCAGTCCTTAAATAAAAGCAGGGGGACCTTTGTTGTTATTAAGCCACAAGTTCACTATATGTAACTATAATCACAAATTCCATGGAAGCTTCTCTAAGCAGCTCTGCCAGTACAGGATCTGGAGCTACTCTCTTCTTCTCTAGAAGATGCATGTTCAGTTTCTCTGTCACTTCAGTGTGAGTGTTGTTAACAACTGATTCAAGGTTAGAGAGCCTGTAGGCAGCCAGTTTGCTGTCTCTGCTCCCATGGTCCTTGGTGATTATAGCAGAATATAAAAGTTACTTGTAGCAGAAGATCAACTCTCTTCATTTGTCCTAGATATATGACTTTTAGTGATAAAATAGGAATGAGAATGTCCCAAACATACCAAGATGAGGAAGCCACTTTGGGGACTGTATAGCCTAAGGGACACTCTCTCCCTTTCATTTAGATCTCTTCCTTCATCTTCACCACCCCTTTCTGCTTTCATGTCACAAACATGTACACACACACACACACACACACACACATACACACACATTGCACATAGGAAAGAAAACACAATATTTGTGGGCTAGCTTGTTTTATGTCAACTTGATAAAATCTAGAGTCATTTGATTAGGAACCCTAATCCAATTGAGAAAATGCCTCCATAATAAGGCATTAAGACTATAAGCAGGAAAGCCTGTAAGGCATTTTGTGCTTGGTGATCTGTGGGACAAGACAAAACCTATTTTGGTTAGAGATACCTCTTAGCTGGTGGTCCTGGGTTTTATAGGAAAGCATTAAGAGCAATCCATAAAGAGCAAGCCAGTAAGCAGCACCCTTCTACGGCGTTTACATTAGCTATTGTCTTCAAGTTTCTGCTGACTTTGACATCCTGCCTCAGTTTCCATCAATGGACTACATTGTTCGGGATATGTAAGCCAATAATCTTTTTCCTCTCTTAAGTAGCTTTTGTCATGGTGTTCCATCACAGAAATAATAACGCTAACTAAGACAATTAGTTGTTCTGAGTCTGTCGCGTTTCATTTAACATGATCTCTAGTTTGATCCATCTTACTGCAAATGATAAGATTTCATTCTTTTATAGCTGAATAAAACTCTACTGTGTAATGTATCATATTGTCTTTATCCATCCATCTGTTAATAGGCATCTCAACTATTTTGAGTGATACAGCAATAACATGGATGACAATTAAAAAATTTAAATATAAAAATATACAAATATGAAAGTATATGATTATTGTAAAAAAACCTCTCTATCTAGATTTCAAATTTATTTTTTATTCTTGAGAAAAATTTTATGTGAAATCAGCTTTATAACCTTGTGTATATTATACGTAATTCATTCTATAGTTCTCTGAAAATTCTTTTACAAAATATTAGTCATTTTTGTTTTGCTAATTTTTTTGGTCAATGTGTATTGCTGTTGTTGTTATTGTTTTTTCCAAAAAGTATTTTTGTTGCCTTTAGCCAAAGATGTTATGATAGCTTAAAATCTTTGTGTTATTTTTCTTGATTTTTACACTTAGTGATAGCTAGCTCCTGCATTTTGCAATTTCTCCCTTGCTCATCATTTATTGAATTTATCGATGGGTTTGCCACTACATGAACTGAGGGCATCTTCTTCTAAGGAAGCCCTGTATTCTTTTGTTTGAGGCATTACAAAGGTTCCTGCACATAGCTGGAATCAAAGTCTGAATATAATTCTATACATTGTCACTAGTAATTTCACCCAAGGTATTCCCATATCACGACTCTCTCTGTACAATTATAATCTTTAGTTGTTGCTTAATATTTATAATGTGGATAGAATAGTCTGGTTATTCTTCTATTTTAAGACATTGTATTTGTTCTCACATTTATAAATGACATTACAGAACATCCCTAAATTCAAAGTGGTTTGGTTTAGACTGCCTTATCCATGTTGGGTGTAAATTGCAGATGTAGTGTAACATTCTCATGCTTTTGATTATGAAATTGTTATTCAGAAGCCTTAGTGCTCTTCACAGTCCTCAGCAGTGAGTCAAGCGCCCACCTTAGCTGCCTCTGCTCTGCATCTAACAATGTGTGGGTGGATGAGGGCACACTACAGTTTCAAATTTAAATTCTGTTATTCTGGTTTTTTTAACTGTAATGGTGTTGAATATTCTCCATATAAAAAATCCATTATATATTCTTATATTAAAAAATCCCCAAAATTATCATCTTAATGTACTTTTGTCTATTTTGTATTAATCTGTTTTTGCCTCAAATCTTGTGAAAGGATCAGGCAAAATCAACTTAACAATTTAAAACCTTGGGACATTTTATGTACAGAATAAGAAACTCATATATTATTGTTTTGTTTGTGAGCTATATTACATTTAGTTTTGTTTAAATCAAGGTTTAGGTGTATATGTCTAAACAATATACCTGTTGATAAATGTGGGTTTATTTTTCAAAATTATTTCATTTATTTTTTACTATAATATAATTACATTATTGCCCCTTCCCTTTCATTCTTCCAAACTTCCCATATGATCCTCCTTGATATCTTTCAAATTTATCACCTCTTTTTTGTTATTTTTACATGCATATTTGTATATGTTCTTAAATACAACATGCTTGACCTCCATGATGTTATTTCTTTATTTTCAGGACTGACAATTTGATAGATAACAAATTGGTATGCTCTTTCTCAGGGGAAGTTATTCCTCTAGTTCTGAGAATTTTTTAGTCACCTGTAGTTCTTTGTGTACAGTTGAGACTTCTGATATTTTAGATATGATTCTCTTTCCCACTCAATGGAACATATTGCAATGAAAACAAAGGCTCTGACTCAATTTTATGATAAATAAACTCAAATGTGTAAAATGATGTACTTTCTTAGTCTAACAATGTTCTAAAATTAACATTGTATGGTGAATTAGTTTGCTTTGTATTATTTTATACTATTGAAACTAAATTATAATGTAAAAGATTTTATTTTTGCTCCCAATTCTATAGATTCTAAATAGGTGGGATCAGGCAGACTCATTGATTTGAGTCGCCAATGCACATGACATATCATGCCAGGTACATGGAAGAGATAATCATATCATGAAACAAAAAATTGAGACCATGAGACTCAAGAACCACAATATCATCTGAAGATAAAGCTCCAGCAATCTTGGTATTCTTACAAGATCAGTCACACCTCCTAAATTTTTATCCACTAGTAACACATTATCTCAGAGATTATGACTTAAAACATGGTGCTTTGGTGACACTCATCCCAACAGTAACATTTGCTCCCTTTATCTCATTGGTTCATGTCTGAAATAATGCAAAATAAATTTCTCCTATCTGTAAACCAACTTTTCAATAGTAAAAGAATAATCTCTAAGACTCAAGACAAACTAAACCCTGAGCTCTTATACAATAAATAAAATAGTATACATACATCAGAGATACAGCATTAGGACAGGCACAAAGGAACAATGACATTCAAAATAGCAGAAGAGAGGCATAGCATGGAGAAAAAGAGCTAGAACAGGCCTAAGGGGTGGAAACTGGCAAGGCAAATATTAAATCCTAAATTCCTATTTCTAGTATCACAGGTATGGTGAGTAGAGTTCTGGTCTCTTAAGGGCTGTTCCCTGCAGCACATATGCCTATACCCCTGACCTGGCTTTGAATGCAGCTCATTGCTTAGTGAATAAACACCACATTTTATCTTCCCAGTGTCTTTCCAAGATGCCACTTCCATACCTTAACTGCACATTGTTCCATTAGAGTCACCTTACAGAAACTGCAACACTACAATATAACTTGAAAATTCTCACAGAAAAAAAAACCAAGGTCACCACAGGCACAGATTTCTTGGAGTCCTACAGGAGCACGCTTATATGTATCGTGCTCTGTAGACTGAGTGTGGAGAAATGAATCCAAGCATCATGATGCAAAGGCACTCCAGAAATCTTTTCAGAAATTACTTTTCCCTACAAAGGCTTAGAAATTTTCTCTCTTTAGAGACTTTAAAGATTCCTGAAATGCCCTCAAATCGTCTTTCCAATAGTCCAGCTAATGGTGGCTTAAAAATAATTGACATAAAAATTTAGTTTTGTATATATGAAGGAGGAATGTGAGTACAGGTGTTCTCAGAAGACAAAAGCTTAAGATTCCCTTAGAGCTACAGTTCCAAACAGGTGTGTTGTGAACCAGCCACCATGGATCCTGGGAACTGAACTAGGGTAAGAGCAATGACATCTCTTAACTGTGAAATATCTCTACAGCCCCTTTAACAGGTGTTTTCCACATTTGTAGCTATAGATCTTAAAGCATTTAGCTACAATCCTTAAAGCATGCAACAACAACAACCACAGACATATTTCTTTCTATTTATACTGTAAAATTCCAAGTCTGTATGCTCTTCTCTATCTTGTTCCTGATTCTCACTGTAAACCTACAAAAGACAGTACAGCCTCTCACATTCAAACTACACTGCACACACTTTGCTGCTTTTCTTGAGATTTTTTCCAGCAGATCAATTTGTTCATCACTCTTAACTTTGGTCTCCCAGAAGGACCAGCAAACAGACAAACTACATCAAATTTCTTTTCACTGTTGAACAGAGGGAGAGAGAGAGAGAGAGAGAGAGAGAGAGAGAGAGAGAGAGAGAGAGAGAGAGACCTTGATTCTAATTGCTAATGGAGACTTTATTTCCATCAGCTACCTGATCATTCAGACCTCAGGGTCCACATTCATTTCTCCCAGCATTCTAGTCTCCAGAGCCCTCACTAGAACTGACCAGTGGAGCTCCACTAACAACATTCTAGGCTTTCTCTAATTTATTTCTCCAAACTCTTGCATACTCATACCAAAATCCAAATCTAAATCCCACCATCTTTTATAGTATTAAATTATTAAACAAATCCTGGGGGTGGCATATTCCTCACGACCCTCCTCAGGTTTTTGGGTTCCCAAATGAAAGAGACAAACACAGCCTTTATAATTTGATCTGCCTTAATCAGCTCAATAATGGAGCTACTTCCTAACCTCCATGTAGTTAATCCATGCAATGCTGATAATCCCAAGTTATTACTTAATAAATCAAACATACTGTCTTGGCTGCTCTGGACCCAGAGTGATACCCAGCTGGGTCTCACTCTCCTGATCCTTCACATGCTGGCTATTCCTCCCTGTCCTCCATTCTTCTCAGGCATGGCAGCTCTCCTCTTCTCCATCTCCCAGCATGGAAGATCTCCCTCCTCTCTTTCTTTATCTCCCTTGCAGGGGAATCCTGAAAGTCCTGCCTCTATCTGTCCTGTCTAGCCATTGACTGTTGGTGTCTTTATTTAGAACCAGGGGCAGGGTCCCTCAGGGTCTTACCTGTGGACACTCGTGGAAGCATTTTGGGGGAACGTAATTAACATGAGAAGATAAGCAGCCACAATCTGTACACACATGGGTAGAGTTTAGAATCAAGAACCCACCCTTTTGTACCACGCTTGTACATTAGTTTACATTGTTATGTGTGTGAAAATTAAATGCATGTGAAAAATTAACTTTTGTTACATAAAACAGTTACTTTGGGACTGGGGACTAGGTAAGTGGATAAAGTGGTTGACATGCAATTGTGAGGACTGGATTTAGATGCCCCAGAACACATAAAACTAAGCAGGCATGACATCTTTCAGTAATCTCAACCCTCAAAAGACACAGACAGGGGGTCCCTAAGGCCAAAGGACTAGATGAGTTATATTACACAATCTTCAGTTTTAATGAGAGATTCTGATTCAATTAAAAAAGTAGAAAGCTGCTAAGGAAGACACCAATACCAATTTTGGGCCTCCACATGTATGTGAACCCAAAGGCATGTGAGCCCATGCATGGCTCCTCTCACATGAGAACATGTATATACACATGCACAAATATTACATATTAATAAATCTAAAAATTGTGGATATTTCAGATTAACTGACTCATAATCGGTATGTGTTTCTGGCCAGGGAGACAATTCATATCACCTACATGGTAAAGTTAACACTTTACATTATGAGCCAAGAATTCAGTTGCTAATTTAGAGCCCACAATCCCTTTTGAGAACACCTGTACACCTGAATGCTTTACTGTTTATCAGCAAGTAGCCCATGAAACTGAGCCTTTAAAGTATTACCTTAGAGCAAATATTCATCCAAACTACAGGTTGTCCTTGAAAATAACCCTTATGTAAGCATTTGTACAGTTTTAAATTTATTCTTATTCATACCAAATCAAGGATCAAATAGAATAATAAGGGAACAAATTTCAGTATTTATAGCAAAAATAGCTATTTATTGTTTAATAAATGGACTTACTAGCTGGTAAGCAACATTTATGTACTACTCAGACATTTAGTCATTAATCTATGCTGTGTGTGTGTAAACATACATAAGCATCTGTATAAAAGTTATATGCATACAATTATATTACATAGACATATTTTCTATGAATTATGTCTTGTCTCAAAATTTTACAAGATTTTCTTCAAGTGAATTTTAGTTGTTGAATTACAAGTTTTGTCATGTTAAAAAGTAGTATAAGTATTTATTCTTTGGGGGCCAATTATAAAACAGGATTGAGTAACAGCAGGACAGGAAAAATGTAGACAGATGCAGATAAAATGGTAAACTCACTTTATGAATATAGTGCATAAATGAGTACAATTATTTCTAGCCTTAGAATGAAGTTGTTTCAAGCCTGACAGAAAAGAAGTTGAGTTAAAAAAAAAACACAGTTCAGAGCTTTAAGATGAAATTTAGAAATTTCATAAAACAGAAGATTTAGTTGAATGGAAAATGTACCTTTCAATGTACTTTAATGATGAGACCAAAATTTGATCATCAGAAAAATTATATTTCCTTTCCATACTCAGGTTAAGTTATGGAATCATAGTATAACACATGATTTGTTTCTGGATTCTGTAACATAGAAGCTACCCAGACTTCTTTCTCTTTCTGATTTATTCTTGGTCTATTTGGTTTCTCTCTGAGCTGATAGAGAATATTAACCACCATCCGTGTAATTTAACAGGTCTTCATATGATTTTAACACTCAATCTTTGACCCTTACAGCAAAGGCCTTAGACATTGTGAACCAAACATACTGATACTTGCTTTTCACATCTTTTTGGGAGAAAATTTTTATGTACAAGACAATTACAAAGCTAAATGAATGAAGGCCTACCGAATAGCTCACCAAACTTTGATTTTTGAGTCTTTTTTTATTATCTATAAAATAAAACGTATTTTGTCCCTGGCCATACATATTATTGACTAAAATAACATAGTAGTAGTGAATATTCTTAAGTCCCTGAAAAAATTAAAGAGGATTCTAGTAAAAATATGTTGAATGTTTTAGTAAGTGTTATAGAAAATAATACGCAATTAAAATAGCTTGGAACAAAGATGAGGGGCTTAATAAGTAAATGTTACTTTTAAGTTTTCATTCAACTTAGGACATTGCTGTCATTTTCAAATGGTAGGATGTTTTATTTTTAGTATTAGACTTTTTACTTTTTAAAATGAGCCTGTGTGTTGTACAAAATAATAAAGATGCTTTAAATATCTTCAACCTGGCTGACATATGATACTAAGATCGCAGAACTAAAATAATTTATCTATTTTTTTCTCTGCTGACAGACTTAATCCTCAAGTCTCTTATTTCAAAGCAGCACACTCTCTTATGGGTTTTGAAGCATACAAAACAGCATCTATTTCATGTTAGTCAAGTTAGAGACACACTCTTTCTTGTTGCCTATACCTTTATTAACTGTCTCCTTTGGTAGTAGTTTTGGCTCAGCTGAGTCTACATTATATTTTAAAGTTTTAATTTTTTTTCAGTGGCGAAAGCCCAAGTGAATACTTCCATTAGAAATGAAGCACTCAGTAGGTTATAAAATGTACAGCGTCCTTATAAATATACCCTTAAAATACCTTTCTTTGGTTTAAGAAATCAACTGCATTTAGTGCCTAAGAGTCTCCTAAATATTTTATGTTATGTAGTGTGGTGATTTTAGTAAAACTGTCTCCAATAGAATCACCTATTTCAACACTTGGCTTCTGGCTGGTAGCACTCTTTGAGAGGTTGTAGAATATTTAGGAGGTGCAACCTTGCAAAAGGAAGTATATCATCGTATTTGCAATTTGAGAATTTATAACCTTGCTTCACTTCCAGATTCTTACTCCTTTCTGACTGTGTCTGAACATATGATATCTAAGTTTCCTGCTATGGTTACCTGTTGTAATGCTTTCCCTGGCATTTTTAGATCTCTCCAGGAAACTCTACCTCAAATAAATGCATTCCTTTGTAAATTGTCTTTGGTTATTGTATTTTATACAAGGAGCAAAAAAAGTAGCTAATATATTTGTGTTCTGACATGTTTGTCATTTTCTTTCAAGGCATTAAAAGCAATGCATTCTTGGTAACATTTTTCTTTATCTTATATTTTAATTTTTCATAATAAATATAAGACTATAAAATTAGAATGTTTCATTGTTCTGTATAATTTCTACAGGACTGATTTAACATTTTAGATAATGTTCCTTGGTCAATAATTTGCCACTCCTGTGCTTCCAAAGTATTGCAATTATGTACAGTGTTAAAAATCTGCAAATTTATCATTTGTTCATTCAGTCAGTGTTTATTGCCCAAAAGCAATTTACCAGGCTCTGAGCTAATTTCTAAAAATAAAATAGCCAGTAATTTAGGACTGGCCATTGTTTTATAATCAGTGAGTTTATCCTAGCCTCCAATTGAAATATGAAAAGATATACCTCCCAGGGAAGAATATAGCTCATCTTTTCTCTGCTCCTCCAAATCCAATCCCCCAACTCTACCCCCAGGTCTGTAATAGAACACCTACAGCAGGCTTCCCCTGTACCTCATCTCTAGTGAATTCTATAGTTCTTCCCATCCTAACCTCCATCCCCAATCTCATTACTTTGTCCCAGCCCCCAACTCCAGAACATACTTCTTGAGAACTCACAGCTCATTGCTGACCAAGGACAGGCTAACTGCAGATTTTCTTATACCACTCCATTCTTCCAAGTCCCATCCCCCAGTTTAGTCATCCCAGGCTCTATAAAAAAATCTCTACTGTAGTCTTTCCACACATTCTGGCCCCATTCCAGGGGATTAACTAAGTAGATTCCAGTGAAATATCCTACTTTTCTCATTCCTTTGAGTCTCCCCAACACACCCCAGCCAATCCCTATTCCTAAGTATCAGGTACCAATAACCATAAACACATTTAACCTAGACTCTCCCATGGCCACACTCATTTAGGATCTCAGTAGAAGCAAGGTTACAACAGTTACCCCACCTCACTCTCCTAAAATCCTGAGAGAAAATCAAAATCTAGAAACAAAACAACCACCCAAGAAAGATAAAACCAGCACCTAGAATTATAATCTGCCTAATCCCAGAAGCCCAGATGCCAGAATAAAAACACAGTCAATAACAACAAGGACAGTGAGTCTCCACTATAGCCCTGTAACCATACCACAGCAGACCTTGAATATTTTAAAATAGTAGAAGTACAAAATAATAAAAAAAAAGACCTTAATACAGCTTTTATGACTGTGATTGATGTCTTTAAAGAGAAAATAAATAAATCCCTTAAAGAAATCTATAAAAATACAAAGAAACAATGGAAGTAAATGAATAATAGTATTCAAGACCTGAAAGCAGAAATCAAATCATAATGAAAATGCTAACTGAGAGAAATCTGGAAATGAAAAACTTAGAAACTAGAAGAGAAACCATGGAGGCAGGCCTCAACAGTAGAATACAAGAGATGAAACAGAATCTCAACCTTTAAAGTTATAATAGAAGAAACACATACACTGGTTAAGGAAAATGTTAAATCTAAAATAACTTCTAGTGCAAAACAACCCTGAAATCTGGAACACTAGAAAAGTATAAATTTAAAAATAATAGGAGTGTGGGAAGGAGAATAAAGCCAGGTCATGAGCACAGAAAATATCTTAAAACCATAAAAGAAAAAATTTTAATATAAAGGAAATGTCTATCAAAGTACCAGAAGCATATACAATACCAAATGGACTGGACCAGGAAAAAGAATTTGCCTTGACACATAATAACCAAAATACTAAACATATGGAACAGAAAAAAATATTAAAAGCTGCAAGGAAAAATGACCAAGCAACATATAAAGGCAAAAGTATCAGATTTACTCATGACTGATCCATGGAGACTCTAAAATCTAGAAGAGCCTGGGTAGATGTGCTATAGATTCTAAAAGAAGGATGTCAGCCCAGACTACTATACCCAACAAAACTTTCAAATACCATAGATGAAGAAAATAAGACACTCCATAATAAAACCAAATTTAAGCAATGTTTATCTATACATCTAGCTCTATAAAATGTGGTAAAAGAATAATTCCAACCTAAAAGGAGGTCAACTATATCAAAGAACACACAGGGAATAAATAATTCAAGAAAAACAAAATCAAAAGGAGGAAATACACACACACACATGCACATACACACACACCATAGCCACTACCACCACCACCAACAATAACAACAGCAACAACCACAACAACATCAAGAACTAAAACAACAAATAATCAGAATCAGCCATCTTTGGTCATTGGTATCACTCAACATCAGTGGTTTAGATTCTCCAATAAAGACACAAACTAAGAAAATTCATATGAAAACAGGACCTATCCCTCTGCTTCATCTAACAAATACATCTTAACAACAATGATAGATATCACCTCAAAGTAAAAGGATATTCTAAGCAAATGGACCACAGAAACAATTGTATTATAGCCATTTTAATATGTAACAAACTAGACCTGAAACCAAAACTAATCAAGAGAGGGACACTACATAATTATCAAAAAAAAAAAAAAAAAAAAAAAAAAAAAAGTCCACCAAGAGAACATTGCAATTCTTGACATCTCTGCCCCATACAAAAGGGCAACCAAGTTTGTAAAAAGAACAGTATTCCAAATTAAATTTCATACTGATCCTTACACAGTGGAGGACTTCAGTAACCAACTCTCACTAATAGACGGGTCATTTAGTCAAAAAGCAAACAGAGAAATCCTTGAAAATGATGCTATAAACAAAATAGACCTAAAGATATTTACTGAACATTTTACCCAAAACCAAAAAAATTCATATGTTCTTTTCAGCACCTCATTAAAGTTTCTCCCAAAAAACTCAAGGAGATTTATGGAGATGGCCCACCATTTTGAAAGGCTTTAATGAGTGCCCTCTGGAGACAAGGTCCCCAGAGACTTCATATCAGGATTGTTTCTCACTACTGATATGACTTTCCTGCCACTATTACATAGCCTAATGATTCCTGGGTATCAGTCTACTCTATTGGGCAGATTTCCTGCAGAATCAATATGATGGTGTACTTTCATGCAGTAATTCTGTGTAGATGAATTGATGATTTCATAATTCCTGATAATGATTTATTGAAAACCTATGTGTATTTGGGCTAATTATAGTTGAAAAAGAAAACATGCTTGTAACAAATTTACAATCAAGGAAAACAGTCATTCTAGGGTATGAAAGAGGCTACTAT
This sequence comes from Arvicanthis niloticus, assembly GCF_011762505.2. NCBI lineage: Eukaryota > Metazoa > Chordata > Mammalia > Rodentia > Muridae > Arvicanthis > Arvicanthis niloticus. The sequence goes on from NC_047664.1 coordinate 15,985,516, forward strand.
CTAATAATTAGAAGCCACAAACTGGGAATGGGAAATTTATTGTAAGTCCACAGACAGAAAATAAAAGATCCACTAGATTATCCATACAAAATTTCAAAATAATGAGACACAAGTCAGATAATCTGTCTCTTAAGAAAATTGTGCTAACTTGTGACATAAATGCTATTGCTTTAAACATATAATCAACTTTTCATGCCAGAACACAAATAATGAATGTTAGGTAGAGTCATAATGGAAAGAGATACAAACAATTCTGTTGTAACTCCATAAACCTTATTAATCCATGATGTGAACTATTGCTTTAAATTTAAACGTGCTTAAAAATCCATGTAATCAGTTAACCTGGAAGGATAAAATCTAAGAGCAACAATAAACTTGTGGTGTAACCTTTTTCTGCTTCATCCAGAGTGTATGTTCCTGACTTTCTTTCTCTTTCTTTCTTTCTTTCTTTCTTTCTTTCTTTCTTTCTTTCTTTCTTTCTTTCTTTCTTCCTTCCTTCCTTCCTTCCTTCCTTCCTTTCTTTCTTCCATTCATTTTTTTCTTCTTCTTTTACTTTTTCCTTTTTCTCTGGATCACAAAGAGTTAATGAACTCTGAGCATCTGGCCTAATCAGTAAGAAGCCTTTGAGTAAAAGAGAAAAGAGCCCAAGTAACTCAGTTTCTTTTTTTTAATTCCTTGTGCTATCAGTAGGAGTAAAATTTTCAAAAGCTATCATCTTTTGGTTCCAGGAGAGAGAGAGAGAGAGAGAGAGAGAGAGAGAGAGAGAGAGAGAGCGCTAAATAGCTAAAAGTCATCAGCCTTTGAGCCCTGCAAACACTACGCCTCACTGCCTTCCTCAGTTACCTGGAAACTGAGCTGACACTCAACAAGATACAATAAAATAAAAATAACACCTTGTATTCTATCTGGCCACCTTAGATTAAAGCTGGACACCAACAACCACACGAATAACAAAGAGCTTACAAACTCATGGAAACAGAATAACACTTCACTGAACAAAAAATAGGCCAAGACGGATATTAAGGAAGAACTACTTTCCAGAATTGAGAGGAAGTCAAAACACAGCATTCCAAACTTATGAGACACAATGAAGGCAATTCTAAGAGCCAGGTTCATAGCACTAAGTGCCCACATAAAATATAGGAGAGGTCTTACCTTAGTAATTTAACTGCATACCTGAAAGCTCTAGTATAAAAAGAGTAAGTTACACCCAACACAAATACAGAGAATCTTAAAGACAGACTTTAAAAACCTATTCTCCACCAAATTGAAAAATTAAAAATAAACAGATAATTTCATCCATGTATTCCAGTTACCAAAGTTAAATAAAGATCATAAAAGCAATTTAAACAGACAAATAACTGCTAGTGAAAGGAAGTAATCATTAAAAGAGTCACAACTGAAAAACAAACAAAAACAAAACCCAGGGGCCAGGTGGTTCTGCAGCAGAATTTTATCAGACTTTGAAAGAAGCATTAATACCAATACTCAAATTATTCCAAGAAATAGAAACAAAGGGAATATTGTTCAATGTATTTTATGAGGTCACAATTACTGAGATATTCAAACCATATAAAGACCCAACAAAGAAATAATTGCAGATCGCTTTCTCTTATGAACATAGAAGCAAAAATACTCAGTAAAATACCCGCTGACCAAATCAAAATACACATCAAAAAGATCATCTATTATGATCCAGTAGGCTTCACAGAAATGCAGGTATGGTTCAGCATATATAAATAGTAAATATAACCTACCATATGAACACATTAAAAGACAAATATACATGGTCATCTCATTAGATACAAAAATGTAAAAGCCTTTGGCACAATCCAATACCAGTTCATGATAATAGTTCTGGAGAGACTAGAAACCTGAAGGACAAACATATATCAGCATAATAAAGGCAGTTTCCAGCAAACAACTTAATTGAAAAGTAATTGAAACCTATTTCACTAAAATCAGAAACTCTCCCAATATCAATTCAATATATTATTTGAAGTTTTACTTAAAGCAATAAAGCACTGACGGAAATCAAATGGTTACAGTCTGGAAATGAAGATGTCAAAATATTTTTATTTGCAGATGATATAAAAGAATACAAAATTGAACCAAAAATCCCACTGTAGAAAACTCCTACAGCTGATAAACACTTTCAGAAAAGTAGCTGGATATAAAATTGATTAAGAAATATCAGTATCCTTCCTATATATAAATAACAAATGGACTGAGAAAGACTTCAGGAAATCAACACTTTTCCCAAAGGCCTCAAATAATATATCTTGAGAAAAATCTAACCAAGCCAAAAAAATAAATAAATAAAATAAAATAAAATAAAATAAAATAAAATAAAATAAAGTCTTGTATGATAAAACCTTCAAGTCACTGAAGGAAAAATTTGAGGAAGGTATCAGAAGTATAATAAAATGACTTCTAATGATATACTGCCTTTCTCATAGATCAGTGCATTATTCAGCCATCATCACAGAAGCTTCCTCCTTCACCAGATGGGAATAAACACAGAGATCCACAGCCAGACATTATGCAGGGTATGTGAGATCTTGTCTCTCTCAGCTAAATGGGATGTCTTCATCAAATCGTTCCCTTCAGAGTTCCAGAAGCCCTGCAAAAGAAGAGACGGTTAGAGTGTAAGAGTCTGGAGGACTGAAGGACTCCAAGAAAGCAAGGTCCTCTAAATCAACATGAGCAAAGCTTATACGAACTTCAAGAGAGGAAGCATCATATACATCATATACAGGGACTGTACAGGTCTGCCCTACGTTCCACTATGGCTTGCAAATGAGTGTGTCTCTGATTGGGTGCCTTCTCTTAGGCTCTTTTCATTACATTGGTTTATCTTGTCCAAATCTGATGTGATAGTTTTTTATTTATCTTATTATATTTTATTTTGTTGTATTTTATTGTGATCTCTTAGAAGGTTGTTTTTTCTAATAAAAGATAGAAAAGGAGTAGAGCTACATGGGAGAGAGGGTGGGAAAAAACTAGGATGAGTGAAAAAGGTGAAAACTATAATCAGGCTATGTTATGTGAGAAAATAATCCATTTTCAAAAAAGGAAGAATAGAAATATGAAAAGTTTTGCATAATTTCTCAAACCGACCTGGCAGCATTTCATTTTGCTGACTTACTATAATATGCATTGTAGTGGAGCACAGAACCAAAGGAAACATTTCCACATTTCCATAGAATCTGAACTCCTAAATTTATAAAACTAGCTTACACAATTAGGAAAATGTATCTATTTAAGTATCATATAGTACACAAATCACTAATTGGGAGTAACAAGAATTATCTTAAAAAGTGAAAGGAGAAAAAACAAATTAAATAAGTAATACTTCCTGATTTCAAACCTGAATAAATACTGTCAAGATTAGTTACTGTATAATGAGCTGAAAAGAAAACAAGCAGATCAGGTAGAATACAGCCCCCCATTTAAATTTGTTAGCATTAAATTTACTAACATTTATAGCATATAAAAATGTTTCATTCACAATAAACATATCTAACTTTCAGAAAATTTTACAAGGCAAACAGGTAGTAATACAATGCCTAACATCAACATGAAACACTCAGAAGTACAAACAACGATTAGAGAGTGAATTAATTAGTTGGCAGCCAGCAGAATTGAGATGAGTGAGGATGGATGCCAATGTTCTATGGATAACAGGACTGTGGATAAGCCAAATATATTTGGGAATAGAAAGCCTGGAAGGAAAACTTATACAGTGATTCACTGACGTGATTCTTCCTGTATCTGCAGAGATCGGGCCAAGACTAGAGCTGAATTACTTAACTCTTAAAGTAGAAACATAGGGGGCAGTTGTTGCATGAAGTTTGGCTGGGACAAACATTTGAAGGAACGTGGACACAGTTGAAAAGCTAATTCAGACTAGTGAAGGAACGTTTGGCAGAAGCAGACACAGGAGACAGGATGTTCTGCTAAGGCAAGCAGTGAAATTACATGCAATGAAGGATTCTTCCGAAATGACACACATATATATTGATCTGCCTTACATTGCATAGTTGGGCTGCATTTGTCGGACTCCATAGAGAGAAATGCGCCAAAAACCTGGTGGTAGTGTACTGCAGTTTCTTGGAGCTTCCATGGAGTCAGGCTGATTGGCAGAGTGGTGTCAGCTGAGACAGAGTTATGTGCTGAGGCGAGACCTATGGAGAACATTGAAGGTATAAGTAGGACTCGATGGACAGTGACAGAGTGGTGTTTGGCATGCTTATAGAGCTAGCTGTGCAGTAATGCTTATGGATCTCAAGTGTTCACTGTTCTTCACTTCCCTGAGAGAGGTTCAGCTGAGAACTTCTCGCATTTCTGCTGGTCCCCCTGAGCCCTGGCTGTCTCTGCTAGGTATTGCCGCCGCTGCTGCTGTTTGTTATCCTGACTCTACCTGACTGGACTGCTGGTGTATCTGTGAAGTATTTGCAAGGGGATCGAGCTGCCATGCTAACCCGTGAACTGCTGCTTTCCAGACTCCAAAGAACCTTTCCAAACAGGTTTATTTTCCCCCCTCATCTTTTCTTTCTCACGACCTCTGGTGGGTGGTGGGCTAAAAGGGAGGTTAATGTGTTTAAGAACCATCATTAAGAATAACATTTGAAAAAAATAAAGTTACAAACTCTCCCTATAGTTAAATGAAATGAGGACTAATGGAATGTAATATTAACTCACTATTAGTAGAATTGAGTTACAGAGATGAGATCGACAGAACATTAATTGTACCCCACAACTTCCAAACAAAGAATTTACTATAGGTTTATTCCAGTATCATGAAATATTAGTTATGTAATATGAATATAGAGATTTAAATGACAGTGGTGCCCATAGGCTCACATATTTGCATGCTTATTCCCCAGTTAATGAACTGTTTGGAAAGAATTAGAAATGCACCTTGTTGGAAGAGTTGACTTTCTCTACCTAGTGCCTGTAAATCAGGAGCAAAGCTCTCAGTTATTGCTCCAGCACCATGCCAGTCTGCCTTTTTCTCTGGGATGATTATGACTAACCCTCAAAAACTTTAGGTAGGCCCAGATTTAAATCTTTTCCTGTATAAAGGTTGCCATAATCATAGTGTCTTTCCACAGCAATAGAATAGTAACTAAGACAAAAGTTGGAACCTGGGAGCAGCATATTGCTGCAACAAACCTGACTATGGTGCTGCTTTGGAGAAATATGAATGAATTTGAAACTTTGAATTAGAAAAGTAGTTGAATGCTTAAAGAGGTACCTAATGGGCCATCCTAGTAGAAACATGGAAGACAGTGCTAAGGGTAAGATGGATTATGAAGACCCAGCTCAAAAGTTTTCAGAGGAGAGATTCTTGTGATATTTTGGCAAAAAAAAAAAAAAAAAAAAAAAAAAAAAAAAAAAAAAAAAAAAAAAAAAAAAATGTGGCTGCATTTTGCCATGTCCTAAACAGTTGACAGAGGTTAAATGTAAGAGTTTTAGACTAATGATCTTGGCAGAGATTTCAAGACAGCTCATTATTCATGGTTATTAGTGATCACTCTTATGCAGATCTACAATGAAAAAGAGCAAGCATGGCAAAAAAATATAAACTATTTAGTTTGAGGAGTAAAAGGAACGTGAGGAAAAGAAATGTTGCAGGCAAGACTTGCACTCAAGGAGCTAAAATGATTAAAAATAAGATAAAGGATTGGTTAGAAAAGTAATAAAAGAAGTGATAACCTTAGGCCAAGATCTCACCCAGCTATTCCTGAAACTTGAGATAGGAAAGGCCTGAGGAATTTCTTTGGCCTAGAAACCATCAACAAGTAAAAGCTTATGAAAACACAAGTCTTCCAGAAAGCCAGGTTTCAACTGAAACAAGAAGTAGAGTTTGGGAACTTCCACAGAGTGTATCTGGAGTCAAGAAGGAATAAGAAAGCAGGTTATAGAATCTTCCCCTGTAGTTAAGGAAAGCTGTTGAGACCAGGCATTTACCAGCACAGTCTCTGTGTGGAGGCTAGAACAGGCCATTCCATGAAGCTTGTATTATGTTGGAGACTTCGTTTGAGATGCCAGAGCCATGAGACACCTACCAAGAAAAGATGTCGGCCAGGTGTGAAACTGTCTCTAGAGAGAGAAGTGTGTTGAAGTCTCAATACAAAGCCCCTTGACTACATACCTAGTCAAAAAATCATGGTGCCTGAAATTGTTTTCAGCTCATAACATACATATAAACACAAATGGACCGGGGCAAGATATTCAAAAAGGACCTATCACCAGTGACTTATCCCTTCATCTAGGTCCCATCTTCCGAAGATTCAAGAACGTCCCAAAATACCACTAGCAGTAAGGAACCAATCATCCAAAAAAAAAAAAATGAGTCTATGGGTGATATTTTGTGATCAAATTAAAGAGATGTGATTCAATGGTTTCTGGACCATTTTGTCTCTGCCCCACTCCTGCACATTCACCCCCCCATGTGCATATATGTATACATACAGGCATAATTTTTCAACTCCTCCAATATATTTAGCAAGTCGTGCTTTCAGTCAGTCTCAGAATCTTCCAATCTTCTAACAGCACTTTGATGCCCTACCACCTCATGTGTTTTTAAGTCCTATAATTGAAGGACAGTTTAAAATGTAAGCATATGGTTCGCCTTTTAGTTAACCAATCAATTAAATATATTTCTTAACTAGACTTTCTGAGGAGAAATATTAAGTCCAGAGAAATAAGTCCCTTTCAGGTACAACTACTGATTAAAAATCTAGCATTGAAACTTCAAACTAAATATTAAAAACGAGTCAATCTACTTCATCAAAAGACAGGGTGAGAGTTTCTTACTAATGATGCACAGGTCTGATCTTTTACCTTCTGGTTGAGCTGAAAACTATTTCAAGATCTTAATGAAATCAATTCAGTGATATTTTTAGTGTCGCAAAACTATTTGAATACCAAAGTATAAATTTAAAAATTCTCATTTAAAACTATGATTTTCTGAGAACCCAAAATTTCTGGAATTTAAATTCTAGGTTCACTATGGATAAATAAGGATACATAATTTATATGCAGTTACAAAAGATATATATGAAAATCACAAGTAATTTATTTTTGGAACTCCTTTTAGTTTTTCTTCAATATATTTATGAGTTCTTATATTAGATTTATATTTAGCAATATAATCAAAGAGCCATAAATGGATAATATTTTGTAAAGTTCATAAAAAAACTGCAGGTTGAAAAATTAGTCTGACCCAGATTTCAAACCTTTCATAAGTTAGAAATTATACCTGCACATACTTCTTTGTTTTGTGTTCTACTTTTATTGAATTAATAGGCTCTTACCAAGATGAAACAGTATATCTAATTGTACCTGATATCAAAAAGTCTAAATTTCCCAAAAATATTAATGAGAAAAATAATATAAAAAGTACTTTCATGTGGATCCTCTCTTAAGTATAAAATAATTGAATGACTTAAGTAGGTGAATCTCATTTGTTTCCTCTCTAAAATTCATCAAAATACCTTTTTATTTGTTCAGGCTCCTTACCTACATTGCATTTCAGAGTGTCTGCTGCAAATGTGCATGATTGGGGATCATCTACTTGGCTGTTACTCCATGACTTGCTTTAATCTTTCCCTTTCCTTGATGTACTGATCATCTAAGCTATACTTTTCTCAGGTTCTGTTCAGAAATATCTCTTCTTTTTTAATTTTTATTATCCACAATTACAATGTTTACAGACAGAAAAATATATCAGCCTCTCTTTTATGATAATCTTGAAGGGACAATTGATGGAAATAGAATACATTCATTGACTTATTTTCAATTTCCCTATAATTACAGGATTTCAACCTGTAATCCAGATCATGGAGGGTTAACATAGAAGGCCCATCTTCAGTAGTACACTCACGCTCATTCATTCTTAGCCCTTTTACCAGATACCAGTCTCTGTGATAACCATATCCTATTTTTTCTTTTAGAATTATGATTATAGAATATAAAATAATTATCAGTCCAATGTTGACCTCCCTGTTGAATGTGGTGTTGTATTTCATTCTCAGTATGTTTAATAATACATGCACACACATATGTGTATTTCTCTTGAGTTGGATCAGAATGTTTTATTCTTATTCTAGTTCTAAGGTAGTTTTCTAAAAATAATAATGATGATAATAATTATAATGATAAACCCACAAAATTTATCTCAATACTTTCAGTTACATCTGAACCACAAAGGAAAAATATCTTCATAACTTGTTAGTAAGGTACAGATTTCTAATATCTAAAAGCCTTCTTATTATAAGAATAGTTGCAAATGGTTGTCTTATCTGTTTTACAATGTTCATTAATCATATTGCCCTTGAATATAGAAAGATTTCCTATCCAGGAGGTTAATAACTGGGCTTTACTTCTTTAGGAGGAGAGAGATGCAGATTATAAATGTGTCATACACCTGAGACAACAGCGCCCTCATAAAACATGGCAAGAAGTTTATAGTGATAAAAACACATGAAAAAAAAATCGCTTTCTAAAGAAAAAATCTTTAAGCTTCAGAACTGAGTTTAAATTAAGTACACTACTTCTAAACACAGATTCAGACTTTTAAATTAAGCTCAATAAAGGACAATCTAATAAAGTTATAAAAATACACATCTACCATAATCATTCCATCCTGTAGTGAAAATACAGATTAAATGGAAGAAATGAACCTTAATTGTTCCAAAGAAAAAGTTTAGAACCTTCCCCAATCTCATATCAGAAATATAAAAACGGGTAATCATTCATTGTCACTTCAAGAAACTAATACATGTTCATTAATATCTTCATATATTAATTTTATATTAATTTTAGTAAGAATTATACCTCCTGTCAATTTTAAAATTCAGTGATATCTTTGTAAAGCATCCAAAAATTATTTCATTAAAATATAATGATGCAGGAACATAGCATCTCTGGGTCTCAGTTTTACTGAGAGGTTAGGTCAGCAACTGGACTTAAGTTACAAATCTGTCTCCTTTGACAAATGTAGGTGAATTATTCTCCGTTTGAGCAAAGGAAATTACAAACAGGTCACTGCCATTATTACTAGATGAATTAAAGATACAGAATGACTACCCTGCCTTATTCCTGAGAAATTATAAGTGTTGATATATAAAATTGTGGATTCTGCTTGATTATATGAATGAGTGAGATTTCTTTGTGCCTCTCAGATCTTTTAAGTTGATTCCATATGCTGAGTGTCACCATTTAGTTCATTCATACTGAAGAATTTAATTTTTTCCCTTTATGGCTTTTCCAGAGATTTCTGCTACATTAAAAAGACATTTTTGCTTTGTGCTTATATTATCTAACTCACACTTTCAACTCTACTGCCATATCTTAGTAGAAAAAGTTTAGGCTACAGAACCTTGGTTTATACATGTGTAATATACACATATAAATTGAGGAAAATTGAGGATTTCAATATTCATATTCCTTAAAAAGGATAATATATTACAGAGAATAACCAACATAATTTTTTCTTGATTTCACAGGGAGATCAAGCTTCAGGAGATTAACTATGGTGAAGAATTAAACATGTAATATAATTATTGATATAATGGATAATTTAGGGGTTTCATAGAAAATAATCAAATAATTACTTGATATACTCTACTTTTGAATCATCTGCCAAAAAAAGTAATTAGACATTTTTGAAGATTGCATAGACATTTTAATAGCTTAGACATTATATGTGAACGGTATAATTCTTACTAAAATAAATGTTATTATTTGCCTGTTTATTTTATGAATTCTTTCAATACAATTTAACATAATCATTTAAAATATGTTTTATGAAGTTAAAAAGTAATCTCTGAAAACATTACAATAATAACATTGCTTCATCCAATACAATAGGGATCATTATTACTTTGAAGAATGATAAAACTTTGCCAGAGGCATAGCATTAGAAAAGGAGTTTAAGGCCATACATACCCATGACGTCATTCAACAGAAATCATCAGTTCACATGAATTTTAAAATTTTATACTGTAATAGAGACTTAGAAATCATATCTTTTAGGTTGACTGAAAAGTCTGGCACTTATCGGGGCTAAATATAGGATAAAAGAGTGGTCTCAGATGGTCTGCAAAGGTTTATTGTGGTCTTAGTTTACATAATTCCTTGCATCATCTTTCTCTCAAAAAATTTTGAAGATGTAAAATTAAATGACACTACTTTTATATTAAGAAATATAATCTTTCATTAATCTGATCAAAGGTTCCCAATGGAGAAGTTAGAGAGTAAACTGAAGGAGCCTAAAGGGTTGGTGGCCTCATGAAGAGAGCAACAATACCAACCAGCCAGAGCTCCCCAGGGTCTAAACCACCAGCCTAGGAGCACATATAAAGAGCCACATGACTCCAGCTGTACATGTAGGGGAGGATGGCCTTGTTGGGCATAGGTGGGAGATGAGGTCAATGGTACCTTGAAGGCTGAGCACTGAGTGTGTGTGTGTGGGGGTAATCTGAGGGTGGGGAGGGGGATTGGGGGTAGGTGGGTAAACACCCTCATAGAAGCAGGAGGAGGGGGGGATGGGATAAGGGGTTCCTGGGAGGTGGGGGGAATGCAGTAAGGGGATAAAATTTGAAATGTAAATATAATATCCAATAAAAGAGGGGGAAAAAAAGAAAAGTGGTTAGAACCAACATCCTTAATAAAATGTCAGCCCTCTTTTAAAAAAAAAAACTATCTTGATACTAAAATTTGTTTTGAGAATTGTATATTGCAGAATGATCAGCCTTGGTGTATCTACTCAACAAGCAAGCTGGGCAGACCTGCTCAAACCTCTGAGGTCCAGGAATTCCATCTGGAGGCAGTGAAGACACAGCATCAGAGGCTTATCAATTTGCTCTTCCCCCCACTCCTCTTCTAATATCTCAACGCCCATAGTCAGCTTGAAGAAGCTAATGAAGAGTCAGCGCCCCTATTCCCTGGGCTTGGGGACTAAGATGGTAAATGTTGGGCTGTCTTTCTAGAGAAAAGTAGTGGTTTTGTCGGAATAGAGAGGATTAGCTAGGGTTTATTGCATAGCCATAACCTATTAGTAGAAATCTGTATAATTAGTATCAAGATGAAGATATAAATTCTTAAATGGCACCAATTTACTTTGATTACAAATTTTAAGGTTTTCATTGGTATGAGCTTCTTATTGATATAAGAGTGAGATGAATATTGTTACCCTCATAGGCATTGTACCACTATAACACACTTAGGAATACAAGGCTTAGACTCAGTCCTTCTTTAACTTTTTTTAACTGACTTGAGATGGTCAGCCTGTGAGTTAAGGCACTACAGCAAATTCATGGGTTGGAGTTTATTGTTAGGGTGTTTTCTATGTTTTATTTAGAAATAGATGAGTGGAGTTAACAGACAACAGTCCAGATTACCTTACATGGATAGTTGGTTTTTAACACATCAGAAATCCACAGAATTGACATGACAAACATTTCTATATTAATGTTCATTTTGATTAGAGACCTGTCTGCTCCTGACAGCTTCATACATTGAATTCTAAGAAGAAATTGAACATCTTTGGAGTTACTCCAGTTGTGGTGAGACAGCCACTAGACAAGAATTGCCTCTTTCCATCTGCAGACAAATTACTGTCCAGAAAAGGACACACTCGCAGAATAGTCGACTGATTATATCTGCCTAGACAGAGTAATCAGCCCTTAATAATTCTGCAGCACTAAGGTCTGTCAGATGATCCTGGGCCAGAAGGCGGAAGAACAGATGCTCTAATGTTATGTAGTAGAGGGAGTGTCCAGATGTTCAGAGGTCTCTATAAATTGGCTAAGTTTTAGAAGCTATGCTTTGTGCTTCCCACAATTATAGTTAACTCAGTCATTCTGGATTTCTGAAGGGGTTGAAAACTTATAGCCTCATAGCCAATTCTGGCTATTTACCTTGAGAGAACAGATTTGAGTGGATGGTCGTCAGCTGACATTCATCCTAAAGCCAAGGAAAATGCCAGGTTCAGAACTAAGTGTTTTAGACAACAGAGGTTCTGGTTAGTCAACAAAATGTTGGACTGGGTATGAGGACTATCTTGTACCTCACTGGTACAAATTGGCATAATTATGCTCTAATTGTATTTTGAGAGAAAAGTTTCATTTTAACAGGAAGGGTGATATGTAGGAGGAGCTAAGGTGGGAGGAGTACTGAGAGGAAGAGAAGGAGTAAGAAGAGGAGGAGAAGAAGGAGAGGAGAAGCTAGGTGATGAAAGAGAGAAAAAGGGGGGAGACAGGGAGGCAGATGTTCATGTATCTCCACCAGTCAAAGATAGTTGTTATATCTAGGTTGGGTAGTGGGTTATACCTCTGATTGAGCAATACCAAACTTATAAAGCCCACAATTAACATTTTTTAAAAATGTATATGTGCAAAAAGAAAGAGGGGGCATGGGATAGGGGTTTTCTAAGGGGGGAAATGGGGAAAGGGGATGGCATCTGAAGTGTAAATAAAATATCTAATAAAAAATATGTCTTAAAAAAAGAAATATAATCTTTGCCTTTGGATGGAAAAACAAACACATAGCCAAACTACCAGTAAACTCAGAATGTTGATTTTCATATTCTTAGAATGACTGCAGCTCTGTAAAGCGAAGGTCCATCTCATGTAATTTCATTATGTCATGTGCAAGGCAGATCAGCAGTCTGTCTATGTCATCAGTGCTGCCCACATGAGCTTCTAAAGAATGCTTATAGGGTTAATGAAAGATAAAGGAGTTGAAATCCCAGCTCACACTGATTGAAACATAAGCAATGCTTACAACATGATGGCTCTGTGTTCAAGTACAAACCCTAGCTAATCAGAGGAACCAGGTTTTCCATATAGCTGCTTTTTTTCTTGCTGTGCCCACTGGTATAAAGTAAGAAAGCAATTACAAAAGCCTCTTTTGAAAGTGTGCCTTTCACATATTTGATCTAATGTTTCTTTTCTCCTTACTGTCCTAAAAAGAATGTCATGGACTCTACAGCTTTAACACAAGGCCATGTGCAAGGAATGTGCTTTTCATTCCATTGATCTTTTCATGGCAAATCATTAGAGCACATTGCCTGGGATATACCAGGAGCTCAGGAGAGTGTAGAATCCAAGTATTTCAGAACGGTTACAAATGTGATTGCCACTCATTTGGTGGAGATTCTCCCCTTCCTTTAAATTTGCTTCATTAAACTCAATGTTACTAAACACTTGGCTCACTTAAACAGATTAGACTATTAAAAATACATTATTTACCATTAGGAAGAAATATATTTGGAAAAAACATATTTCAGATTAGAGGTAACTCCAGTAAGGGAAGATATGCCCAGGCTGTCAAAAAACTTGAAATGAGTCTACTGTAGTATAAGTCAATCTAATAGTTTACAATTTTGCCCATCATGATCCCTAGCCACCAATAAAATTGTATTTTTTCTTGTTTGATTAGTTATATATAGTTTTGAAGACTCAAGGATCAAAGGAATTGTACCCATGGATTAATTGCCAGGGTCTGTAATAAAACACAGATATCTCATGTGCAGTACCATATGCAGATGATTTGCCTTACTCCATGATAGAACCATATTATGGATGATGCAAGACGTGAAAACATTAAGCTGGTACTGACTGAGATGCTGCCTGCCAGCTGGCTAGCTTTCATAGTCCAAAAGGTATTCTGTAGCCTGCTGAGAAAAAGGTCAATAGCAGTCTTACTCAGACACAAATTCTGTGAGCCACAATAAAGATCAGCCTGGATAAAATGTGCCCATGGTTGTGAAAGTAATATGAATATTATGGGAGTAACTATGTATTTTTTGATTGAATTTAAGGCCCACTCCACAAGAAGGAACTCATGCATAGTAAAGTAAACCAAGAGAAAACCTGTGCTGGAGAGCACATAGGCCTTACTGGTCAACCTACTATTATTATTTTGCTAGATGAATTTAGAATAAAACTACCTCTTGAATATGTGTCTCTGTGCCCATATATTGATGCATCTCTAGTTATCAGAAAAGCTTCTCTGTGGAGCGGCTGATGGTTGACATATTGACTCACAGCTGGTAAAATTGCAGAGAATAAGTATCTGTTGAATGCTCAGACATAAATCTTACAAGACTCAGACATAAATACTCCAAGACTCAGGAAATGATACAAATGAGACTAAGACCTGAGATGAAACAGTGTTTCCTAGACATAATGGAACCATTGTCTTTGTAAACTCACAGCTACTATAGCGTTCTTCAAAAGCTCAAGGCAGGCAATATATCAGCATTCTTGTGTACCATGTCTACCTGAGATGATATTAACCATAGATTAGCTGCTACAGAGGGAGATACACTCTTCCTTAGTGTGTGGTTCCTAGAAGGTTGACCAAACTCTAGGGGCTGGCCCCACACTCATGTGTGTACACATGACTTGACTCCATGGGTTGTAAAAAAATAATAAATTAAAAAAATTAAAGGATGTGATGTTGGGAGGGATAAGAAATTGGACTCTGGAAGAAGTGAGAGAGGGACACAGCCATGAATATGATCAAAATATCATACATAAAATTTTCAAATAATCATAGTTTTTAAAAAATGAGAATCTGTGCGATGGGTCAGCAGATTAGTTGGTTCACAACCAATCCTGAAAAATATGAGTTCAGTCCTCAGAACCGACAGTGGAAAGAAAAAACTGCCTCCTATGAGCAGTATGTGATGCATACAGCAAACATATGCTGTAAGATGTACACCAGTCTTCCCTGACACATGATATGAGACTAAATAAGTGATAGAATGAATTAATGAATGAGAACAATTTGGTATAATCATCTCTGGAACTAGTGTAAAATGGTATACGTGATTAAAACCATCTTACAAAATCTTTGAACATGTTCTAATAGTTACTAATAATTACAAAGCATAAAACTTACCCTAAAATTTATTAGACATCTCAACGAATAAAAATCTAGATTTTATATATAACTATGAAAGACTAAATTCATATAACATATTAAATTTAACTCATTTAGAATAAAAAAAAAATCACATTCACATTACGATTTAGAAAATGCCCATATGCCCTCTTGGGAACGTCTTGTAATTGCTTTTATATTTTAGTGAGGATTAACAAAATTGCAGATCTATGGCAAATATTTACAAATTTAAAGTGATAACAGATGAAATAGCTATACTTAACTTTTTATAAACAGGTATTACAAATCACTTAACTTATAACAACAAAGAGCTTTCCTTATTGAGCCCATATTGAAAGTTTACTGAAGTGTCATTTTGAATGCTTAGCCCACACGTCTTATGGCAATATTTGGTCATCATTTCCTTCATTAGCAGGGCTCAGGTTGTAATTTTAAACCTGCATGCATGAGGTAAATGAAAACCCAAGTCCCTGAAGACTGCAGAATGTCTGCAGGAGTCTCCTGCCGCCAAGAGTTGTGTCTTTGTTCATTTGTTCCTTTTATTAAAATAATCTCAACAGTCTTCATCTTTTAAGTCGTTTACTTCATAAAACAGACTAGACTACTGTTCTTCAAAAGTTTATTCAATGTTGGTTCAGCTACTATGTTAAAATACTAATATAGTTTTAGCTGCCTATATGAATGAATGTTATTGATCATTTGAATAAAAAATTTTAAGTATGAAGCTCATTTTTCCGCATAATCATTATGTATATAGAAAGTAGTTATTGCTATATACTATATTATTATATATGTATACCATACTTATACATGCACAAACATGGCTTATACATGTATGTGTATAACTACATCTTTCTGTAAAGTGCAGAAGTGGTGTAATTTATTTGATTTTAGAGAGCACTGTGCTTTGGATTTTAGGAAATATGGTTATCATGTGACTTTTTATGGAGCAATATGAACAAATATCTATTTATGTCAGACAGGACACCAATAGCAAACCAAAGCAATGATTCCAAATAAGTTTAAATGTTGGAGGTATAGAATTAGTAGAAGTTATTCACTGGAGCATAGATAGAGTGTTAGTTGTAAGATCATAGGTGACTCAAAGGCATATGGGTTGCCAAAAGGTCATTCACTGCATGTGTGACGTAAAAACTGTGTTTCCAGAATTCCCTGGCAAGCTCCCAGGTGCTCTCCTGAAAAGTGTTCTTACCCACAACTATCCAGTGTGTATAATAACCTCAGGGAGAGGCCTCCTGAGTTTTCTTATTTGCTGAGCATACTTTATGGCAAATATCCACTTATCAGTTAGTACATACCATGCACGTTCTTTTGGATCTAGTTTACCACACTCAGGATGATATTTTCTAGTTCCATCAATTTGCCTGCAAAATACTTGATGTCCTTGATTTTAATACCTGAATAGTATTCCATTATGTAAATGAACCACACTTTCTGTATCCACAATTCAGTTGAGGGTATCTGAGTTCTTTCTAGTTTCTAGATATTACAAAGGAAGTTTCTATGGACACAGAGGAACATATGTCCTTGTGGTTCTGTGGAGCATGTTTTGGGTACGTGCCCTGGAGCAGTATAGCTGGGTCTTCAGGTAGAACTATTTCCAATTTTCTGCAAAACCAGATTTGATTCATTTCCAGAGTGGATGTATAAGTTTTCAATCCCACCAGCAACGGAGGAATGTTTCCCTTTCTTAACATCCTTTCCAGCATTTGCAGTTGCTTTGAGATTTTGCCATATTAATTGGTGTAAGGTATAATTGCAGAGTCCTCTTGATTTGCATTTCCTGATGACTAAGGATGTTGAACATTGCTTTATATGCTTCGCAGCCATTAAATATCTCTTTGTTGAGAATTCTGTTTTGTTCTGTACCCAAATTTTAATTGAGTCTTTGGATTATTGAAGTCTAATTTCTTGTGTTCTTCATATATTTTGGATATTAGACCTCTGTCGGATGCAAGGTTAGTGAACATATTTCCCAATCTGCAGGCTTCTGTATTGTCCTATTAACTATATCCTTTTTTCTTATAGAAGCTTTTTAGTCTCATGAGGTACCATTTATTAGTTGTTGCTCTTAGAGCCTGAGCCATTGTTGTTCTATTCTGGAAATTGTCTCCTGTACCAATTTGATCAAGGTTATTTCTCACCTTCTCTTCTAATAGATTTAGTGTATCATGTTTTATATTGAGGTCTTTAATCCACTTTAACTTGAGTTTTATGCAGAATGAAAAAAATGGAACTCTTCATATTCTTGTACGTGTATACATCCAGTTAGACCAGTACCATTTGTTGAAGATTTATCAACTATTTGTTGAATATTGTTGCATGGTATTCTGTACCAATAACATGCAGCTGTTTTTATCACTATTGCTCTCTAGTATTGCTTGAGAACATGGATGGTGGTGATTCCTCCAGAAGTTCTTTTATTGTTTAGATTATTTTAGCTATCCATGATTTTTTATTTTTCCAAATGGAGTTGACAATTGCTCTTTCAAAATCTGTAAAAAAAAAAAATTGTTGTAATTTTGATGCTAATTTCATTGAATCTGTAGACTGCTTTTGGTAAGGTGGTCATTTTTACTATGTTACTCCTACTGAGCCATAAGCATGAAGGATCTTTGTGTCTTCTGATATCTTCTTCGGTTTCATTTTATAGGGGCATGAAATTCTTGTCATACAAGTCATTCACTTGCTTAGTTAGAGTGACCCCATTATTTTTATATTATTTTTGGCTATTGTGAGGGCTGTTGTTTTCCTATTTTATTTTCTCAGTTCATTTATCATTTTTATAAAGGGAGGCCCCTGATTTCTTTGCAGTAATTTTCTATCTAGCCACTTTGCTAAAGTTGTTTATCAGCTGCAGAAGTTCTCTGGTAGAATGTTGGAGGTTGCTCATGTATACTATCATATCACCTTCAAACAGTGATATGTTGATGTCTTTATTTCCTACTTCTACCCCAATAATTTCCTTTAATTGTCTTATTGTTCTAGCTAGAACTTCAAGTACTATATTGTATAGATAGGGAGAAAATAGGTAGCCTTGACTTGTCCCTGATTTTAATGAGATTATTTCAAGTTTCTTTCTACTTGATTTGATGTTGGCTATTTGGTTGCTGAATATTACTTTTATTATGTTTAGCTAAGTGCCTTGAATGCTTGATCTCTCCAAAATTTTTAACATGAAGAAGTGTTGAATTTTATCAAAGGCTTTTACAGAATCTATTGAGATGATCACATAATTTTTTCCTTCAGTTTATTTCTATACATTACTTTGATGAATATTTGTATATTGAGCCATCCCTGAATGCCAGAGATGAAGCCTTCTTGATCATGGCAAATGTTTTTGATGTGGTCTTGGATTCTGTTTGTGAACATTTTATTAAGCATTTTGCATCAATGTTCATAAGTAAAATTGGTCAGAAGTTCTCTTCGTTTGTTTGTGTTTGTGTGGTTTAGGTAGTAGAGTGACTATGGACTCAGAATGAATTAGGTAGTGTTATTTCTGTTTCTATTTTGTAGAATATGTTGAGGAATATTGATATTTGCTATTCTTTGAAATTCTGGTAGAATTCTGGACTAAAACCATCTGTCCCTGGGCTTTTTGGGAGAGGGTGGGTTGTTTATTTTGTTTTGTTTTGTTTTAGTTGGGAGAATTTTAATGCCTCCTTTTAATTCCTTAGGGTTTATGGGACTATTTAGATAGTTTACCTGATCTTGATTTACCATTAGTAAGTGGTATGTGTCTATAAAAATCACCCATTTTATTTAAAATTTCTAGTTTTATAGAGTACAGGCTTTTGAAGTAAGACCAAATGAGTTTTTGAGTTCCCTCCATGTCTGCTGTTATGTCTCCCTTTTCATTTCTGATAATGTTAATTTGGGTACTATCTTTTTTTCTTTAGTTATTTAGTTAATGGTTTAGTTATTTAGTTAATGGTTTAGTTATTTAGTTAATGGTTTATTATTGGTTTTCTCAAAGAACCAGCTCTTGGTTTTGTTGCTTCTTTGTATTGCTCACTTTTAATTGGTTGAGTTCAGCCCCTGAGTTTGACTATTTCCTGCCCTCTATTCCTCTTTGGATATTTTTGCTTCTTTACCTTTTAAAGCTTTCAGATACCCTGTTGAATGGCTACTATGGGATATCTTCAATTTCTTTATGGAGGTACTTATTGCTATGAATTTTTCCTATTAGCACTACTTTCATTATGTCCAATAATTTTGGGTATGTTGTGGCTCTGTTTTCAGTGTATTCTAGAAAGTCTTTTTTTTTCCCTTTATTTCTTCACTGACAAAGTGAACACTGAATATAGAATTGTTTAGGTTCCATGATTATGTAGGCTTTTTGTTGTTTCTCTTGTTGAAGGCCAATCTTAATCCTTGGTGATCTGATAAAATGCAAGGGGTTATTTTAAATCTTCTTGTACCTATTCAGGCTTGCTTTCTGCCTGCGTATGTGGTCAGAAGGTCCCATGAGGTGCTGATAAGAAGATATATTCTTTTGTTTGTGAGTAAAAGCTTCTGTAGATATCTATTAGATCCATTTAGTTCATACCTTTTATTTTCATTGTTTTTCTGTTTAGTTTCTGTTTTGATCACCTGTGCATTAATGAGAGTGAGATGTTTAAGTCTCCCCCTGATAATGTTTGGGTTTCAATGTGAGATTTGTTCTTGAGTAAAGTTTCTTTTATGAATGTTTGTGCCCTCAAATTTGGAACATAGACATTCAGAATTGAGAAGTCATATTGTCTGGACCAAGGCCCCTAGCACAAACCTGTAGCTCAATCTCCACAGCTGCCTTGTCTGCCCTCAGTGGAAGCAGATGCAACTAATCCTTCAGAGAATCAATGCACCAGGGTGGGGGATCCCCAGGGAAAGCCCCACCCTCTCAGAAGAGAAAGTGAGGGGAATGGCAGAAGAACTCTGTGTTGGGGTACCAGGAGGGGGACAGCATTTGTGGTGTAAATTAATTAATTAATTAAAACAAAGACTACCATGAGTTTCAGAAATAAATTTGTACTTTGGACTTTTATGAAGTTGAGACTATAATTGGTTTTGAAGACTATTGAAGTTGGATCAAATGTATTTTTCATTATGATATCACTATAAGCCTATGAGGGCTAGGGAATGAAATGAGATGGCTTGAATAAAAATGGCCCCCATAGGCCCACAGGGAGTGGCACAATTAGTAGATATTCCCTTGTTTGAGCAGATGTGGCATTATTGGAGGAAGTATGTCATTGGGGGTAAGATTTAAGGTCTCAGAAGTTCAAGCTAGTAGTTCACTGTCTCTTCCTATTGCCTCTGAACCCAGGTGAACTCTTAGCTCATTCACCAGCACCATGTCTGCCTACATGCCACCATGCTTCTTGCCATGATGATAATGGACTAACCCTATGAACTATAATCCAGTCCCAATTACATGTTTTCATTTACAATAGTTGCTGTGGTCATTGTGTCTCTTTACAGTAATAAAATACTAACTAAGACAAAAAAACCCTAGATGTCCCTCAAATGAAAAATGGATAAACAAAATGTGGTACAGTTTTACAATGGACTACTACTCAGGTATTTAAAAAAAAAAAAGACATCATGAAATTTGAAGGCAGAAAAAAGTAACTAGAAAATAGTCTGAGTCAACCAAGACTTAGAAAGACACTCATGGTGTGTAGTCACTTATAAGTGGACATTAGCCTAAAGATACTGGTTAATAAGGATGGCCCAAGCAAGGAAGCATGGATCTCTCTCAGAAGAGGAAAGAAAGCAGACCATAGAGAAGAATAGATAAAGGAATTTGGGAGAAAAGGGGGTAAGGAGGGTAACAGGGATAGAAATCAGGTATGGTAAGGGGTTGGGGGAGGCATGAGAGAGAGAGAGAACAGAAGTTTGTTGGGGGATCTCTTGACCTAGCTGGAAACCCTGGATGGGTAAGAGTCCTGGGAGTCTTTTGGGATGACCCTAGATGAGACTTAGCAGTGGGGATATGAAAACTTAAGTGGCTATCTTTTGTAGCAACCAGGACTTCTAGTGGAGGAAGGGGAACATCATCCCACCCACAAAATCTTTGACCCAAAAATTATCCAGCCAATAAGTTGAGCATAGATAAAAATGGAGCAGAGATTGAGAGAACAGCCAACCACACACTGGCCGAACTTGAGACCCATCCCATGGTAGAGCCCTAACCCCTGATACTATTAATGATACACTGAAATGCTTGCAGAGAGTAGCCTAACATAACTGTATCCTGAGAGGTTTCATCTAGCAGGAGATGGAAACAGATGCAGAGATCCATAGCCATATATCAGATGAAGCTCGAAGAGTCCTATGGAAGAGTGGAACATAGGATTGTGTGAGCTGGAAGAGTCAAAGATACCACAGATCTACAGAGTCAAATAATCTGGCCCATGAGGGCACACAGATACTGAACCACCAACTAAAGAGTGTGCAGGGCATAGACCTAGGCCCCCTAAATATTTGTAGCAGATGTGCAGCTTGGTCTTTATGTTTGTCCCCTACCAGCTGGAGTTGGGGCTGTCTCTGACTCTATTGCCTGTTATTCGATTCTATTCCCCTAGCTAGTCTGTCTGATTGGGCCTCAGTAAGAGAGGATTTTACTTAATTCTCCATCGACTTGATGTTCCAGTTTGGATTTGTATCGAAGAGGAACTTCCCCTTCTCTGAGGAGAAGAGGGAGGTAGTAAAGGGGAGAAGGATTTGTGAACGTGGGACTGGAAAGAGAGGATAAAGGGGGGTTTGAGACTAGAATGCAAAGTGAACAAATGAATACATTAATGGAAAAAAGAATTGAGATGAGACCCAAATTTCATGCTTTGCTTTCTTCGGTGAAAAACAACACACTGTGGAAAAATATATTTAGCCAGCGAAGACATTAATGAAAAAACAAATAAACACCCACTAGGTGAGGGAAAATATGAAATCTATAATACCCTCAGACTTTTGGTTCCCCATTCTTATTGTTTTAGTTTTTTAAAATTTTGAAAATCATTGTGGGATTTATCTGCAAGGCAGGATTATTATTTCAGTGACGCACACCAGCAGGTTGCAAAATAATCATTTTACAACTTATTCCAAAGAGGAGTTAGCCAACTCCGATACAAGAGACAGGTAATGCATTGAGTAGAATCATTCTGACCATCAGGATGCTAGCTTCAAATATTGCTATAAACACATTATAGTTAATTTTTCTAATTTGTCACTTCTTCCTCTCTCTGCAATACAAAAGTAAAATTACAATATCTGATCATTTAACACTAATGAATTGAGAACTTTTAACATTGAGAAATTAATGCAGGTCTTCCTTTGCCAAATTGAAACTAGGATTCACAAACCTTGCATGATTCATCTATGTTGTAGATTTAGGCATACTCATACCATTTTCTAATTATAAATTAAATTCATTAAGGATACAAGATCTTAGACAATATAATTAATCTTTTGAATGTTAGGCTTCTTTCCTGAATGGATGCTCATATTTCTGGAATAAAGATTGTATTTGTTAGATTAGAATAAAACTAAAATGCATATAATGCTGATCCCTAAGTAATGTCTTATTCATGTACTAAGAACACAAGATATTGAATAAAAATAAAAAGACAACAAGAATTTCAGCAATAACTTTTTTCATCTCTATACTTAGTCCTTTAGTCTCACAACAAAAATGGGGAAAGTGAGCTATACCAAAAGTTCTAAATAATCAATGCAGAGTGTGTGAAAGAAGTAGCAAGAATATCAGAAATACAGTAAAAAGAGCTAAATACAGTAAAAAGTGTGTAAGACACATGATTTATGTATGAGAAATGATTTGCTTCCTACATCCTGCCTTCCTAGCATGGTCTTCTTGGTTATGTATCTGTTCTTTCACTAGAGAACTACAATATGGCAATGAATACATCATTTTTAAAAGAATCTTTCTGCCCCCAAAATGTATTTGGTCTTAATCATATGTTTATTTTAACAGATTTTTAACCATGGTGTGCCTGGGATTTAAAGATAAATTAATTTCTTTCCAAGGTCAACATTCAGTGGCCATTGCAATCCCTATTTGTCAGTCTTCTGTGCTGGTGCTTTCACAGTTTGACTTGTGGATCACACTCTTTCAAAACTGTAATAATTTGATTTCCTATAACATTCTGTATTGAATTACTGACTAAAGATAATGTCAGTGAGGATCATAGCTAACAATATTAATTGCTTGTTATAAAGTATGATTGCTAAGCATTTTATGTGAATAAATTTAATCTTCAAATAAATCAATTCTGGGTATGATTACTTTCTATAATTGGAAACTAAGGTAAAGGACTCTAAAAAGATGTGTAAAATTGCCATTTAGTTCACAGGATCCAAACAGAGATATAATCTTAGCCTCTATGAAAACTGCATTACAGAATCAATAGTATCGGGCAGCAGGATCAGCGCCTCTCAGCACATCACTTTAACCTGGCCTCCTTCCTGTTTTTGTAGAATCCAAAATTGAGAATTGTTGAAAAAATTAAGGAACTATAGTATAGCTTGTGTTAAATAATATGATTTTTTGTATAGGAAAATTGTATGAGATTTACATTCTACTTTCTGTAAGTATAATATTCCTTTCTAAAATTTTACACTGTAACAATAAAGTTTAGTGCTTTTGATAAAAACATGTCTTACCCCCCAAACTCAGAATATTTATTATCTAGTTCCTTGAGAGAAATATTAAAGAGCCTTGGAAAATGAAATCATTTAAAGAAAGAGGGTTAAAATAAACTGAATATTTTCATATCAGGACTTAACTCAAAAGGAAAAAAAATGCACAAAAGTTAATGAAAAAAGAAATGAAAGACCAATGCTGACAAGTGTTGCAGTTATATTTTAAATAGTGGCACCCAATCTGGCTTGTTCTTAATCAGCCACCATCTTCTCAACTAGAAAAGGCCTGTGGCCACAAGCTGCCACTATGTATTTCTGCCTCTGCTCGACCTCCAGCTCAGGTGGTCAGAGACACCGGCCCTGCCACCCATGAGATGCCAGCATGGGAAATGGCTCTGCCAATCTTCCATGCTGTCTTCACATGGCTGGACAGAGCCCAGACCATCCTGCCATCCACAGGGACCACAGTAGAAATGAGACTCTAATGTTTAAAGATTGTCCAGTAGCTTTATACATTTGGCAATTCTCAATAACAAGATGCCCACACAATTAGAAGTGTTAACCAGTTAACTAACCTAGATATAAGTTGTTACCAAGGACTTATCTGGATACATGCGTGGTCTTCCATTGTGCCTACATCTCAGCCCCTCTGCTCCTCCTCTCACTCCCCTTACTCCTTCCACCTTAGCTCCTCCTGACTTTTGGGGAAAATTTCCCACTACAGTCAAGTAAGGGTACCTATTGCTGCTTTATATTCTTAAACTATTCCTTCCCACTAATACTAATAACAAAGCAATTAATAAAAATAGTAAGTGTAATTCATTGGTATGATGCTACAGCCATTTACCAGAATCTACCAAAATTATAAAATGTTAGTAACAACCTAAAATAAGCAAGAACATTATGAAGAAGAGTTTAAAACATTTAATTTACTAGCAATCCTAAACAGCATTATTTTCATATTTATTTATTTTTATACTAAAATTATATTATATAAAAAACATATACATTCCACTAAAAGTTGAACTTAAATATCTAATTACTTCTGACATTCTGACTTTAATCAAAATATTAAAGAAACATTTGTTTTTAAGTTAAAAAGTCTTTACTTTTTTGAGCTGCAATGTCATCTTACATTTTACAGTATAAGGCTGTCCTGTGTTTATAACTGTATTTAATTCCAAATGTTTAAATTAAAGCTATGGCCCTCAGTGACCCTGGGAAAACCACTCCAGTTAGATATAGATAGGAAGGTTCATGGGACACAGTCCTGAGTTTTATCATTTAATAATGAAGTTACACCTGCTGTCTTCAATGTGCAATTTTTTATAAAAAAATCAAATTTAACCAATTGGTTATACGCATTTGATTATTCCTCTAAACAATGGTGTTTAGGTATTGTCCATTCTCTTTTATCCTAATTTAATTGATAATAAATATGGAGCAGAGACATATTCTAAGAATAAGAAAATAGCCCTTTTGGTGTTACCACTATGTAACTGTAAAATATTTCTGGACCTAAGTAATTATTATGAATAGTAGCTGATAGTTTTAGGCAGTATGATGTTTTAAATAGATATGCCCCACTTAGACTTAGCTTGTATTTGAATGCTTAGTTCATATGAAGTGGCATTATTAGGAGTTGTTGCCTTGTTGGAGAAAATGTGTCACTGTGGGTGTGGGCTTTGAGTATATCCTATACTCAAGTATATCCATTGACATAGTTTTCTTCTGATGTCCATGGATTAAGATGTAGAAACTCAGGTCCAGTTTCAGAACCTTGTGTGATGTGCCTGCATGCAGTCATAGTTTCCATCCTGATGATCATGAACTAAACCTCTAAAACTGTGAACAAGCCTGAATTGAAATATTTTCCTTTGTAAGAGTTGCCTTGGTCATGGCATATGTTCACAACAGTGAAACCCTAACTATGATTGGGAGCACAGTCTCACTGCTTATTTATAACAGTAACTAGTTTGTCACATGTATAACAAGTTAAAAAAAATAGACTTATACTAGGTAAATAAATATCTTAGTTTTCATTGAGAGATGTGAAGATGAAAGCAATAAGTTAACTTGTTTGTCATTTCCAAAATGATATTCTGTCCTATGAATATTATTTTAAATTGATAAAAATTGGGAGTTCCTTCACTGATGACTTATTGTGTACAATATAAAAAAATTAATTGTGTTTGCTGCTCATGACACAGAAGAGTTATTTGGTATAGATAAAGGCATAAAATTGATGCTTAATTTCTTTAAAATTACAACTGAGATGGGATGAGCTTCCAAGGTTCCTTTTATACAGAAATCTTATTAGTGTATCTTGGGCTAGAATTCTTGCCAGGAAATGTAAATTCAGGCTACACTGCTTACTTAAAACTGATATTTCTAGAGTGTATACCCAGTTGAAATCACTGAAAAAATGTCAGATTTGTGTTTCTCATTATGCAAGATAGAATTAGTTCTAGTGATACAGAACGGGCTTTAACACTGCAGTGAGCAGTGAGTGCTGAGGTATTATCTCTGCTAGGCCACTCTCACTGTATGCTCTTTGCCAGAACGCCACACCTGTTGACATTGTATTCTCTTACCACTGAAAAATGGGGTGCTTTAAGTCAATCCTCCACTTCACTGTCCACTGTGAGTTGAGTTATTCCTCCTCCAAATTAATATATGGACATCCAAACTCTTAATACCTCACAAAGGGATAGTTTTTTGTGAATAAGATCATTGAACATCTAATTAGCTGAGTCAGAAAGAGGTCACTCTGAAATTAAATAGGTTTCTTGGTCCAAGGTAATGAATTTTAATTTGGAATGATATAGCAAAATAGGGCAGTTTACAAATCAAGGATAAGACATGAAAATAAATGTTATTCCCCCTTTGATAAATTAAGACTCTATTTGAGGAAAATCCTACACATTTTCAAATTGTTAACTTATATACAGGATGACATGTATTTAGTGGAAAAATCACAAGTAAACTTTATATATATATATATATATGTGTGTGTGTGTGTGTGTGTGTGTGTGTGTGTCTGTGTGTGTATGTTTTCTTTTCTTTTTCTTTCTTTTATTTTTCCTTTTGTTTTTATTTGCTTATTTGTTTGTCATTTGTTAGGTTTTGAGAGAGAGAAAATAATCAAGTGCTTTCCAGGCTAACAAAGGATGACTGCAAGCCAGATCTTACCCCTGGAACTCGGAGATGTTTTGTTTAATTGTAATGGAAAATTTACAGGAATGTTTAATTAAGAATCTTGGGGCAGTAATATTATCATGAGTATATATCATATGTATAAGCTTTATATGTAATTGTGTCCTCGAGAAAAGAGGATGACAGGACTGAGTACTGCAGAAGAGTTTTTGTGTGCAGGGGTGGCAACAGAACAAAAATCTACCCTGACACTACAAAAGGCTCTTGAATCCAGAACTCAAAATTTTGAAGAAGCCAGACAATGGAAAACAATGACTCTTTCTCAAGAACTTCTGGAAAGGAAGCATCCTCTTGAACTCTAACTGTAGGTAGCTCAAAATGGACAGGGTATGAGGGAGGTGAGATGGATGGATACTGTACTTCTGAAACCCTGAACTGTGAAGAACTTGTGGGTCTTACACTGTTATAAGAAAAACCATACATGGTGTGCTTTACTTAATTCTTTGTGAGATTTAGAAAGACTGAAGATCTCTCTCTTTCTATATAATTTTCTCTCAATTTACGTAATTATGGGTATATTGGCTATTCTCTCTTGCTAAGATTGATTCGCTGATAAGTAGAGCAGTTTTCTTCTTTTCTTTACATCATAGGAAGCAGCTTCCCATGTGTTGAACCAAACTAAAAATTGGTAGACATATTGTAAATATCAGCATTCTAGATACACCATGAGTAAGGATGTGAAATTATATATCAGTTATTATATAATATATAATATTATATATTATATATTGTAATTATATATTATGTATTATACATTAATTATATATCAATGTATAGTGTCAAGCAGGTACTGTCTGTGGACTGTATTTAGAATGACTTTTAAGCCAGAGGAAGTACTAAATTAGCATCAGAAGATGTGAGATTCTCTAAACATTTCAAAAAGCATTTATTTCATGACTATAGAAATTTCCATCCATTTGGAATGATGAAAAATGTTATTAGTCAGGTAAGAGGGAAGATTTATAAAAAGCAAAGGCATCACTTATCTGTCTGTATCCAACCCTCATTGAAATGAGACTTCTAGATATTTCTCCTGAGACAATATAAGACAAGACCCATTTTTCTCAAGGACTCTGAAGTCATGTTCCAATAGCTTGAGGTAAAATAGAGGAAACAATTTTTTGTGTCATGAGAAAAGCAATATCAAGCTTATAAAATGACAAAAAAGGACTAAATGTTAAATCTTATGCAAAGTAAGCATTTTTAAAACTAGTAACAAAAGAAAAAAAAAGTGACATACTATCTAAGGGGCCATACAGAATGACTGATTGAATCATCCTTGATGGAAATAAACTAAAAGTGAAACAATATTTTTCCATAATTCATTTTTTATTCACATTGCATCCCAATTGCAGCCCACTTCCCTCCTCTCTTCCAGGTCCTGCTCTTACAAATGTCTCCCTCAATTGCTCTTTCTCCCTTCTCTTCAGAGAAGGGAAAGCCAGTGCCCCCCTTGGATACCAATCTACTCTGAGATATCTCTTTCCAGTAGCACTTAGGCCCCTCCTCTTCCACTGAGGTGGAACCAGGCAGTCCAGGTAGGGAAAAGGATTCCAATGGCAGGCAACGTAGTCAGAGACAGCTCCCAATCCAGCTCTTAGGGGACTTACATGAAGACCAAGCTGCACATCTGTTACAAATGTGTAGAGGACCTAGGTCCACTCCCTGAGTGTTCTTTGGTTGAAGTTTCAGTCTCTGTGAGTCCTCATTGTTAGCTTTTTGTCTAGGCTCCGCCCCACAGTTACCTAGCAACATCCAGGTATGCCTGATTCACCATAAAAGGGCCTGCTTGATCTCTCTCTCTCTCTCTCTCTCTCTCTCTCTCTCTCTCTCTCTCTCTTTCTCTCTCTCTCTTGCCTTATTCTAACCTCCTTTCCACATGCTCATGTCCTGCCTTTACTCTTCTACTCTCTCTGTGTGTCTTTCTCATCTCTTCTACCCTCTCAACCCCCTTTCCGATACCCCAAATAAACTATATTCTATATTATACCTTCTTGTGGCTGGCTGATTCCTCAGGGGGAAAGGATGCCTCAGCATGAGTCTTCAGTGGCACCTCCTTCCCCCATACCTTAACTCACCTCCACCAAGTATATTCTTTCACTATCTTTTTATAAAACACAACTCTCATGGTGTCAGGTTAGTTGACACTGTAGATTTTCTTGTGGTGTCCTTGACCGCTCTAGCTTGCTCAACTCTATCCCAGACTCTTTTACAAGACTCCCCAACCTCTGCTTGAGCAACGCAAATATAACAGTTCTTCTTTTAAGGATTTGTTAATCTTTTATAATACTATTAAGACAAAATATAGAAAAATATTCCAGATGAGCAATGCTACAGTAAATGTGGGAGGATAGTTTTCAAGTAGAAAATAGTAAAGACCCCCTATCTGGGGAGACCCTCACTCAAGTCTCGGGAAGTCACGGCCACCCAAAAACTCGCAAGACACCGAATCTGGATGCAAACAGCAGAGGCTTTATTAGAAAAAGTTAGCCGGCTAATGGTCAATTTGCCCACACAGAAGCTGAATTGACAAAAAACTGCTGGCTGAGGGGCTTTTTAAAAGGGGAAAACCACAAGCGAGGGGAGTGAAGACAGGGTGAGGGGTTGCTAAGGAAACATAACATAAAAATAGGGGAAAATTCTAGAGGAACTCTGTGGAGAACCGCACTAGCCCATGTTGGGGGCCAAAATGTTGCGGCCCAAGCTGCCCCAAGTTTGGGGACCAAAATGTCTCATACCGCTCTGTCAATGTTGGAATCCATACTGCCAAAAGCCTTGGGGGCTAAATTGTTAGAGCCTGTGCTGCCCCAAGCTGCTCGGGGAGTCGGGGTTCAGCAAGAGAGAAAGTGAGGATGGACTCGAGGAATGGAGACCAGACAGAGTGTGATTCAATCCCGTTTATTCTTCAGTCTCTCTTCTTCTCTTCAAGTCCAAGTCTTGAGTTCCTAGTCCCTAGTTCCTAGTTCCTGGTACCTCCAAGTTCCAAGTTACTTCTTCCAAGTGCTAAGTGCCTAATGTCTAATTCCAAGTTTTTCCTCCAAGTGTCTAGTGCCTAATACCTAATAATAATAATTCTTCTTCCAAGTTCTCTAGTCTAAGTGTCTTCTACCTCATGCCTAATTCCTACTCCAAGTTGTACTGAATTCCTCTGTCTGCCTCTCGACTTTTATATGTCTCACTTCTAAGCCATGCCTTTAAGTCATGCCCTTGGGCCTTGTCTCTAAATCTGATCTCTAAGTCACGCCCTTAAGTTACACACCTTTAAGTCTCACACACCCAAGGGAAGATCCTGGGTATCTAAAACAAGATGTTATCAGAGTGTGCTCAGCTGTTGTAGGCTATTGTAATCAAATCTCTTGTCAGGGTATATGGCTCAAGGTGGTTGCAAGGATGATATCTGCCTTCTGTCGGCTCCCCACAGAACCCAACCTAAGTGAGTCAGGGTCATGTGGAAAACACTCTGTATACTCATTCTTCTCAAAATGTGGTCTTGCCCTGTCACTGTGGCCTTGCCCTGTCATTGTGGCTCTGCCCTGTCACTTGCTCTGAAGACTCCTCAAACTCAGGAGACCCTTACTCAAGTCTTGGAAAATCATGGCCACCCAAAAATTGCAAGACACCGTACCTGGATGCAATCAACAGAGGTTTATTAGGGAAGAGGGTTGACAGCCAACAGTCAAACTGCTCACTCACGCAAAAGTAGAGTTTGACCCAGAGTGGCAGGCTAAGGGGCCTTTTAAAGAGGAAAACTGCAAACCAGTGGAGTGAGGAGGGGATGAGAGGTTGTCAAGGATACATAACATAAAAATAGCAGAACATTTCAGAGGAACCCAACCTAAATGATTTAGAGTCATGTGAAAATCACTCTGTACACTCATTCTTAGTTTTACCATGTCATTGTGCCCTACTCTGTCATTTATCAACTATTTCTCACTTTCTCTGGCCACAGCCCAGTCATCTTTTTCCTTGTGGGCAGCCAGTTCTGGAACTGGCCAATCTACATTCTTGGCTCGTTTCAGAAAGTAGTTTTCCACGTCTTTTAAAGAAAAACCTAAAAATTTTCTATCTATCTATCTATCTATCTATCTATCTATCTATCTATTTATATAATGATTTTTATAATTTTTCACTCTTCAGCTCAACTATTTCTCAGTTGCTCTGGACACAGCCCTGCCCTGTCATTGTGGTTAGTAGTTTCTCAGCACCACCTAGATGACTTGCATTCCCCTCTTCTGGTTCCTGAAACTGGCCAGTCTACATTTTTAGCCTGCTTCAGAGAAAATTTTCCATGCCCTGTAAAGTACGGCTTAGAGAAAAGTCTATATACATTTTATAAAATGAGTTTTATAATTTTTAACTCTACAAAGTAATAGCAGATAAAACTTGAATTTATACAAATAAATCACAGATTTCACAAATGATGAATAAACAAAGACCACATTCTACATCTACAAACCCACATGCTTAGTTCCAGATTGTGTCAACAGACCTCCTTTTTTTTTTTGTAGGCCACCTTTGTCCAGAAGTTGTTTCTTCCCTTTTCATCCCCACTTCATCCAAAATTCTTTATGTAGCCATCTCCATAATCACAGGCTTATCTCAAGATTGGTGACCTTTAACCCTGCTTTGTTTAAGAGTCACCTCTGACTGGTGAGATATTCCTTTACTCTGCCATTCTTCTCTCTACTCACTGCCATTGAGAGGACTGAAACAGGCTGACTCCATGACAGGCTTCAAACTGGTATTTCAGGAGACTGGGCCTAGATCTCTGTTTCCCAGAATTGGGCAAGTCCAGGCAAGTTAGTTACTAGAAAGACCCCAGGCTGCAGGCAGCCAATCAGAAATTTCCTAGCCATCAGAAGCTGCCCTACCACCTGGACTGAGGCAAGAACAATGAGTCAGCAACAGTTTCTAGCCCCACAACCCCCAGCAATGGTTTTAGGATGTCTCTAGAGACAAAGTTAAGGTCACCTACCCTTCCCTGGAATTCCTCTAATGTGCTTTAAATTGGGCCTGCATACTTAACCTGGGTGTCTCCATCTTGGCAAATGTTAGACCCCAGCATGCTGGACTTCTGCAGAATAAAATATTCTTTGTTTTTGTGTACTATTTGAGTCCACGGTGTCATTCTTTGGGGACTCATGTACCCTTACACCATTTCTATACCTAGGTACATATTGTTGTTTAGAAACAGCCATCTTTGTCTGGTTCAATAAAACATCTACCAGCTTTACCTGGTATACCTTAAGTCATACATCTCTTGCACTCTACCAATATAAGGAAGGCCAAATTATAATCTCTCTCTCTCTCTCTCTCTCTCTCTCTCTCTCTCTCTCTCTCTCTCTCTCTCTCCATAGACCACAAAACAAATACAGAAGAAAGGAAACAAGTCTAAATCCTGCTTGACCATTGTGCAGTAAAATTTAAATTGAGAGCAAACAAAACTCTAGTAAGTGCAAAAACTCAGTGAACTTAAAAAACATTAAGAGATGATGAGTGGGTCATGAAGTGTTCACAAAAGAAATCATAATATCCTGGGAACTAAATGGAAATGAACATGATGCACTGAAAGCCTTGGGATGCCTTTAAATCAGTTCTTAGAGGGAAGTTTGTAGCCCTGGATAACAAAAGTTTTAAAAAAACAAACAAACTAGAAAACATTAGAAAAAAATCAAAAACAAAAACTTAAGAATGTAACTTGAGTATTTGGAAAAATAAAACAAACCAATCCCAAATCCAGGATACTTTAAAAATAATAAAAATCAAAGCAAAAAATAATGAAACAGAAAAAGAAATACAGTCAACCAAAGATTTTAAAAGCTGGTTCTTTGAGAATACAAATGAGATTGAGAAATAATTGGCCCTACTGAACAAGCAACAGTAAGAAATGAATCAGAAGCCAACAAGGAAACATTATAAACAAAGAAATGGAGAAAGAAGGATACTTTTAAAAAGTTGTAGCAAATTTGTATTGAAAAACCTAAATAAAATAGAGAAATTTCTTGATCTGTCCAAGCTGACAAAAAATAAAATAAAAATAAACCCACAACTAGCACAGAATGTTAAAAATAATAGGAATGATTCAAGAGTAATTAAAAAATGTTACAAGTATTTTCTCAGAATTATGCACAGAACAGAATAATATCATTAAAGGAATATTGTGATAAGTAAAAGATAATTACTGCAAGGTCTTGGGATGTATCTCAGTTGCTAGAGTGTTTGTTAGCATATATAAATCGCTGGGTTGGACGCCCAGCACTCTGGAAGCCAGATGTGTGGTCCTACATAATTGTAATCTCAGCACTTGGAGGCAGAGGCAGAGGGATCAGAAACCCTAGGTAATCTTCAGCTGCCTATCAAATTTTAGGAGGTTAGAGGTCAATTTGGCAACTAGTGTGACACATACCCACACACACTCTCTTACACACACACACAGAGAGAGAGAGAGAGAGAGAGAGAGAGAGAGAGAGAGAGAGAGAGAGAGAGAGAATATAACAAAGACTAATGCTAAAATTCCAATAATGAAGATAAAATTGAATACTAAATGGGAAAATATACTAGAGATGAAAAAAAAGAAAAAAAAAAAAAAAAGAACAGACAAAATATGTTACAAAAAAAAAAACCCCAAAATTTGGTTCCAAAGCCAATATACTCCATGTCAAAAAACTAATTCACCAGACTGGGTTTTTTAGAGTGTCCCCATTCATACACAGGCATAGCAGACACCCTTTAGGTTTTAAAATCAGAGGAGTACTAATCATGAGAAACTAGAAGAGGCCTCATGAATGTTACCTGAAATTAATTTGAAGATAAATAAGTGTGTCTGAGAAGAGATGTGTTTTATATCATCAGTTAAGAATATATAATCATATATATATGAAAAGTGAAAAAAACACTATGACTGCATATTAAGTCCACTTTATATAATTTAAAAATAAGTATACATATCTTGATAGTACAAGACCTAAATAGTAGTATCAGAGAAAAAGTTGACTTACTTACTGTTTTAGACAGCCATAACGATTTTTTATGTAAAAACGTATTGTTAGCTGGGGTACCTATTGATTGCTTTACTAAATAAAATTCAGTACACTTAGGAAATACATAATTAACTTATAATTACAACTTATGAAGAAGCATACCTAGAAGAAAACCTCCAGAGTTGAGCTGGGTGAGAGAAAAAGATAAACTTAATACACACACACACACACACACATACACACAAACACACACACAGAGACATAAACATATATATGTACATGTCTATACCTATATATGTATATGTCTTACATATTTTATATCTATAATTCACAAAAGATATTCTAGTAAATATTCAATGACATAAATTATGAAAATCAAATATACATAAACAGAATGCTCAGATACAGAAAATAACAGCAGAGTAAAAAAATAAGCAACATAGCAGGATTCTCATTATATAAATATTGTCTAACTTATAAAGTCTTGACAACATAGAGAAAAATAAAAATGAAATTGTTACTAAAGCATATTTAAGAATATCTATAAATATATAGCCTATAAATATAATTATTAATTTACAATTAAAACCTTGGCATATAGTCAGTCTCAAATCCTAGTCTCTTTACCAGGCAAATACTAAGCATTAGAAAATGAACCAAGATCAATATTATCACAAAGTCAGAGGAGAAAAAAATGTACACTCCCCAAAATCTTTTACTAATCCAGAATTTTTCTCCTATCAAAATAAGGCAAAAACATAAGAAAAGAAAATTATAAGCCAAGTTTCTCATAAATACAATTTCAAATATAGTTAATAAAAAATATAGCAAATTGAACCTAATAAAGTAGAATTTATTCTAGCAATGAAAGGTCAGCTTGACATCAGAAAACCAAATCAATTTAAAATGCTGCATTAGCTGAACACAGCAGAGATAGCTATGATGGTTTCAAATGACACAGGTAAATCATTTGCCAAAATAATAAATCAATTTCTCTTACAAACTCTGTGATTCCTAGGAAAACTGTCAAGAATGTATCACTAAAAAACAGTAGATATTCACTAATGACAGAGAAGTACCTTCTCCTCCAGAACACAGGCCTCCACAACAATTGTATTACATATTCATTCTAAAACAAACAAAAAATGATCTGTGTGTATCTGTTTGTATACCGTGCATATTTGTATTTGTACACTTGTGCATACATTCCTGTATGTAGTATACATGTGCCTTGGCTCATGTGTGGAAGCAACAAATCAAGCTTGGACATCAACCCTCACCTCCTTTGAGACAGGATCTCAGTTCATTGGTGACTATGTGCACCAAGATGTCTAACTTGAAAGCCTTGCAGGATTCTCCTTTCTTCTTACAGCGGGATTGTAGGTGTGTCATAGAGTGTGGCTTTTGTTAGCTCTGAAGGATCTGGTTTAGGTCCTCATACTTGTACAGAAAGTTCTTTACCCATGGACCATCTCACTAGTCTACAAAATTGATGTTTCCTATATGCCAGAACCCCCCTTTCTCTATAAAATAATTAAAATAATAATTCCTGTTAAACTAAAACCATTATAATTATAGACCCTATTAGAAAGCATAAACATAATTTAAGCAAAACTGGTTAGTCAAAAACAAACCATCATAAAAAAATATTAAACTGAAATCTAAATTTCTGTTCCTTAAATATCACCATCATGAAAATGTCATTGTGCAAACAATTATTTTCATACTAATTAAAAAGGCTCTATTAGGAAATTAAAATATGGAGCTGGAGAGATGTCTCAGTGGTTAAAAGTACTTCCTGATTATTCTCAGAACCCACATGGCAGCTCAAAACCGTCTACAATACTAGTACCAGGGATTCCAATGCCTGCTTCTGGCCTCTGTGGTCACTGTATTCGTGTGGTCCATGTACATACAGTGTAGGTAAAACATTCAAAGACATTAAACAATATAGCATTTAAAAATAAATTATAAAATAGAATTTATAATACTAATTTAGCTGAATGAAGCTTATTAAAAATATACAAGCAACTTTCTTATCTTAAGTGCATGAAAATACATACCCAATAAAACTGTTCAGAACAGTCAAGGCCAACTGCAATATATACAACAAGGTCTATTTTATAGGGAAACTCCTGTTTCATATTCAGACTATGGGATTAGTTGTGCAACTTTATGCCTTTTTCAAATTTGACAAAATTCTATAGCAAAGGAAGTAAATGTTTCCTTCTGTAAATATAAAAATTAATAAAATATTTAAATAGTTGTTTTCTCCAAAAGACAAACATGGCAACAAGCAGTTAAATAATGCTACCATTGGGAACATGGGCATTAAAACACTTACAAAATTAAGAATGCTAAAAATATGAAGAGTCAACTTAAATTTTATAGAGAAACATTTTCTATTATGGTACCTGACCAATTTTGTGAAGCATCACATATATTATTAGAAAGTGGATTTCAACTCTCAGTTATTTAGTCAAAAGAAATAAAAATCAACATTCAAAGAAATTGTTGTACTTGATCACACTGATGTCTAATGCCCTCCCTAGTAGGCTTAATTCAACGTGCAAACTGTGCTACATCTACCATAACTGCTCACATGTGAACAACCTGTTTCATCTGCTAAAACATCAGGACCAAAAAAATAAAAGAAAGATACTGAAGAGTCTACACTTTGAAAAATTATTTCTATATCTAACTAAACATGAACAAATTAGGAATCTACCAAGGGGTCAGAGATTGTATTAGATCTGATGCAAAAATTACATTATTATTAAGAACAGTAAACAGGGGAAACCTGGAGGTGAGGGACATATTTATTAATTGCATAATAGCACAACATGTATCATAATCTTCATGTTTTTAAATCAGAGTGCATAAGATTATGTGCATAGTTTAGGGTGGCAACCAAACTTCAAAGGTGTTGGAAGCACGCAGAAGGAAAGCAGAGTACTTTCCAGGATAGCTAGGAGGTTAGAGATGGAGAGAGACTGGTCAAGGAACTGCCTTTGGGGCTGGAGAGATGTCTTAGAGGTTGAACACACTGACTGTGCTTCCAGAGTTTCTGAGATCAATTCCCAGCAACCACATGTTGGCTCACAGCCATTTGTAATGTGATCTTGGTGTCCTCTTCTGATGTGCAGGCAGAATACCGTATATAATAAATAAATAAATCTTTTTTTAAAAAAAGAAAGGAACTGCCTTTGGATGCAGTTAACTTTTCCCAGATGAATCCCTATCTTGCAACATTTGTGTGTGTGTGTGTGTCTGTGTGTGTGTGTGTGTATGTATATACACATAAATGTATATATATACATTTATATATATGTATATATACAAATAAATGTTGTAAGATAGGGATATATGTATGTATACACACACACACACACATATATATATATATAACTCAGTGATATATATATATATATATATATATATATATATATATATATATAATCACTGATTCAAATTTTTGCTGATCATGTATTCCTGGGTTCGAGGCCTTCATCCAATGGAGCATATAGTTTGGCCTAGCTGGGGTCAGATTCTTATGAAAAATTGTGTCTTCCTTTTTCAAACTATCAACCATCAATAGATTTTCATACCTACTTAGGTTGTTTGCACAAGATGAAGCCAGTCAACACTCTCGCATAGAAAGGGAAGGAATTGGCCATGACTTCATGGGTACAGGTGTCTTGATATGTCTAGAGGAGAGAGAGAGAGAGAGAGAGAGAGAGAGAGAGAGAGAGAGAGAGATAGAGAGAGGATTATTTATGGCTGAATACTCCACAGAAATGTAATCTCTGCCCTTCAGCCACTATCCACTACACAAATAAATTTCTTTGATTAGTTCTGAGACCTGCACTAATATATAGACACAAAAATATGAACACAGAAGGCAGTTTGATAATATGTCTATTTAACAGAATAATAGAAGTAGGTACACTCTGGTGTCTGTGAGCTCCCCAACCATGAGATTGTGGTCAGACTTGCAGTGAAAGGTGTGTTTATTTTGTGGAGTAGACCTTAAGTCCAAACAGAAATCATCTGGTTCATGCCACTATTGCACTTATGTGCAAATCTTACATGGCTGATCTTTATTGTAGTTCACATGGCTAATACCTGTGCAACATTGTTGATGACTTTTTCCTACCAACAATATGCATAGCACCTATGAAATACACCCAGTATTATCTAAGCAGGAAGAAGATTCCTAGTCACTATCTATCTGATTTTTCTTTGTGCTATCACTACTATATGCTGTATATTCAGCAATAGGTTTCTGCCATAGGTTAATGGTAGGAAATTGACAGCCTACATTAATTTGGGGGGGTGGGGGCAGTGTTTTGTACATCTCTCGAACAAGAACTTGAGCATTGTTGAATAATTTGTGTAGAATGTGTTGGACACAAAAATCTTAGGAGACACTGTAGAAAATAATTCAAAGAGTAAGCCTCTTGAAAAAATTAGAGGCTATTCTGGATCAAATACTGAAAGTTGGAGGAAGAACTACAGATGTAGAACTGTTGACATTATGGCAAAAGACGACATAAACTGATGGAGTTAAAAATTAGTGGTGGGCCATAAGAGGTTAAAACATTTATTCTCACCTGAAAGAAGGTGTTGGTGAATTTTACTAAAGATGAAATCCGTCAGAATAGTAAGTATATTGTCAGGATATTAGCAGAGTGACAGCTTTGAAGTTGTACTTCCGAGAATTATCAATATGACTAGATGGTTGTCACTTTAAGAAGTCCAAATAAGTACCAAACCACAGAATTGCCTTTTTTTTTTTTTTTTTTTTTTTTTTTTTTTTTTTTTTTTTGGGGCACAGGCAGTGACTTTGATGTTGACCTCTGAGTCTTTGCACTTCTTATGCACAAGATAATCCCTTAGTACTCAGAAGCAGATAAAAACAGGGCATGCTGTTAAGAGGGCAGGGTGTCATTTCTGCTAGCAAATTGAAAATTAATCACCCCCAAAGAAAATACTTCTTCTTTCTCTGCTAAAATTCTCTGGCATGTAAATAGACGTGTAAAGTTGAAAGTCACTATTTTTGTATATTTAAACAGATTCAGCAAGCCAATCAGATCGATTCATGGAAAAATCAAGAACAGAAATTCTATGTCTTGTTTCTATTTTAATTACCACCTAATATGTTACTATCAATGTAAACCTCAAGTCTTATGAAAAAAACTTCTGGGATCCAATCCTGGCACCCAGTTTACTGAGGAAGACAATAGAGGGGTATGGAGTCAAAGGTTTGATTTAAGTTGCTTTATCTTTATCAATTCTTTTGTCTTCTTTACCGCTATGTTATTCTATGGCCCAAAGCCTCTGGCTTCTGGAATTTGTCTCCCACTGACATTAGTAGGGGAATAAGAAAAAGCTTAGTTACTCAAGTTCTTTTCTCGCTGGTTCAAGGACTTCTTGATGACCAGGGGAGAGGCTTGAAGTTCCTTAATTCTACATGAGCCAGTGGCAAAAGAAAAAGGAAAAGTCAAGCACACACATACAGACACACACAGACACATGTTGGCTGGGCCTAACTACCCATCTCACCAATTCCACAAGTGTTCATGCGTTCTTACATACATACAGATATACCTACATCCATATATATGTACATATGGATAGACAGTCAGACATATACATATAAACATTTGGTGGATGGAGCTGAGTCCCCAAAACTACACTTTATTCCTTCTCTCAGCTTCTTTTATATCTTAAACAAAAGATTTTTACATTATTTCCTCATAGGAAAAAAATGTTACACAAAAAGAAAGTTATGGAAGGATTTTGATAGTAAGTTCAAAGCAGTATTTAATTCTGTAAACTCATTATACGTTTGAAGCAAGAATTTTATATAGTCTTGCTTTATCATAGTGCACACCTGCAGTTTCATCCTTGGACCTGACCAAAAATGAGTGTTTTCCCTTGATCATAAATCTTTTCCAAGCCTAATTTTCTGCTATTAAATTATGAAAGCTCATTGTATTCTTTATTATTCAGCTTTTTCTTACTATTCTATAAGGAGGGGGGGCACATTCTATTCTTGATTCTTTATTACATCCTTCTGGCAGAACAACTAAGACCATATCTTTAAACTTTCTTCTTAAAATTATTTGAATCAAATTAGGAATGCTATAATTAATTCATCTAGCACTAATTCATGAAAGTTCATCTTTAAGTGACAGGCAGGAAAATTTCCCAATTGGATGGGCTAACATCCAGGCATCATTAACTTATGTAATAATGCCATGAAAGGCATACCAGAGCAAGAAGAAATCCTGGGATGAAATCTCTGGGGATTGTGCCTCTCCAGAGTGTGCCCATTGCAGTCATGCAAAATGATGGGCCATCTACAGGATCTTAATTGCTTGCCATAGCATTTCCTGCATGGCCTCTAATAAAACAAACAAACAAAACAAAACAAAAACAACCCTCTACTTCTAAAATATCTCTATTGAACAACATAATAGGTAAGTTGTCAGGGGAAATGCTGCCAAAACTGATACAGAGCATTTTACAGAGTATTTCAAACTTCTAACTTGTGACGCAAATAACCTACTTCCCTAACAGTAAGTCCCAATCTTCTATTTCCTTGGAAGATTTGCTTATTTTCTTCTGAGATAGGACTCCTATCTCCATCTTACTTGTTAGGCTTGGAATCCAAAAGTGTGCCTCTTCAGGATTGATGCCAGCTCTTTGAACGCAGTCATTAAAGAAGAAAGCTCTTTAATATTTCCTAGTCTCTCTGAAGATAAGATCCAAAAGCTGGTAAGCCCCAATTAGCAAAGCTGAGTTTTGCATGTCAATCCTTTCCCTTTAACTTTTGTTTACTAAGAAGCACAAGCGAGAGATGTCTTACTTACAGATGTATTTGGCTAAATATGAGTGTCTCTAGTTGTATTTCTTTTCCAGACACATCACAAAATTCCATTCTTCACATGGCTGAGTCCAACTTTATTTGGCTTACAGCATTATAATTATCTACTTATCTCTTGACATATAGCTCTAGTGGTACCAAAATTTGATGAT
This sequence comes from Arvicanthis niloticus, assembly GCF_011762505.2. Taxonomy (NCBI): domain Eukaryota; kingdom Metazoa; phylum Chordata; class Mammalia; order Rodentia; family Muridae; genus Arvicanthis; species Arvicanthis niloticus. The sequence goes on from NC_047664.1 coordinate 16,026,342, forward strand.
TTAAAACAATGGTGGAATAAACATAACTTGACAGATGTCTTTTTTATGTTGCCTTATAGTACTTTGGTACAAACTCAGTGAGGTAATATAATGTTGACTTACATGGAAGCCCAAAATTTTGAACTGATTTTCATATTGGTTAGACCATTTGCATTCTTATCATTGATAAGTAAGGGTTTCCTCTGCCTTATATCCTTGCCAGCATTTTCTGCTTGTCTTCTCAATGGTGGCCATTCTATCAGGAGAAAGATTAAATCTTAATATAGTTTTAATATGTTTTTCCTGTTATCTAAGTATGTTGATCATTTTTCATGTGCTTATTAGTCATCTGTGTTTCATCATTTACAAAATGTCTATTTATTTCATTAGCCTATTTATTAATTGGGTTGTTTAGTTTTTGATGTTAGTATTTAAAATTATTTACATATTATAAATGTTAGTTACATCACATGGACTGCTAACAAAGATTTTCTTACTGTCTGTGGGGTGTCTTTTATTCAATCACTTGATTCGTTTGCTCATTGAATTCTTTTAAATTTTATACAATCCCTGATTGAAAATAAATAAATTTTATTTTCAATCCCTGATGCTATTTCCTAAGCTATTAGAAGATTTGTTTAGAATTTTTTTTCATATTTCTACTCTTAGTCTTGAACTATGAGCTACCTAGAACATATACACACATATGACACATTACATACATACACACAAACACACAAACACACACACATACACGCACACATACACAAACCCCTATAACAGTCTCTTTTTTCCTTTACCCTTATAGTTTATTTTACAGTTTACGCTGTTACAGGGATCTGACAGGCACCTTACCAAAGGGTTTTCTGTAAGGTTCTAATCCTCACTTCCACAAAGAAAGTTACCTGAGATCCTAAACAATGAGTGGTTAGAGGTAGAACATCTTTATTACAAATATATATTAACAAAAGGGCCAAACATCACCTCCTTTTTATATTACCTAGATATCATAGGCAACTTGAGTACAAATGTCTACTATAGGATACTTATCAGCTACACGACACAACATTTCTCCATAGCTTTGAAATTTGTAAGAGGAGACCCATATTTACACTTGTGGGTCTGAAATCTTAGAAACCCCTACATATTCTCTGCATCTATAGCATTAATAACTTGCCTAATACATCTTTCATCCAAGAGAATAATAATCTGCCCCATTGTCCCATTGAGCCTCGAATTCCATAGGGTTACTTGCCATTACTTGGATGGGTGCCTCCTTGAAACAGACCATTCTTTCAGGACCCCTTAAACTTTGCAGTTGGTTTACACCCAAAGGCGGCCTCAGTTGAGGAGTCTCTCTAGTTAACCATCTGCCTGCTATCTCTGTATCAGACAAAAGTCAACACTAAGTCGGATACTTTCCCAAGGTTTGGGTCAGACCCCACTATTGTAAAGCAACTGAATTTAAGGTTGCTTAATCTTACCAAATTTACTGTTGGTAACACTAGTTCCATGATTAGGCAGAAATAAAAGAACATGAGGACACTGGCTGTCCTCACCTTTTTCTACATGCTTGACAACCAGACCTAATAGTCTCTCAAAGTGCTTAGAAACTTAGTTTTATACAATGAAATATCAAGTGAGTAGAGATTCCCTATTTCAGGGCCACAGTCTATCTTCAAATATTACCTTCCCTCTGCCAATCTTCTGTTGTTTTGCAAATCCTATTATAACACAAAGGATCTAATCCTCTCAAAACCCTCCTTCCCTAGCAGTTTGAAGCCTGCAATTTTCTCTGTAGAAGTTAGCACAACCTCCTTCCTAGCCAGATCCCGCAGAGCTCACAACAGCTGAAGTTCTCTTTCTCCTGAGATATAAAGTACTTTGTGCTTGCTATTTCTTTTTCTTCTGAGTGCTTTTCTATTAAAATGTCCACGATTCCCTATACTTTCTGCTTCTTTCCCTGGGTATCACTGTCACCTACCACATATCAGTTCTTCATCCCCCTCATTCAGGTACCCATCTCCAGAGTTGTCCTTCTCCTCAACCCTCCTCAAGGAAATATCCATTATGTCTCCACTTGCAAGTTCCTCTCCTGAGCAGAATGAAGCGAATATCAAATACTCAGATCATCTAGGATAGTGAGTCTATCCCTCCCCGACTGCTTACCTATGACCAGAGTTAAATCATATTTTACCCCTGGGAGTCAGTTTGATTCCAAATGGGGTCTCCCATTTTTTAATCCCTCCTATCTTCTGATCTATCAACAAAATACATATTTTTAATCAAGCAAGCAAGCAACATATACTACTTCTGTAACCCACAAACATCTCAACCACATCTTTTCAAGATTCCCAGGACCTATACACTAGAGGCAGAGCATTTTAATTCTGTCTATGCTTCCTCCTGCACAGAGTACACTTCTCAGCCACACCAACAAAAGATAACAAGCCTTTCAACCAGAGTAAAAACATAATAATAATACGAAAAGTTGTACTACTTAGGTAGTAGAACTTCCCTGTTCTGTCTGGTTAAATGCTCCTATATATTCTCCTAAAACAACTTCATGAGGAATATCCAAAGCCTTCTACTCTGTCCTTTGCTCATCTATGTGGCTAAGTGCTGCCAAGTTACATGCTAAGTCATGTGCTGACCAGGTGTCGTATTTCTTCCTAACAGTTTTATTTAATATATTTTACATGATCTATTTATGTCCATAAAAAATCTATGCCTATTTTCCATTAGAGTTATAGTCTTGAATTTAAAGATGTATATCTATATATCAGTGTAGATGTGTGGGCATGTCTGGATATAGCTGTGTATGTATGGTTATATAAACATTTAAGGTAATCAAGGTTTTAATAAAAGATGGACAGGTACATCTTGAAATTTGAAGATACAGATAATCCTAATTTGATCTTTTAGCAAAAGCTATTACATATATTACATATATATATATGTAACATATATATATGTAAAATGTAACATGCTGAGATAAAACTGATACATCTCCTTACAACAATGAGCTTTTAAATATTAGTTTATTCACAATATACTCATCTTTTTGCTAGATAAAGCACCTAAGACTTTACAGCTGATCAGGCAAATGCTGAGTGTGTTTCTCACTTGTTTTAATAGTAGTAAAATTTTATTTAAAAAGAAAAACCTTAATCTTCTGTGAGAAATTTCTGCCAATTAATCATAACACATAAATTTTCTGAAAAAAAATACTTAAATCTATTTTTAAATTTGGCCAATTATACACAGATTTCACACTGCCTGTTGTTTTCTGTCCTCTAGACTGATGATTAAATATATATGATAGCAACTAATAAAGTGTCAAAATTAACTAAAGTTTTAAGTCTGAAAAAATTCTGTCAGTTCTGCAAAAACTAAGAGTAACTCCTTTGGAAAAATCTTTATTATGTTTTTACAGAGTAAGTACATGCCATCTTATAAAAATATTGTGAAAACCACACAGGTTGTCTCCTTTAAAGAGAAATGTGCACCAGCATGAAGAATTTTTAAAGATAAATAAGTAGCATTCACTTATTTTTCCCTGTAGAAATAACTCAGTCTGGAAACAGAAATCAGCAGCTCCAGATGTTTAAACAGCTGTTGAACACATGTCTGCTTGCACCTCATCTAGAATACTCAGAGCATGTATGTATATATGTTTATGTATATGTGTATATATTTATGGAACTTTTATATAGTGAGAAACATAAGATTCTTAGATATTAGTGATATTTTTATTAAGAAAAGCAATACTGTCAGAAAAATAAGTGTATTCTTAAAAGCCATGTGATAATGTTTCTTGATAGAGTATTACAGCCCATTCTGACTTCTAACTTCTGGATCCATTCCATTTTGATGTAACAAATGTTCTTTAGTGAGGAGATGGCAGCGGCTGCAGAAGAAGCTACTGTGTGAAAGAACAGATTCATCTGAGGCTGGGTGAATCAAGATCCATTAATGGTCTGATTTTTTTTTTTTTTTTTTTAAGAATCAATCTTTGATGCTGAGTTCGATTGAAAAGATAACTGTGGGAAAGCGTTATTAGTCTTTTTTGAAATTTCTGTTCGCTCCTGCAGAGGACAGTGGCCTAGGTATCCGTTTGGTATTAACAGAGATTGAAAATTAACTCCTACAATCACTCAACTTCAAAATCAGGTCAGGTTGTTCTGTAAATGAAAACCCCACTGAAGCTGTTTCTCTTATCCTCTTCTTTGTCTAAATCAGGATCCTAGACTTCAAAGCTAGAATGTAGTCTTTCAGAAGCAATACAATCAGTGCAGACAAATGTAAAAGCGGCAGCCTGGCCTCTTCAAACTTTGAAACTAAGATGAAAAGAATGATTTAAAATTCTATGGACAGTCAAATGTCCTATTAATCATAGAAGCTGATCCCATGGGAGTAACTTTTCTGATGCACCTTTCTCAGGAGCAAAGGCTGCTGTCCCACGGTCATTAAGGCAAGATAACTGAGTGAATTTGATTTTTAAAAGTCTATAGAGAGTTCTTGAACTAATCCAAAAGTTGTAACACCTAATATATGTCCTTTGTGTTATAATTGGTCACTAAAAACTTTCTAAAATCAATTTTAAAAGAAAAGTCACATTCCTGAATATCATTATTGACTCTCAGTCCTATACTTCTAAAGATTGACTATATTTCTCAATTCCATTTTATCACTGGCAAAGGAAAAGACAGAAAACTCATCTTAACATGCTTTTAAATCTTAGGAAAATATGATTTTAATATAAACATGTCCTTATGGGTTCTCAAGTCTAGTATGGAAGGCAAATTCCATAGGTTATTGAATGTACTTAATAATATTTTACTCTCATAAATTAATGGTACCAAAGAAAACTCTGTCTCTTCAAGAGAATTGACTAAAACTATTTTTGTTTTGTTTTCAATTGTTCAAGAGCTTTATTTTTCTCTCTCTTTTTTTTTTTGGATGTTTTATTTACAATTCAGATGTTATCCCCTTTCCCCATTCCCCCGATCCCCCAACTAAAGCTTTTAAATAGAGGTAATAACAGTATTCAGACAGTCATGAAAGCACGGTACATTTGATGAGCTCCATGTCTGCTAAGATGTAGAACATAATATTAAAGGTACACTGAGGTGGATGTCTCATCATAGCAAGACAAAATCTGAACTTTGGTCTATAGGTGATAAGCAATCAATAAACATGACCTCATGACACGTTTCTTTTGGCTTAGTTTGTGAAAAACTAAATTGGGAGTGATATGATGAGTTTGAGTTGAGACTGATCCATGCAAATATAAAATACACTGCCAATTAATGGAATAATTGAAGGAGTTAGATAGGGATGAAGCAGTCCGGTCTCCGTCCATTTGTGTGGCACAATCAAGAGATGATAGTATAATGAATAGGGAGAAGTAGATGGAATTTGAGGCTACAGATGAGAAGATAAAGTGGTACAGACCATCAGTGTGGAAGCCTCCATAGGTGAAGTACATTGGGGAAGCTTCATAAGTCAAAACATTTAAAAGATACGATATACAATCATCCACTGACCTGATGATCTGAGAAGGCCTCAATTGAAGAACTCACTCAGAACATCAATAATTAACATAGGGAAGTGCAAACTGAAGCTCTCAGGAGGAATAGCATTTGAGAACCCATGAGAAAAAAATAGCCAAACAGGAAGGCTAATGAAAAACTCATACAATTAGAAATGGTTGCTGCTACTATGTAACGTAAAAGAGATCATTACAGAAAGAACATAGCCAGCATTCAAAGAACAACACATGCACCACAATGCCTGCATGGTAACCTACTTTCATCAGTTTCTCATTAAGTTTTTATTTTTATTTCTTTTAAATAGTTAGATAAATAAGATACAATGTAGGTTTTATTGTTTTTGTTTTTGCACTGCATACAGACATAAAAATGCATTGCACTTTTAACTATATTTCCCTTTTAATCTTTATCTCCCTATCAGTTAGGGGTCACAGTAGACTTAAAGTAACACAATATTAAAATTTCATGTTTTCTACACTCGAGGAAAGCATTTCTCACCTTAAGGAGAAGTTACAGTCTGTTATATTAACTTATGTAAGTTATATAAGTTACATATTATATAACATATAATATATAAAGTTACTTATAGTTATAAAGTTATGTATAGTTACTTATGTAAGTTACATAAGTTATATATTATATAAGTTACAGTCTGTTATATCATAGAAGTTATTGTCTGTTATATTAGCTTTAATGCAGTTGTGAATTTACCACCCTTATGTATCAGTGTCTAGCATTATGTCACTGTATGGCTTCTAATCTCAAGGCCGAGGTGGCAAATAAAGTTATGTTTATGAGAACTGACCTGACAGTTTAACATAAAGGGCACACCAGTAAAATTATGCTACCCACATCTGATTTTGATTATTTAAAAGAGGTTTCCCAGGATCCTTGCTCAATACTTACTCTCATGAAAGTCTACCTGCATTTGAGATTAGAAATATGGCACTTATTTCTAGTGGCAGTGGGCCAAATTAAAAATTGGAGTATAGATATACAGTGAGTGATTAGCGTGTCACTAGTGGTGACTGCATAGATACCCAACCTCCTATACAAAAATTCATGTGGCTTAAAAAAGATTAAGATTTTTAATTTATTAGAATTTAACTGCTTAAAAAGATTATGATTTAGATTATTTTTAATTTACTAGCTACATTTTTTAAGGTAGTTAGTAGTCAAATGGAAAAAATATAAGTTAAAAACTAAAAATTGACTTTTTAATTTTTTACTAAGAAGTTGAATACAAAGAGTCTTGTGATATAATGCACTAAAGTAATTTTAGGACTGGGGCAGTGTACAAGTTGATAGGAAACTATACCAAATAGAGAAAAGAAATGGAATAAAACACAGAAATATAGCATTTCTGTGTTTGAGAAAGTTGAGAATATTGCTCAACTCCAGAACTGAAGACAAACTGTAAACCTCATAGATTAGATATAAAGATAAAGCTGGGAATTGGTGAGAGTTGAAACATCCAGCTCCTAACTATCAGCTACTAAAGGTGTTTTTAATGGAAGTTAATTTTTCAAAAAAAAAAAAGTCCAATAAAACCTGTGTGGAACTTGTATTTAATTTGTTAGTTTGTTAGTTTTGTTAGTTTTTTACAATTTTCTAGGCAATGATTTGTTGCATGCACTGCACAAAATTGATAGTAAAAGAACTGTCCTGTTTTACAAATAAATCTTCAGGAATTCAGTTTGAGCTTTTATGTTTGAAGAGATAAAATGTTAAATGTATTTCAATCACAGATCAAATTTTACACTAAGTGGTGATAGTAAGGTTACTCTACAGGAGTTTGTAAACTTCTCAAAAAAGATTATCTAATTAGTAAACATTCTTCATATTATACTGAATCAGCTTTTCTAATCTGCCAGAGTGGAGTGGCTGTTGTTTGAGTAAAGTTTCTCCACCTGTTGGGGGCTGGACTTCTGGTCAAGCATGTGGTTTTTGCCTGCAGATCTGGCAGATAGTGTGTCCTCTGATCTAGCAGGGTTCCTTTGCTGAAGTTCTGGTAGCCAGTGTGGCTTCTGATCCAGCAAGGAGCTTCTGGTGGAAATGTGGGCCAGAATATTGTGAAGTGGAGAGGAGGTTGTGTGTGGGTAGACTGGTGGAGACAGTGAGTGAGTGGTAAAAGTTCATGGATAGAGAGGTTACTTAGGGGTCTGTCTACTGAAGGGGCTTATAGGGGAGCAGGGTGAACACCAACTACTTCAAGTGAAGGTGATAGTTCTTCCCTTTCATTCAAACTTTCCCTAGAAAAAAATTGTTAACAAACAAAACACATATGATGCAATTATTTCTAATTTTATCTAAAACTTTAATTTTGGAAATAAATCATACCCATTCAATTAATACCAGCAGTTGCTTCTGTGCCTTTGTATTAGAGATTTTTTTCTCCATCCATGTGTGTCTTTATTTAGGTGGTCATGCACTGGTGCTCTATGCTTGTGAATGGCGCACATTGCCACTTGTATTAGTTACTCTTCTGTTTCTGTAATAAACTGACATTACCAGGAACAACATGAGTAAGAGTTTCTTTAGGCTCAGTTTTCAAGAGGGAGAATACCTACCAGAGAAGCATGGTATCAGATAGCTGGAGAAAGAAGCTGAGAAGTCTCATCTTTATCTGCAAACAAGGCAGAGTGGTTAACCTGCTTGTGGAATAAGGCCATAAACCCTCAAAGATGTGCCTAATGATGCCACTTCCTCAATTAGGGCTTTAATTCTTAAATATTTCACAATATCCCCAAACAGTGCCAATAGTCATGAGCCACATGTTGAAATATTGGAACATTTGGACTCATATTTTATTAATTCTTCCATAGTACAGTGGGACAGTGGACTGTGCCAGGAAAATTGGTAAGGTTGAGTGGGTTCACAAACCCCAGCACCCTCGGAGGATGGTAGCCATCTCCCTGCTCTATACCAAGATTCCTGGCCTGGAACATGTGACCACACTCCCTATAAAGGAATATGATAAGTCGTTACATTACCCTGAACAGAGTTCTACATGCTAATAAGATATCTAGAGGCCCTGAGGGTTTAGCCAATAAGCTTTCCTTTGATGATATTCCTTCCTGAAAAAAAGATATTTATTCACTTGGTACAACCTGAGGAGGTGGCATGCACCAGAGCCTGGTTATCCAATAGTTTGGGAACCCTGGGCTTTGGCCTCCTACTCAGAGAATCCTCTCTTCCCAACTCTATGCAGTTCCCATCAGTAACTAGACACCCAAGAGTTACAGAATCCAAGCTTCAGCTTCAGCCTATTTTGTTCTGACTCAGGCTGAGGCCCCCAGTCCAGGCTGCATTCTCCTACCCTCTGAGCAGTGCGTTGGTGTTTCCCACAAGCTCAGAACCTGATGATGGCATAGGGTAAATGCAGTCTAGGAGCTCCTGTTTTGCCTTCCCAAGTGGTGTTTCCATATACCAATGGCAAGGTAGAATATGGAACCACTTAGTACTGTAATTTTTTTATGTCCATAATACTGTGTAGCTTAGATATATGCTAATATAAACTTAAGATGATGAAGATATACATAATACTTAGAAGTTACCTGATGAACCTCTTGAAGCACTCCAAGGGAGAAGAAAATATGGCAAAGAAATCTTAATATTAGTAACAAAAATTGCTTTAAGAAGGCTGTCATAGTTTGCAATTCTTAGATAAATCTTTTTCATTCCTTTCTAAATACTTTCTAAATCTAGAGTTACAGTCCATCACAAGACCCTTAAATCGTGCAGGCTTCAGCACTGAATCTGTCTGGATGCAAGCTTTTCTCTGTTGGGAGACTATTATTATTTCAATCTTGTTTTTATAGACACAGATTCTTTGTTTAGTTTAGATAGACATACTTTTAAAATGCATCCACCTCACCTAAGTTTTATAACTTATTGAAGTATAATTGTTAAAAATGTCTTTCAAGATCACCTGGGTTTCAGTTATATCTATTTTAATTCTCTCATTTTTTTTGCTACTAACTATATTAATTTGTGTCTTCTCTCTGTTTCTTGCCATTAGTTTGGGTAAGAATTTGTAAATCATCTCTTTAAAGAATTAGCTCTATTTCACTACTCTTTATTTCTAAAATATGAAAATGATTTGGTACTAAATAGTTGCTGGTATAATTTAAAATAATATTAAAGAGAAAAACTGGGGTGAGAATACAGTTCAGTAAAATAGCACTTGCCTTTCATGTTCAAGATCCTGGATGAGATTTCTGTCGCTGAGAAAGGAAAATAAAGAATAAAAAAGTCATTCTGACATTATTATGAACACTAAAAAGAAGGTGATAAAAATTATTTTTTCTCAGTAAAGTGAAATAAGTGTTCAAATATGGTAGAGGATTTATACATATTTTATATCTGCACTTATACCTGCAGTCACATGCACAACTCTGACATTGTTTCTAGAATGCACCACTGTAAACTACTACTAATGAGGAGGTAGGAAGATAATTCTATAAGCATATATCAAATGCTACTTGTCTTTCCCACTTTTTAGTTATTTCCTTTATACAAGATTAGCTTAAACTGTATTACATTTTCTTTTCAAATTAGATTCTATCCTTTCAGAATTATTAAAATTTGTAGTATATCTGTAGTAAGTAACCTGGCATGTATACTATACAGTCATTAGAGAGTCTGTAAATCTGTAGGTCAAACCAAGGTAGCATTTCAGGTAGACTTAATGTTGAAGTATTATTTTAAATTTAATACTTAGCACACAAAATGTTTAGAAAACAATTTATTACATAAATATGTTAAAATTACATCTGAAGAATTTTGTGAATGTTTTCAAGATTTTTTTCCTGCATTATGTCAATAATCATTTTCACTCTGTGCAATATTTTTTCTTTTACTGAGAACCTATCTGTGTGTACCTAATTTTAACAATAATGACAACAGAACCAAAATGGATGACATCTGCAAAATAAGCCCCTAGTGTTCCAGGACAGAAACTTGATTTTCTTGTGCTTACACTGAGCAAGCAACCTGAACATCTGTGTATAACACATGCTTCAAGGCCAAGTATAATATATTAAGAAAAACTTTCATAGCCTATAAAGTCTCTATGAAGTGGGATAATCTATGAAGTGGAATAATCTCTTGAGTACTAGGTGGAAGAATCATCTGTGAATAAAAATTTGATGGCTCATCGGGAAGAAAAAGTGGAATTCTGGGAAATAAGCACAAAGTGTTTGCTACCTGGACTTGAATAAGTTGTATATGTGAAACTGAGGAGATGTAACTAGCCATATGGCAGACTTAGGATAGTATAAAAGGAATATTATAAATTAAGAGCTAGTTTAGAAGCAAGCCTAACTTAAGGTCAAAGACATAAGTACATAAATAATTCTCCTGTCATTATCCCAGAACTGAGGGAGAATAGGAAAGACAAAAAGTTAGAAATGGCATCCAATATGAGGGCTCTTAGAATTCAGGCTTAGAGGCTGAGTACTCCCAGGCAAAAGGAGGTTTCCACGAATGGTTGGGTAGAAAAACACAACTTATTTGGGTTCATGGAAAAGCCTACAACCATGAGAACTGAGCAGATAGAGGGACCAACCTGATGAGGTTAAATTGAGAAGCCAGAAGTCTGAATGACTGGTAGCTCAGGATCAAAAAAAGCCTTAACTCAGAGAAGTGAAGCAGAGACAGAAAGACTTGACCAACACCATCTACAAACACATTGAAATGGTGTGAAAAGCTAAAATGTCAACAAACTTGGTATGATACTTGGGAAGTCATTAAAACAAGACTTATAGAGAAATTAAAAAGAAAATATTTTCTGTCTTAAAAATCGAGAAAAACACATGACAGAAGTCACAGGGACCCTGTATAATTTTGTTCTCATTATTGGGATGCAATTAATTATTGTTCTGTAATAAATGTAGTTATGTATTTCCTTTTTTAAAAGATCAGAATAAAGCAGACTTAGAGAAAAAGACAAAACATTAAGTTCTAGACTGGAGCTCATAAAACATAGATTAGAGGATATTAAAAATCAGAATAAAGAATTTTCAGAAGAATCCTATCTGAAATGTACAATGACAGCAAAAAAGAGATAGTTTCATATGAAAAATATCCACAAAGGCCTGAGGAATTGAAATGGAAAACCATAGAGGTGCAATACACTGAGTTAAAAATACTGATTAATCAAGTCATCTTAAAGCAATCTCATACAATAGTTTATGTGTTTTATGTTGTTGAGTTTGAAAATTTAAAATGCTTGTGTGTGTGTGTGTGTGTGTGTGTGTGTGTGTACATTATACATTTGATGCATGTTCAGAATTCCAAAGAGTTTCTGCCTTACATTCTAAAAAGAGTAATTCTGAGATTGCAAATTTATTAAAGTAACCAAGCCAGGTCAATCGGTTGACTGGGTCTCAAGGGAGGGAGCAAGGATTGGAAAAAAAAACAATTAGACAATATTATAATATGACTTTATTTCTCTCCAGTCTGCTTTTATACCTTTCTAAGTACAAGCAACGGATAAGGTCAGTTCTAGGGCATAAACAGAGTAGTTAATGAATGAACAAAGCATAAACAAAAGTCCCATGGTTACTGTGTTCAGGATCTAAACATGACAAATCAAGATACAAAGAATACATTCCTCAGCAGTATTCATCTTGAGCCTACTTCTTAGATCAATGCCAAATTACTGCCAAATACCTAGAAGGGTTCCCAAAAGCTCTCCACATTAAAGATGATGACTATTTTGAAGATGCCTTTACAAACTGAAGCTGATAATGCTTCAACATATGCATTCATTACAGTACAACAATATTTTAGATACTATGTCATGAAACATGCTACTGGCATATCTCATAATCCTATAAGATAAGCAATTGTGGAGAGATCCAACAGGGCTTAAGGAAAATATTCACTGAACAGAGCAAAAATATGGGATTTCCAAGAGATCAGTCAAATACATCTTTATTGACTTTAAATTTTTGAAATGCCAATAAGACAGCACAGCTGCTGAAAAATGCTGAATTTTAGGAAAGACTAATGAATTCAATTGGGCTATATATGTCTTAAATTCAGAAGTGAAGGAAGGAAATATGTTGAGGTGGGACGAAGGTTTTATTATTTCAACAGGACAAAAAAAAAAGCTATGGATTACATCTAAATTATTAAAGACTAGATTTGACTAGGGGAGACCTCCTGAAAATACTGGCTTCTAAAATGAAGTAAAAAATTAAGAAGAAAAACAAAACATGTAACATGAACATTGGTCCTTTTACATGGGAACATATCTGAGACTTGTTGAGACAAGAAAATGTCTCCACTCAAGACTTCAACTAGGTATAGCCAATAAATCTTGTTGGTTACAGAGTCCTCATGATATCCTTTCAAATGACAAGGATGAAACTTTATATTACACTTTGGTTACAGAACCTTCACTAATTTTTAAAAAGGACTTATAAAGTTTGATGCCTTTTTTCTACTTGAACATAGAGCAAAGAATTACCCTTAACTAAACTATATACTTGACATATGCTGTATATGTGTTAATAGGGAAATGTGTGTGTGTGTGTGTGTGTGTGTGTGTGTGTGTGTGTGTTTCCTTTGAGAGTTTAATGTTTTCAGACTAAAAGGTCCAGAAAACAAAGAAGCCCAGATAAGTTTTGTGTGTGTGTGTGTGTGTGTGTGTTTGTCTGTGAGTGTATATGTATGTGTGTGTTACCTTTGAAAGTTTAATGTTTTCAGACTAAAAGGACCAGAAAACAAAGAAGCCCAGATACTCCAACCTCAGACTGCCTCAAATGCTGTTTACTCAAAAATCTGCCTCCAGAACAACTTCAAAGTACTAGCTCAACTGGTCCAGGCTTACAAACTTTTCCAGCCAAGATGTCAGCTAAGCTCCATACTTTTGTATCACACAGAGACTGGACAGCAAATGACACAGATAGCATTCTGAGGATATGGCCATTATCCCAATTTTTAGGGCCCCCAAAAGGCTTCCCTCCACAGACAGAAGAAAGCAATTTTAAGAAAATGATGCCCCCATTCCCAAGAAGTGGAATAGATGGCTTTTGTCATTTGAAAGGTGATGAATGATTTCCTTCATTTAAGCAGAATTGATTATAAATTGTTAATGGTCTTGGTCAGGGAGTATAGTATAGCACAGTATAGGAGAGTAGGTTTGAGAATTTCTATTTCATGTGTGTGTGTGTGTGTGTGTGTGTGTGTGTGTGTGTGTGTGTGTGTTTCTTACTCTTTCTCTCCTATCTATTGTTAGGATAAAGGGGGAGAATGGAATGAGAAGAAAAGAGGGTACATAAAGAATGATAGAAACAAAGGGTAAATTAATATTATCTACTTTTAAACTAAAGGGCATTTTGTAAACCAAATATTTTAAGCTTGGCATGGATTTTGTATATTCATACAAATTTAGGGTTTTTTGCTACAGCATTTTATATATATATATACATATGTATATGTATATATGTGTGTGTGTATGTATGATGTATATGTATATGATGTATATGATGCATATGTATATATTTACATATATATTTGTTTTAGGTTTGAAAACTGATATTATAAACTATTTAGACTAATTAAGAAATTCAAGCAATAAAACTTGTAGTCATGTTAGATACTAGTTTAGTTAATTATAAAAATAAGCTATATTTAGCTTCCTGTAGATGTTTTCAAAGTTAAACAGACAGTAGATAGTTAGAAACATGAAATGTTTACTCATTCAGATATACTCTAGATAGATGATAGATAGCTAGATAGATGACAGATAATTTTCAGAAACTCAGAGGTCTACAGAATATGGCATTTAATGATGTATTAACATAAGGCTTTTCATGACAGTGAGACACAACTGCTCCTGGCAGCACACCCACACCATGTAAAGATAGTGAAAATCTAAAATCCTCCATATGGAGTTTGCTTCTATGTGGCATGCTATGAACTGAACAAGAAATTTGCCTTTCTACTGATGCTGACAGTATACTGTCCTAACTTGACAAGACACAGGAAAGTCGATTGCCAAGCTTTGCCAAGAAAAGGTAGGCAAGTCCTTAAATATCACTGCTTCAAAAAAAAAAGTCTGTCAGATATTTTGGGCCAGAAGACTGAAGATGATGCTCCAACACTGAAAAGAAACCATGGGTGACTATCCAGGTAGCCAGCAACTTTTCATTTCTATAGTGTTGGAAGCTGCTTGCTCTGTACTTCCGTTTTACTCAAGTAGTATTTATCTTCTTTGGGTCTCTGATGTGGTTGAAGATTAGATAGTTATAGTTTCACAATTAAGATCAAGTTATTTAGGATTTAAAATATTTTTTAAAATCTAAAAGAATATTTTTAGTATGATAATGCAAGTTGTGATAGAAAAATGACTTAAGAGCAGATTTTTTAAATTTACTGACTAATAATGGAGTACTTCTTTCAAGATTGCTAAATACAAATAGACTGGACATTGTAAATATAATTTTTACCTGATAGCCTTTATAATTATTCTTATTGTACATAATATATTGATGTTAGAGGAAAAAGCCTTTATTTTACTAAAATGGGAAGATGTAGGAATAATCTCTTGAGAACTGTTTGGAAGCATCACCTGTTAATAAAAGTCTGATGGCCATTATGGTAAAACAGGATTAGAAGACAAAACATTGCCAGAGAGGCAGGAACTTAGGAAATAGTCAGGCATGGGAGATTCACCACTTGGACTCAGAAGACATATAAAACTGAGAGGAGGTAACTACTATGTGTCATACATAGAATAATATAAACAAGAAAACATAAGTTAAGAGCTAGAAGGAAAGCAAGCCTAAGGTAAAGACAAAGGCATAAATTATTTAAAAAAAAATCCCAATGTCATTATTCAAAAATGAAGGAATGTAAAAAAATAATAAAAAAAATTCTCTTTTATTGAGTTTGTAATAGTCCAAACATAATGAACTGGCTGAATACAGCTATGAAGAGGACAAAGCAGAGAAATGTCAAGGAGCCACCAGAAAATATTAATAAGATTTCTTCTTTTGGGGAAAGACGCTGCTTTGGACAGGAGGTAGGGGAAAACATAACTCTGAAGGATATTAGTGTTTGAAATTCAAGCTAGATGACATTGAGCTAGCACTATTATCATCAAGGAGAAAATGAAGCCACTGCTCACTATGGAACTGGCATGATTGACTATTTGGAAATCACGGTATCAGAAGAGAGAGTGGCAAGAGCATAAAGAAGTCCAAATCAAAGTCAACAGGGCTAGTCTAGGACCTCCTCCTTCACAGCCATCAGTACCTTTGAAATCTTCTCAAAGTAACCATAACAAGGCCCACATTTTATACCTTCATTTATCCTGCCAAAAACAGTCTACACAAAACAAATTCTGTCACAAAAATAGAACATGAAACTCAGAACATAGCTTTCCTTAAATTCTATTTGCATAAAATTTTATTCTATGTTAAACTTCATATAAATAAGTTACAGAGACCAAAAGAAAAGAAAGAGAAAGAGCACAGCTAGAATTCACAAACTTATGTCATAGACACTTATTACAAACTTTAAATATTGAAGTATTCCTGCTCTGTATCTACTGAATTTTTTCTGCTTCACTCAAAGTATATGCTCCAATACCCTCTCCTTTTCTTGATGACCCTCTCCAACACCTTGATATTTAATGCATTATTGCTACATGAAAATTTCTTTGTATTTATTAATGTTAACTGTATATGTGTAGGTCTTTTGCCTACATATATGTCTGTATATCATGTATTTGCCTACAGAGGTGAGAAGAGAAAACTGGATACCCTGGAAATGGTGAACCAACATTTTAATGAAGATTGATTGGCTAATTAGCTATGGGTTTTTTTATATTTCTAAACTATTTTTCTTTCATTTCTTAATATTTCTTCTCCACCCTAAGTTTCAAAAAAATGAAATACAGAAAATTAGACGGAAAGAAGATTCAGGAAAAAATGGGGATAAGTATTTAAAAAAAAAAAGAATATCAGCTTTTTAAGTCCTCTTGTAAACCAGGCACTGCTTAAAGTACAGACTATAGCTCAGTGTGGGCTTAGTGTGAAAACCTGAAGTCCTGAACTTAAAACTCAAGGACCCGTATAAAGACAGAAGCAGCACTGTATTCCTGTGCTTCTTTAGTGAGATGGGTATTAGAGTCAAGAGAATCCCTAGACACTTGTAAGCCAGATAGCTCAGCATTAGTAATACAGTGGTAAAACAAACAAACAACAACAAAAAGATCATGTCTTAAGCATGTTGGAAAGTGAAGACTAACATGCAAGGGAATCCTTTAACTTCAACTCATACATATCACACACACACACACACACACACACACACACCTGAGACTTCTGATCATGTTAAGATAAATTGCAAAATTTCCAGTATTCAAAAATAATATATTTCTGGAAAACAGGCTAACTTTTTCTGAGAACATTACACATGTTGGTTGAGCTATAGCTTGGTATTAGATGACTTACAGAGAAAGATAAAGGTATTAAAGATACTAGAATTCAGTATCCTCTAGTGGAAAGATGTCAGCAGTGAGATGTACCTAAAAGAAATCCCAAGCTGGTCATGGTGGCGCACGCCTTGAATCCCAGCACTTGGGAGGCAGAGGCAGGCGGATTTCTG
The DNA here is from genome assembly GCF_011762505.2 of Arvicanthis niloticus. Taxonomy (NCBI): domain Eukaryota; kingdom Metazoa; phylum Chordata; class Mammalia; order Rodentia; family Muridae; genus Arvicanthis; species Arvicanthis niloticus. Next base: position 16,043,501 of record NC_047664.1, read on the forward strand.
AGTTCAAGGCCAGCCTGGTCTACAGAGTGAGTTCCAGGACAGCCAAGGCTACACAGAGAAACCCTGTCTCGAAAAACAAAAAAAAAAAAAAAAAAAAAAAAAAAAAGAAATCCCAAGCCTTTACTCCTTAGCACATCTTCAGGTGAATGTAGGTTGATGCTGCCAGACTTAGGCAGATGCCCCATGAGATAGCTCACAAACAGATAGTTAAAATAGTAACAAAAATATTGTTTTCTTTGTGATTATTTTAAACAAACATTCACTCTATTCTATAGTCTCCTTATAATTCCAGCAAACATTTTATACTTCTATGAAATTCTATCATTTATATTTTCTAGAGCTGCGTCTTTCTTTTGAACCATCAGTGTTGGCAGCAAGAACATTTGTCCATTAAAACATCTAGCCAGTCCACACTTCTTCTTATACTCACCTCCCAATAAAGTGACCCTTCTGTTGTACCAGCCAATAAAAAAAACAAACAAACAAGGATATCCATTTGTGAAGCCCCTGAGTAATCCACAAAATAGTTTTTGTTTTATGTTATCCTCTGAAGTCAATATTACACTGTCATTAATTCAGTTGGAAACTTTTTTGTTATAATTGATCTCTTATATGCCCTGTTCAGTATGTTACTTGCCCAGAACAAACAATGTCTGTTATAATTTTTCTGGAGAAAAATTCAAATAGTCATGTTGAAAAATTTTCTAACTACCCTCTCTTACTTAATGCCAGAAATCTTCAATCAAGATGAAGCCATTTATGATTTTCTTTATTAAACACTTATGACATTTTTCTCTCTTATTCAGAAACAAGAAAGAGCACTGGCCATATATTTGCTTTCAGCCTTTGTGGAAAAGGAACATAAATATCCAAAAAAATAATTTGTAATCTTGCAAACAGAGACAATTATTTAAAGATGATTTATCTAAGAGGAAAAAAATTGTCAAATGATGAACAGACTGAAGTCATATAAACACGCACAAGACTACTACTTTTAAAGTACAAATTTTTCTTATAACCCATATTTTAACTTAATTTTATTGTTTTTGCTTATTTAATTTACATCCTGCTCACTGTACACGTATCAATCACTCCCCACCTCAATCCTTCCCACTTCCACTTTCTTCTCGGAACAGGTAGTGGTCCCCTAAGGGATCCTCCAACCTGGCACTTCAATTCTCTGCAGGGCTAGGCCCCTCCTCTCCCATTGAGGACAGACAAGGCAAACCAGTTAGTAGAAAATGTCCCATGTACAGTCAACAGCTTTTGGAATAGCCCTTCATATGAAGTTGAACTTATGCTACATATGAGCAGGGAGGCCTAGGTCCAGCCCATGAATGTTCTTTGGTTGGTAGTTCAGATTAGGAGATCCTCAATTTTCCAGGTTAGTTGGCTCTGTTGATCTTCCTATGGACTTCTAATCCCCCTAGGGATCCACAATCCTTCCTCCTTCCACAAGAGTCCCCAAGTTCTTTGACTATGGGTATCTATATTTTCTGAGTCAGCTGCTGGTAGAGCTTCTCAGAGGACCACAATCATAATTTTATATGTTTTCTTTGTACTATGCATATTCATCCTTCGCATTGATTTTTTTGGGGGGTCATCTTTGAGTTTGTAGAAAAGCAAGATAGAACAAACTATGTACCACCTTAAGGAAAGAGATAACTGAATCTCTAGAGATTATCTTCTTAGACTATGGGATTTGTTGTCTCCACCTAAGTGTGATAATTAAGGCATCTGATCCTTAGACACTCTATAGCAACTGTTAAATATTTACTATATTTTTATATAGTTATCAGAATGGTAGGCCAATGAATTCTTTCCAGATTATTAAATGTGACTATCTTTTCCTCAAATGAGTTTTATGAAGCTGTAAGAACAAAATAGTCAAGAAGTTTCTGCACAGGTTGCTGAGATGAATAAGCAAACAGTGCCTCTATCATCATCCTTCACTACACTGGCTATATTTGCACAAGCTAGTGAATAACCAAGGTAGAATCTTAGGCAAAATATCAATATATAAATAAAGTGACCATTCCATATGTGGAAAACAAAAGCCTGATGCAATTTGAGCAGAAACAAGCCTAGGAAGCAAACAGTGCTTTGCTATGACCATCAGCAAAGAAGAGTGAAAGTAAGACAAAGAACTTCCAGGTGCCCTATTTCTGAGTCAGATCTTCTCTTCAAATATGAAAAGTGGAACATGTTCTCTTTACTGTTATATATGATTGATTCCCTGCTTCTGGATAGATAATATGTAGCTTCCTCATGTGAATGCCATCAGTTTGAGTATATACATTTTCTTTACATTATTGAAAAGTTTTCCCATCCCACCTTTGAGCTTCTGCATGATACTGATCTTAGTGGCTAACTACTTCATAGTGGCAACTCTGGACAAGTAGTCACAGTTTTACTTTCTGACTGTTCTCATTAATTTACATAATACCTTCATCCATTTGAACTGTATAAAATTAGTTTCTACAGTTGTCAGTATCTGAAAATAGATACAATAAAGGAAAAACAACAAACCCCCAAAATATAACATTTAAAGGAATTTTTGAAAGAAATTTCTTATATAATTTTTTATATACTATATAGAATCCTATAGTTATTAATGTAAATATTAGATACATAAACATTATATTCTGGACTCTCTTACTACTATGTTGAGGCTATCATGTAGACAATTAGTTGAAATAAACTTTAGCTTATTTAAAGCTCATTAGACTCTTTTTGTATTTTCTTTATCCATTTAAATTTTTTAATTGATTGTTTATTATATACATTCTCATTACATAAAGCCTTGGCTGGCTATGAACTTGCAGCAATGTCCCTGTCTATGTCACTGCTTTTGCCTCTGCCTTGAATGTGGGGACCAAAAACATGTGTCACCACATCCAGCATGTATCTTTTTACTATGCAATACCTTTTCTATTTGCTCATTTCTGTATGGTAATTCTAAAGGAGTAGAGGTATAAAATGTGTCCTGTCTAGCATAAACCTAAAGTAATGTCTTAACAAGGACCAGTGCTTGAATTTAATCTTTAAAAAAATGGATGGAATTTCTTGATAAGAAAATGACAGGTAATGTGATGGGTGGATGGATATGATTAGATACTTTATAGAACCAACAAAAATCCAGTACTGTCAAGAAAAGTCCTGTGCATGTTAATATCAGTGAGGTTGTGAATAACAATGCAGAAAGCAGGAAGTGATAAAATACAGGGAATCTAAATGAGAAAAACATCCTTTTTTTTTTTTTTTTTTTTTTTTTTTTTTGTTTTTTGAGACAGGGTTTCTCTGTGTAGCCCTGGCTGTCCTGGAACTCACTCTGTAGACCAGGCTAGCCTCGAACTCAGAAATCCACCTGACTCTGCCTCCCAAGTGCTGGGATTAAAGGTGTGCGCCACCACCGCCCAGCCAAGAAAAACATCCTTAATTAACAATTTTATCTTTTAAAAAACATGAAATATCTGATAATTTTTAAAAAGTGCCATACAATCAAATTTATATATCACAGGGCAATCCTATAATGATCTAGCAATGATTAAATCTTGGTCATGAGAGTTTGTGTGTGCTGTCAAAAGAATAATTATTTCCAAAATATGAATGCATTTTAGTCACAGATGCCTATAGATATGATTGGCTACTAGGGTGATTAATCAAAAGAATTAGTAATCAGGTGGGACTACAAAATTTCAAGGGCCTTTAAATATGGAAACAGATGAGTCTGTGTCAGAGCAACATGCAAATACTTGGTATGCTGTTCCAGCTTTGAAGATAGAAGAAGGGTACAGCCAAGTAAAACAGGCCATCTCTAGAAATTTAGAAAGCAAGGCAACGTGCTCTTCTCTAGAATATCTAGAAAAATACAACCAACATCTTTGCTTGATTTATTGACATCCATTTTGATTATCTAGCCTCCAATTCTCTGAGATAGTATCTGTGCATTGTGAGAGAAAATTGTTATAACACATAACTTTATGAACTTACTTGTAATGTTGGAAACTGACTCAACCTTCCATTTCCTCCACATCATAAAGAGGTATTACATCATTTATCGCTGAAGAAATTGAAATGTTCTATTATAGCACATTGCTCACTGCTGGCAGGATAAACATCACAGTAGGAAATCAGAGCAGTAGATATAATAGTGCTTGTATATCATTGTGAAGGGTAGCATATGATTGTTAAGTTGACACAACTTAGAATAACTTTAGAGGAGCATTGCTAAATCATTACTCATATTAGGTTAGCATGTGGGCACATGTTGGGGACAGGATTATCATAATTAATTTATATGAATGATCCAGACTACTGTGGATGGCACAATCCTTTAAATGAGGAGTCCTGTACTCTATAGGAGTGAAGAAATCAAGCTGAATGCAAACAAGTGGATATGACACATTTATTTTTACTCTGTGTTTGAATGGAAATATGACTAGCTTCCTCAGGTTCCTGACACCTGCCCTCATGATAGACTGTTACTTAGAATTGTGATCTAAAAAAACCCCTTTATCCCTGGGGTTGCTTTCTTGAAATATTACATCAAAGCAATAAAAATAAAGTCAAAACAATTATCTTCATTGTTATCTGCAATAATGTGAAACATGTAACACTGGGTTAATACAAGTTTTGGAGTTATTATACTCATTAGAGAAAACAGGATCTAAAGAAACATAATATTATTAATAGCAAAGAGAAAGTGATGTGGTAGATCTTTAAGGAAAGATTCAAAAATGCTTGAACTTACACTGAAAGTAAAACATGTGAAGAACACATTTGTTTCCCATTTTACATGATATACTACACAAATATCAATTGTGTAATGACCCATGTCAATTCAAGTTGACAGTTATTTTGAGAGACAGTCTCAAATACACAGTCCTTCTGCACTTAATCAATGCATTAAGATATTGGATATTTCTGTGATGAGCTACAAGACAAATAAATTCTAAATAAGACAAAGTCAGATACCCACTGCATCTTCTCTGTATTATCTTCAGTAGCATATATATATATATATATATATATATATATATATATATATATAAATCACATTAACTGCCTCTTTCTCTCTGGTAGTCTAATATACTTTAATAAACCCTGCCCACAAAATAATGACAGTGCCCTGCAATTTGTAAGTGTTCTAGTCTAATAATTATCTTCTCTAAGTAGCTAGTTTTAGCCTGTTTCCAACAGTAGAGTTTCTTTGTTGCTATGTATTCTGGATATACAGCATTTTGTTAACTCTTGAACCAACAGTTACTGAAGTAGATATTTTCCTTTATCTAATTTGTTTATTAACAAACAAACACTTACATATTGAGAGCACACTTAGGTTGTCATCCTGCTGAAACTAGTCCTTGGACCTCTGCTAATTTTAAGCTTTACACATGACCTAGAGTAAGGCAGTTACTGTGAACTAGCTGGAAATACTAATCAAACAAAATTGCAGACAAGGAAAAAGTAGAAGCTACAACCATACACATGTGGAGTTCAACGTGTCTTGTAGATAAGTGGGGTATGGTAATCAGAGTATAAATAGGAAGCCTTATGAAGCACTATACAGGCTGGATATAAATGATTATGAAACAAGCAATTCCATTCAGTAGAAACTCATGAATTTGGGGTCATAATTTGAGAATAGTCTATCGTAGATGACAAATTACGTGAAGCTATAATTAGGTTAGAAAAAGGACAAGATCCACTAAAATGACTTGGTTTGAAGTAGATTTCCATTTTAATTTACTTTAAAGTAAATTAAATTTCCACTGCTGGCAGTAGAAATATGAGGACTGGTGTATAGAAATACATCAAATGTATATTCTACTACACTAGCCAAAATATAATAAAAAGTCATACCAAATAAATTCAGCTGTGTTTTGCACAAGTATGGACATTGTGTGGAGTCCTATACAATTTGATATCTTTTGATGAATGTACACACCAATATAAATAACACCTCAGTTAGGTTGAACACCTCTTTCCATTCATGTACTAATTGTGCACACACTACTTTAAAATAAACCTCTCAGGCAGCTGTAGTTTTCATATCAGGCTCCACAGATAAGTGTGACATGTTATAGAATGTCACATATGAAGACCAGCATGGTATGCACTCTATCTTTGGCCATTGTCACTTTTGAGAAACCCTGAAAGTGGTATACACCACCTAATCTTTCAATGGTTTTAATCTGTTCTTTCACTGATAGAAATTTAGATTGCTTCTGCATTAGACTATTTACAAACCTCTTCCAAACTGCCTTGAATATGTCTTCATTTTTAGAGATAAACTTTAATGTACTTTAGGCATTACTGACAGAGTAGGTGTGACTTTAATACCATGGAAGATAGCCAAATATTTTTCATCATTACACTCATTTATATTCTCACAAATAAAGCATGTGGTGCTGAGCTATCAGTGCATATTTTTGCCAAATTTTGCATTTAAAATATACTATTTTGTGAAAAAGATTCTTATTTTGGGGTTAGAGTTGTATACTTATGAAGACTAAACATGCTTAATACATTTCAAGAAGACTTAAGGACACAGTGTGTCTTAGTTTGTATTTTATTTCTGTGAAGAGACCCCATGACTATGACAACTCTTATAAAGGAAAACATTTAATTAGGGCTGGCTTACACTTCAGAGGTTCAGTCTATTATCATCATGCTGGGAAGTATGACCATGTGCAGGTAAACATGGTGCTAGAGGATCCAAGAGTTCTAGACCTTATCTGCAAGCAGCAGGATACTGTTTGCCACATATGGTTTAGTTTCACCAGAGAATGTCTCAAAGCATGTGCCCATAGTGACATACATCCTCCAACAAAGTCACAATTACTCAAGTAGTCCATTCTATTACTGGTGCCACTCCCTATGGGACAACTACGTGTCTGTGGGGGCCAAACCTATTTGCCAGAAGCCAACAAGAAGAATCTCCAAAATAGCAGGTGATCTTCCTGAGATAGTTCCACCTTGGTTTAAAATCTATGATGGATTTGCTCCTGTAGGCAAAACCCGGGACAATTTCATTTTAGAAAAATTTCCTCTTATGAGTATGATTTTCTTGTGTATACACACACACACACACACACATATCAGTAGGTATTAGCTCACCCTTTTGAGTAGATCTCCACAGAACTCTAAGATGTACCATCTTTTAGTGATGCTATATACACAAATAGATGATTTCTTAATTTTTAATGGTGATCCTATACGAATTTCTAAAATCATAGTAATTATTAAGCTCTTTTTATAAGACTGCTATTAAATCATTTCTGATGTCAGAACTGCAGTGAAAACTCTGCCAGCTTTCAAGAGTCAGGAGTTAATTGCTCCTGAGATAGAAAGCAGGCATCTAGTACTCAATGTACATTCCAAGATATTGTAAAACCATTAATCAAAGACCATAAAAAAGGAACTAAGGAATTACTATAGGTGCAGGACAAAAGATAAAATATTGAATGGGTTTATCTATACAAAACTTCACTAATACATTAGTCACAAAAATTATAGTTTTTAGCTTTCCATGAACTTGTTCAGCATTTAATAGATAATGAATGTTTAGCCAGATAATTACTCTTAGTGGATATGCATGTAAACATTCTCTGTTGTAAACTTCTCATTTGATTTATGGTTTGAATTCATATGTAAACTTGTGGTGATCTTTTTGCCATGTGGTCATATATTTTAAAAAATGATAAGTGCTGAGGATAAAAAGAGGAAACGGAACTGAGGAGAACTTTTTAGGCAGAACTAAACACAATAACTTAGAAGTAAAGGCTTTGGGCGTAAGATCATTATTACATCACAACAAGAGTAGAAAGCAAGATTAGAAGAATGCAGAGTAGAATAACTTAGAAACTATAAGACAACTTAAAAAATTAGAGAACAATATTCAGAATGCAGAGGGAAAGAAAAAAAGAAGCTGCAGAGAGAGAAGGATCAGGCAAGTTGCTCCTTACCATGGGATAAAACAGGTCCTTTCTTAATAGCAAGGCAGGCTTAGTCTTACTAAAGTGAACAAAGCTTTCTTCATACAGACTTGGTTTTAATTCCTTTAGCAATAATAGGGTAGAACCATTTTCGTTCTCTAAACAATAAAGATTGTAGCTCATTTTTCACCCAGAATGAGTGATTTCTTTCTCCACTGGCACTTGGTTTTTTGATCCATCTACATACATAAGTATGGATGTATGTGTGTGTGTGTGTATGTGTGTGTGCGCGCGCGCGCGCACGTGCGCGCATATTTGTGTAAATATGTAATTATGAGATAGTATGAAAGCTGGGCCCAACTGGTTTGAATGGAGATGTGTTAATCTCTATATGAATTTTTGTGAGTTCCATCCATATTTGTTTGTGTAAAAGTTGTTTCTTCCACCTTCTCAAAGGCCCATAGCTGAGAGAGCCCAGTGGACTTAGGACACATCACCTCCACGAATTCCACTACCCTTCTGGCCAATGCCTTCTGCTGGGGCAGATCTCCAGTTTGTCTGCTCCCCTGAAGACAGCACAGCCTGAAGGTATCCCAAGAGTTCCACTCAAACAGGAAAACTGGGCAGCAGACGCCATAGTCTAAAGACCTTCCTAGAAAAGAAATACACACAGGAAAACAGCTTGACTGCCATTGAAGCCAGGGAAACATGTCACTATTGTACATGCCCCTCTGAATACCACAGAGTCTGAAGTCCTTAGAGAAGGTCTGCTACAGCCAGGGCCACAGGCCTACCAGGAGATCTGAAGCAACTCAGGGACAAAAGAGGCAGGCTCTAGACAGAGACACCCAGTGTAGCAAACACCAGGGATAACCAGATGATGAGAGGCAAGTTCAAGATCATAAGCAACATAAGCCAGTATAAATGGGCATCATCAGAACCCAGTTCTCCCACCACAGCAAGACCTGGATGCACCAACACACCTGAAAACCAGAAAGCTGATCTAAAATCCTATCTCAGAAAGATAATAGAGTCCACTAAGGAGGATATAAGTAACTCACTGAAACAAGAGAAAACATACATACTCGTGGATACTGAACAATTCTCTACTTAATGATAACTTGGTCAAGGGAGAAATTTAAAAAGAAATTAAAAGACTTTCTGGAATTTAATAAAAATAATGACACACCATACCCAAACTTATGGGACACAGCAAAAGCAGTGCTAAAAGGAAAATTTATAGCACTATGTGCCTTGGTTAAAGAATTGGAGAGATCCTACACTAGCAACGTAACACCACATCTGACAGCTTTACAACAAGAAGAAGCAAACACACCCAAGATGAGTAGATGGCAGAAAATAGTCAAACTCAGGGCTGAAATTAACCAAATAGAAACAAAGAAAATAATACAAAGAATCAGAAAAACCATAAGCTGGTTTTCTGAGAGAATCAACAAGATAGATAGACCCCCTAGCAAACTAACTAAAGGGCCCAGAAACAGTATCCAAATTAACAAAATTAGAAAAAAAGGGGGAGACATAACATCAAAAACTGAGGAAATTAAAAAGATCATCAAATCCTACCACAAAAAAAAATATAAAATATCTTTGGGTAACTTAAACCAAACATGTGAAAGTTCTGTATAACAATAAATTCATGTCTTTTAAGAAAGAAATCAAAGAAGATCTCAGAAAATGGAGAAATCTCCCATGCTCATGGATTGGCAGCATTAACATAGTGAAAATGGCCATCCTACCAAAAACAATCTACAGATTCAGTTCAATCCCCATCAAAATCCCAACACAATTATTCAAAGACATGGAAAGAGCATTCTCAAATTCATCTGAAAAAAAAAAAAAAAAAACAGAATAGTGAAAACAATTCTTCTGGGGGATTCACCATCCCTGACCTCAAGCTATACTGCAAAGTAATAGTGATAAAAACTGCATGGTATTGGTAGAGAGACAGACAGGATGACCAATGGAATAGAATTGAAGACCCAGAAATAAAACTACACAGTATTGAACCCTTGACAAAGAAGCCAAAACATACAATAAAAAAAATAAAGTATCTTCAATAAATGATGCTGATCTAACTGGCAGTCTGTATGTAGAAAAATGATAATAAATCCACATTTGTCACCTTGCAAAAAGCTCAAATCTAAGTGGATATAGGACCTCAACATACAAAAAAATACACTTAATCTGTTAGAAGAGAAAGTAAGAAATTGCCTTGAAGTCATTAGCACAGGGGGAAATTTCTGAAACAGAACTCCAATGGCTCAGGCTCTAAGATCAAAGACTGACAAATGGACCTCATGAAATTGGAAAACTTTTGTAAGGCAAAGGACATAGTCAATAGATCAAAATGGTAACCTGCAAATTGGCAAAAAAAAAAAAAAAAAAAAAAAAAATCTTCACTAACCCTGCATCCAATAGAGGACTAATATCCAAAATATATAAGAATATAAGAAGCTAACCACCAAGAAACCAAACAACCCAATCAAAAATTGGGTATACAACAAAACAAGAGAATTCACAACAGTAGAATCTCGAATGACTGTGAAACACTTAAAGAAATGTTCAAAGCCCTTAGTGATCAGGGAAATGCAAATCAAAATGACCCTGAGATTCCACCTTACACCAACCAGAATTGCTAAGATCAAAAACTCAGGTGAAAGCACATGTTGGAGAGGATGTGAAGAGAGAGGAACACTCCTCCATTGCTAGTGGGATTGCAAGCTGGTACAAGCACTCTGGACTTTAGTCTGGAGGTTCCTCAAA